>NC_142141.1:38381786-38693452 GCF_024610735.1 Ursus americanus | reverse complement strand
TTGGACTAGATAATTACCGTGGGGAGCTGTCCTGTGCATTGTAGGGTGTTGAACAGCATCTCTGGCCTTCACACATTAGATGCCAGTAGAATATGCCCACCACCCACCACCCACCCCATGAATAATCAAAACTGTCTCCAGACATTTCCAAATCTCCCTTCAGTAGGGCAAAATCACCCCTAGTTAAGAACCACTGGTTTATCTTTAGACTTCCTACTGAAAGCCAAGATCCATGAGCCACGTGTTTCTCAGTGCTTAGAACAGTGTCTGGCACGTAAATACCCTGGTATCATAGTATAAATATATGAGTGAATTGATATATTTAGCTATAGCAGTACTTATAAAAATATGCAACTATGGAAATATGAAAATTATCCCATACTTGGGTTAGCTCCAATGCCTGAGAACACTGTCAAGACTGCTTTGGGGTTGGGGCGCCTGGGTGGCTCAGTCGGTTAAGCGTCTGCCTTTGGCTCAGGTCATGATCCCAGGGTCCTGGGATCGAACCCCATGTCGTCTCTCTGCTATCCTACTTCTCCTGTCTCTCTGCCTGCTGCCCCCGCTGCTTGTGTTCTCTCTCTTTCTCTGTCAAACGAATGAGTAAAATCTCAAAAAGAAAAAAAAAAAGACTGTTTTGGGGTGAGGGGGTAGTGTTAATCAACATACACTCTTTTCTTCCCCCACCTCACCCAGATCTGCAAACTCTTTACAGGTGTTTTTCTTTACCAGCCATCCAGGATACAGGATATTAGAGGCACCAACCATACTCTTCATTAGTTATGTGCTGACTGGGGGCACCATCTGCTCCCTAAGCATTTGGTAACCTCTAGATGCCCACCTGCAATCCAGACAGGGTAGCCCCCAACCCACCAGTCACCTGGATGGCCACCACCCAGGACGCCTACATTTATCAGTCACTGCATAAGAAAAGAAACCTGCTCACTGTCATTTACAAATCCAGGTCCTGCCAGTGGCTAACCATGTTTTTCCACCCAACCGAACCCAACTTCCCACTTGAGTATCTTATTAAAAGTTGGCCCTGCTTTTTGTTCTCATTCAGAGGCTAAATGCTAATGACTCACGGCTGCCAAATCCTGCTTTGAGGATTATCACTTCCGTGAAAGGTGCCAGAATGTTAGCAGCTCAAGTGTGAGACAAAGCTAGGCTTGGATGGCTTTTTTTGTCGTCTACGACTTTGTTCCCCCGAGTTTCCATTCAGTGGAGTGCACATCGGTTTTATTCCTTCCCTTTCCTTCTTCATTTCCTAAGCAGCGGTGGTTCTGATTTAACTCCTACTAGCCTGTCTTTTCTGAACATTGAAACAAATCCTTTTATCAAGCAACACATCCTGGACTCTTCAGCCTTGCCTCCAGTTGGTGAGGCTATAACAATTGGTGGCTTTTTGGGGAGTGGGGGACATTTACCATGTGCTTCACATTTTGCCAAGTGCTCTTGTATGTAAGTCATTTATTCCTCACAGCACATTTTACAGATGTGGAAACCGAGATGCGGAGACCTCTTGCCCAAGATCACACACTAATAAATGGCAAAACGCAGATTGAAACCTACTCAGTCTGAGCCCTTAAATATTACATGTCTTACCTCCCCAATATCATTTTCTTGTTATACTTTCTCATCTGACTACTACATCTGTCATTCTTCTAAGTTTTAGTAAAGCTATGATGTTAGACGTTTTGTTTAATTTTCAAAATCATGACTATTAGGAATTTCTGAAGTTAAAACCTTAAAATGACTGGTTGTCCAAATTAATTACACAATAGCAACAATGTCCTTTTCCCATCTTACCCTTGTGTATTATGGCATTTACTCCACTCCTGATTAAGAACTTCTTTCTAGGCACAGGGATGAGAGAAAGAAGACAGGGCTCTATCTTCCAGCCACTTTCTCTCTAAGGAGGATTAACACAATGACACAGCTCTTTTTGTCGGTAATTGGTTGCTGTTGGAGCGTAAAGCAACTAGTTCTTAGTGCTACCCTACGTAAGAGATGGGTTGTTGGGGAGTTGCGGAAAAAGTCATGTCATTGTCTGATCTGTGCCTTATTTCTTTTGCATTTGTACAGCTTGCATAAAAACAAGGCAAAGCTTAGGGCACCTAGCTAGCTTCATCGGTAGAGCATGTGACTCTTGATCTTGGTGAAGGTCAGGAGTTCAAGCCCCGTGTTGGGCATGGAGATTACTAATAAAAATTTAAAAAAAAAAAAAAAAAAAGCTAAATCAGTACCCTGACCATTTTAGTTTTCTTTAATGTGGTAATTGTTTTAGCAAACTCACATTATAGACCTTATGTCCCAAGTTAGGTAGTAAAATGATTTTCTGACAAATTCTATGGCAATGACACATTAGATAAAAGATAGTTTATTTTAAGGAGTTAATCAGAATGGTCAATAGATACCAAAATAACTACATGTCTTGATGGTTCTATTTCCCCTTTCTAAATCTAGCCCACAGATTATTTTATAGTGTAGTATTGAGTAGTATATATAGTTCGGATATATTGTATGGAGTACTATATAGTACATGTATACCAAGAGAGTATAGACTATAGCATATGGTATCGTACATTTTACTAAACCTTCTTTTACTTCCAGTTCACTGCCGAAGAACCTTGTTATTCCACTGGATATGTTAATGAACTCATAAAGGCTTTCCCAATTTGAGAACCTAGTTGTAGCCATTTTCAACTATATGTGCTTGTATGTGTTGTGGATAGGGTATTGGTGATTCTCTCAAGACCAAATCCAGGCTAAAATCTGAATTTTAGCATTTCTTTATTGCACAGTGGGGTATTCTAGACTGCATGTGGCTTTCATCTCAGTCCGTTGTTTTTCCAGTCCTTTGAGAGGTGTATTCTTGAGCCTTTTAAACTGATTTCTGCTTTGGCCTAACATTATATCTGAAAACTCTTTTGAAGTCCCATATCATATTCTGTATAATTAAAGTGATTTGGCATATTCTCCCCTCAAAGCCTTTTAGCCCAAATGCTTAAATATCTTAAGTAGTTAATTACATGTGGGGTGAAACATTTTTTTAAAAGCCCGAATTTGCCCTTGTAAATATTTAATCAAATAATACCCGGAGGAACCTAGCAGTTCGTCCCGTGGGTGATCACACACAGAATACCCTGGTGGCACCGGTGTCATCCAAGTTCCCAGTAGGAAACAGCACCCTCAGATAGGATCACTGATGACCCTTTAAGAAAGGAACTATTTACAAATTTGTGGTCAGGATCAAACCAGCAGTGTTGGGAAAGGAGCCCTGGGCCTGTAACAGTGGGAATCTGTTTCAACATTCTTTCCTCTCCTTTGTGCCCCCGCCCGCCCCAACCTGAAGGGGTGAAACCTAGAGAGACCTGCAGCTGTAGCTTTGGGGCAACTGGCCCCCAGAGCTGTGAACTTCATAGAGGAAGTAGAGGAAGACTGTGACAGCCAGTGGTGGCCTGACAGGGAGGGAGTAGGGGGGATAATGCGCTGAACTCTCTCTTCTCATCCTCCTATCTCTCGTAAGTGCCTCCCATTAGTGGAACTCAACCAGAAGCCAGAGGATAAGGCAGCCCGTTGGATGCAGTCCATAAAAGGTCTGCTTCCGGGGCCACTGACCCAGGGGAGAAAGGTGGAAGGCAAATCTGGAGGGGCCAACAGATGCTGCACAGCGTTAGTAAATATTCCCTAAGAACAAAGTGACATGTCATGTTTCTTGACTTCGCTTGCATTTCCTGGAAATACATACTAAGAATGATGATGCATAGTGGAATTCCTTGTCTGTCTGGAAAAATGAATTAGAAACTTCTGGCTAAAATGATCAATTCTTCCCTTTTCTGCTTTTCATGCTCGTCCCCTTTCTCTAAGAAACACCTTTAAATCGTGATATATTTAATTGAATCACAACAATTAAGGATGATTTTACTAGCTAAAAACATCATGCAGTATAAAATTACAAGCATGGGGGTGGCTACGTGGGTCAGATGGGTAAGCGTCTGCCTTTGGCTTGGGTCATGATCCCAAGGTCCTGGGATTGAGCCCTGCATCGGGCTCTCTGCTCGGCAGGGACCCTGCTTCTCCCTTTCCTTCTACTGCTCCCCCTGATTGTGTTCTCTCGCTCTCTCTGTCAAATAAATAAAATCTTTAAAAAAAAATTACAAACATGAATATCTGTTTTTATATGATCTGCTATTTCTAATTATTTGTACTTTGTTCACTTTGTAAGAGTGGTGAGTGCTGAAATTTTAGGTCAAATATATGAGTATAAAATTGCGAAAGGACTTTCATTATGCTGTTTTCTTATTAGGACACAATATTGTGCAGGAGAAAAGATAGAGAGTTCCCAGAATAGAAGGAAAAGAGTCATTCCCTGATCCAAACTGTAATGAGAGAGGGTAAAACGAAGCCACGCGCGCGCACACACACACACACACACACACACACACAATTTATTAAAGTGTATGCAGTGAGGCCTTAGTTAACTGGATCCCTCAATAAACTGTATTACAGCCATCAAAGAGGGTTGATTTAGGTTGATAGAAGGGCTTTTATTTTAAAAAGAGATGTCTAAGAAAGTTTCTATCATAGGATTGGATTTTGAGCCCAACTTCATAACACCTCAGTTCTCCTGCCTTGTTACCATTCTTGTTGTTACAATTCTTGTTAACCTTCTAAAGATCCTGAAACCCTCCGTGCATAGAATAGCATGCTGGGTTCGTCAGACTCCGTCTACCAGTGTCCAGTAGTAACTTACAATCATGCTTCCTTATCATGTGTGCCTGCGATTTCACCCCTGGAAATAGTGTGTGCAATCCAGAGACACTCCAAGAAGCCTCCGAGCAGAAAAAATACAAAACACATGCGCTGGGGGGTTTGTAACTAGAAGGGACACATGGAGAGATTTCTGGAGTGCTAGCAGGATATACAATGAGGCATTTTGGGTCTGTGGCCATGTTCTGTGTCCTTACATGAAAATAAAATAGATATATTCCATTTGCGAAAATTGAGCAGGTTTTATAATTGTGATATGTGAAATTTTCTTTACATATGTCGTACTTTAATCGGAAGTTATATATCTATACACATGTATAGATATATTTGTGTGTGTGTGTGTGTGTGTGTGTGTGTGTGTGTGTGTCACTCTAATGACTAATTCTGGTACTTTTATCTTTAGCATAGGATAGGGCTCGTCCAGATAGTTTTGATTTAGTTCTCCCCTGGTCGTAGGAGATAACAGAGTGAACATCTTAGAAGCAAACACACAGACATTAGGAAGATAAATATCAATGAATATTAGGACTTAATAATCTGGGGCATTTAGATTGATAGTCTTGAAGGCAGAGATCAATAATCGAGGCTCTTAGTGGTGACTTCCTGTCCTCAAGGGCAATTAAATTATGTAACATACACTGTTACTAATGCTGAAAAATGTTAGAAACCTTCCAGCCAGATCAGTTAAAAGAAACTCTCTGCTGCTTAAAGGTGAACTTCACGTACTGTAAATTAGGTTAGCCCAACCATGCTGAAAGCAGGGGTATTACTGTACTGCCTTTTAGGGAGGTTCTTTTGGTTGAGTTGTATTTAACCAAGAATTCCATTTAAACAAGTTACCACATTCCCAGTTCAGTCCATGGGATCAAGGTCTGACCGTGCTGTGGAATCACCCACAAGGTCGATTTGGCTGTGAGGCAACACGACGCATACGTTGCTGCACGTGTGCAGAAATAGTTGGTGTGATTCGAGCCAATTCAGTGAAAATCAGAGAAGGTTGTTACAGCTGGAGGAAGCATCAGATCGCGTCCGATGCCATCCCCACACTTTACAATGAAGGAAATTGAGGCTCGGAGAGTTAAGTTGACTTCCCAAAGATACATAGCTAAGGTGCAGCTGGTTTGCAGCCAGACCTGACGTGTCCTCCTTTGCTGATCTGTCCACCTTCACTCAGCCTCATGCTTCAGAGCAGAGGTGTGGGGTCAAGATGACTGGGGTTTGAAATGGTGTAGGTCTTGGATTTGCTATGTGGGTGTGACCCTGGGCCCCAGTGGTAGGTCCTGTCCTGTGAAAAAATACAACCTGGGTGTTAACTCAGGTAAGATGCCACATGCCAAGTATCCTGAGAAAGTAACTCCCAAAGTAGAACTGAGGCAAGAGAAGACGTGGAAGGCTCATTAACCTCCCTCTGTAGGAAGGAGACCTTCCCAAGGTTTTGAGCCTTCTCAGCCTCTGGGCCTGAGTGCCCGGTGGAACTGTGCATTACTTCTGCCTGTAGAAGCGCCCTTCACCCTTGGCATCCCCAGGGATGATCGGTATGGCATTTGGATGTTACCCCTTCATTTAATGGCAAGTCTATACATGCCAGCATTGTTTGAACTCCCAAATGCCAGTGAATACTGGAGCCTGTGGGCTTTCCTTACTGCTGTTTGCAGCTGACTGGGTATAGACACCTGCCATCTAATGGCGACAGTGATAGGACTCACCTCCAAAGACTACTATGAAATGAAAAGAGACGACATATAAAAGTGAGAAGAAGGACGGTTGGCACACACAAACCACTAACAAAAGTTGTGTACAACTACCATTATTCAGCTACAACACAACAGTGGATTTGACACTGATGTTGTCTAAGAACCATGACTGTTGATTGACTTAGGTTTCTCTTTACAGAGTAGGTTACTTTGAAATAATGGCTTTGGTGAAAGCACTAGACAACAGAAAAAAGTTGACAAATTACTTATTATTTAGGAATTGAATCTAATTTGGACTCTCTTGTTTCTTAGAGATGAATGATGTCGTTGAAGTTATCTCTTTCAAGCCTGGTCTTTTGGTTGGAAAACCTAAGATTTAGCTCCTGCTCTGTTACTTAATAAAAAGTGTGAATGAGCAAATTATCAGACCGCGTGGAGCCTCAGCTTCCTCATCTTTAAAACGAGGTTGCTAGTAATACTTCCTCACCAGGTGGTTGGGGAGCTCGGTGAGAGAAAGTGTACGTGAAGCGGCGAAAAGCATTGTTGGAGATGAGCTCCAGAGTGGAAATCTTAAGGCGACTGTGTTTACGTCTTTTTCAGCTTTCATCTTGCTGCTACCAAAGGGCACATGGAATGCCTCAGGGTCATGGTGACACATGGCGTGGACGTGACTGCCCAAGATACTGCCGGTATGTGGTCTTTATCTCTTAAATCAACAGGCCAGCACAAGACTAGGTATCACAAAGGTGAGACCTAGTCACTGTGGAAAATTTCCAATCTGCAGATACACCAAAAGAAGAATCTAGAATCACCGTTAATGACTAGGCTCCGACGTGGTTTCATCATTTGTGCCTTTACAAGTTTTCATCTTGTATGTGGTCAGTCAACTAGAAATTATATGCCTCTGATTCCATATTTTAAAATATTATTTTCTGTGATTATATGTATGGACCAGGCAACATCTCTTAATTTTTGTTTCTACGAACCATTGTATGAGGTGTTGAAATGCAGTGAGTTGTTTAGGAGCGCATTTTGTCAGTGAGCTGAGGTGAGCTCTGTGGGCAGAAGCCGTGATCTTCCTCTGGACCGGCCGCCCGTGGTTCCCACCCCTTCTTTAGCCTCAGTGCATCTTAGTCACCTGGGAACTGGGAGGAGGGCGGGGGAGGGAGAGAATGGAAGGAAAAGAATAAACAGTATAGACACATACGCCCCCCACACATACAAGATTCCGATTCCTTTGTTGGAAGGTTTCCAGCCAACTGGTATTTTTTATAAAGCTCCCAGGTCATTCTAATGTGAAGTCAGTTGATAGATGACGAACAAGGCAAATGGAGAGAAAAGAAAGCATAGTCCTATTGTTTATGAACGTTGTTCTACAGGAAGGAGCCCCTGGGGTCTCCAGCCTGGGGTTCTGTGCCTGCTGGCCAGACCAAAGCAACTACTGATGGCTTTTCATTTCTCGATTGTACTTCAGAACCTATGGCTTCTAACAGGCTTTTGTTAGTTTTTACTGGAATATGAAATCAGTCTACTTCCATAGTCTTTTTCTAGGCTTTGCATTAATCCATAAAGGATCCCTTTTCTTCCCCCCAACACCCTGGCTTCCTCAGAGTAGTCATCTTGGACGGGGGAGGTCAGTCAGGTATTGTGAGAATGCTGTTAATACTCAAAATATGGTTGGAGAACCTCGTTTCTGAATTATTTTCAAAAAGTCTGTGGCATTATTTTTTTAAATCTCAGTGTTAGGGGATCTTTATTCTTTGAGAAGAGATTTGTGTGTTTTTAGGACAGGCCAAAAGCCACTTGAAGTCAAGTCAGGTAACTGAGGTATCAAACTGGTAGAACCCTTTTTGGTCAAAAATAGGGAGTGATTGAAGTGACAAAATACTTTTCCTGAGCAGTACCACAGAAAGCTCCAGAGGAAAAAAAAAAAAAAAGAAGAAGAAAGGAAAAAACTTTGAGAAATGTCATTACCAATGGAAGAGTGAATGGTTTCCTTAAGTGACTACCTTAAGGGAAATACTAATTTATGTTGCACTGATTAAAGTCATCCTTAATCCCAAGACCTAGTTATTTTGCTTGTTTTTAAAGTTTACTGTTATTACTTTAAAGTCATGCCACATATAGGCCAGGGCGGTATGATTGGCTAAAGTACCCTTTTTTTTTTTTTAAGATTTTATTTATTTATTGAACAGAGAGAGAGAGACAGCCAGCGAGAGAGGGAACAGAAGCAGGGGGAGTGGGAGAGGAAGAAGCAGGCTCATAGCGGAGGAGCCTGATGCGGGGCTTGACCCCCGGACCTTGGGATCACGCCCTGAGCCGATGGCAGACGTTTAATGACTGAGCCACCCAGGCGCCCCTGGCTAAAGTATCCTCGATGAGAAGTATGTCATCATAGTAGATGGAGTTTTCTAAGAAAGTCTTAATCTAAAGGAATTAGCTTAGAGTGAATAAATTAGAGCTATAATACAGATTTGTTTCATTGCATTCAATGTTAAGAAGTAGATTAGTCAGGGGTGCCTGGGTAGCGTAGTCAGTTAAGCCTAAGCATCTGACTCTTGGTTTCACTCAGGTCGTGATATCAGGGTCATGAGATCAAGCCCCACATCGGGCTCCATGCTCAGTGCAGAGTCTGCTTAATACTCTCTTTCCCTCTCCTTCTGCCTCCCCAACCCGTGCATGTGCTTGCTTGCGTGCTCTCTCTCTCAAATAAAGAAATAAATCTTTAGCCTGAGTGGCTCTCTCACTGGCTGTCTCTCTCTCTCTGTCAAATAAATAAATAAAATCTTTAAAAAAAAAATGAAAAGAAAAGAAATAAATCTTTAAAAAAAGAAATAGATTAGTCAGGAGTCTAATTATTGCTATCATAACCAAATATCTCTTCCCCTCTATTTGTTATAGGGAAAAATATGTTTCTCTAATGCTTCTTGTAGAAAATTAAAGAAATACAGAAAACTATAGAGAAGTTAACCAGCGCTTCTATTTTTTTTTTAAGACCTCATTTATTTATTTGAGAGAGAGAGAGAGACAGAGACAAAGAGTGCAAGCAGGAGGAGGGGCAGGGGAGAGGGAGAGAATCCTCAAGCAGATTTCCAGCTGAGCACGGAGCTCACTGTGGGGCTCAATCCCAGGACCCTGAGATCATGACCTGAGTCAAAACCATGATCGTGATTACTGCTAGTTCACCTGTAACACCTTTGTTATCCCTAACACACGAGACTTCGGAAAAGGTTTCACGTCTTTATTTATGTTTTTTACAATCACCAAGCCAACTGCTTTCATTGCACAAATTAGAAAAAGAAAACCTAAAGACTGGTAGAAATTCATGACTTAACGTTTTTGGTTTTGGGGCCTGCCCCTCACCCTTACTTGCCTGTTTGCCAAGCACCACACAGGTGTGTCGTGGTCACGTGGGAAAGCCGGCCGCTGAGCTCACGGCGCCATCTCTGAACTAGACCTACGTTATTTGTCTCGCATCTTTTATTTCGTTTGCTCTGGTTCTTCACTGATGTAAGGATTGGCATTTCTGTCTGTTTCCTTAGAAAGCCCTTCTCCCCAGATAAATAGTAAAATTGACTCCTAGGCTTTTTTTGAGGGTGGGGAGTGGTGGTGCCTGCATTTAGCCCCCTGGGGGATGAGGCAGGATTGAACAGAAGCAGTAACAGAAGATTGAAGAAGACCAAAGACTCCTCTGTTTGTTATCAGTGCTTCCCGGAAGCATTAGCTTTCAGACACCTTTGATTTTGACACAGTGGGACAGGATACCAAAGTAAGAGTGGCTTAAACAGATAGAATGTTCTCTCTCAGTTGAGAGTCCCAAACTGATACGGCAGCTCAGCTCCACCTGTGAGGGACTCAGACGCCTGTTGCTCCACCATCCAGGGTGTGCCTGTGGTCCTTGGAGCCCGAGATGGCTTCCCTGGAATCTGCGTCCCAGCAGCAGCAGCAGCAAGGGGAAGGGCTGGCACAGCCCACGAATGACACACACTTAGATCTCCTTGGACAGAGTGTGATCTGTGGCCCCACTCAGCTTTATGGGAAGCTGGGCATTCTGGGCAGCAATGTGTCCAGGTAAAAATATCAAAGGTTGGGGCGCCTGGGTGGCTCAGTCAGTTAAGCGTCTGCCTTCAGCTCAGGTCATGATCTCAGGATCCTGCGATTGAGCCCCACATCAGGCTCCCTGCTCAGTGGGGAGTCTGCTTCTCCCTCTGCCTCTGCCTGCTGCTCCCCCTGCTTGTACGTGCTCTCTCTCTCTCTCTCTGTCAAATAAATAAATAAAATCTTTTTAAAAAAAATCGAAGGTTTTGTTACACAAGGAGGTAGAGACAGAGATTGGAGGATAATGTGTGTTTTATGTCTCACACCCATATCTTAAATTTTCTCTGATCCCTTTAAACACTTAACTTTCAAAATAAAACGTCTTTTCTCACAGAAGAAGAGAGACTTAGGAGAGTGAGAACTGAGGTATGGAAACATCAGAACGTGTAGTCCTCAGAAGGAAGAATGCTTGGGAACCCTTACTTTTCTCTGGGGTTGACAAGGGCTGGTTGAGTTTTTGTTTTGATTTCCAGGTGGACTTCCATTCCTTTATGCCCCCTAATCCCACTCAACTTTGATACCATGTAAAGACACAAAAGGTAATATCCATCTTAAAACTCAGGCACTTTAGAGAATGGGTCGTTTAAACTATACCTGTGAATGATAGCCAGTAAAACGTATTTCATATTTTCATTTGGAATAAAGAAAAACGATTGTAGGATTTGTGGGACTTGACTTGCTATTGACTTGCATGAGGGCGGTCAGAAAGGGCGACCATATACAACCACCAGCATAACCCGCCCATGAAAATATTTCAGATGGTATACACACACGCAAAGAAGTCTTTTAATTCCATGTGAAATGCTATACAAATCTATACTGGGGGGGACTAAGGGGTAAATCCATAATTAATAGTAAAAATAGTGGTTGTAAATATGTCTTCTATACTTGGGTCCTCTCCTGGGAATATAACAAGGTAAACGGACCTGTGCTTCAGTGGTGAAAATTTGGTGAAAAGATGAGGATTACTAAGACTAATGATGTTTAAATATATTTAAAATTGTAAATAAGAACCAAATTTATACTTGTATTGTTTAAATACAGTCAGCATTCTGAAACTCTGATTTCTAAGAAAATATTTTAGATCTTACCTAGTTGAGTGTTATTCTCTTTATTTTCCTCAACGTTTCTATATTATCTAAAACTGTGATTTTTCAGACTTTGGCCTTGTTAGCCCTATCTGTATCTTCTGACTTCATTAGTTTCACATTTTTTCACATGTACTTGAAGGGTACATCGGTAATTCCTCTATTAGTTAATTCTCCATTTCCTCCCGTGATCTTAAAGAATTGAATAAATGGTTATTATTTGAGGTAGTTGGGGGAAAGTGTCCCATGGCTAGAATGGCTGGCCATCCTTTTTCCTTTTTTTTTTTTTTTTTTTATTTTTTTAAGTCCTCTCTCCACCCAGTGTGGGACTCGAAACTCATGACCCTGAGATCGAGAGTCGCGTGCTCTACCGACTGAGCCAGCCAGGTGCCCCTGGGCCACCCTTTTTAGACTCCCTTTCATTAATAGGATTTTTATACTCCCTGTAATAGCCCACAACTCTTGACTTACAAACAACACTGGTCTTTTTACTTACAGGCAAAGTTCTGCCAGAACGCACTGAATTAGGGTTGCCATGTTATTTGCTTTCGGGAAATTGTTTCCTGATATTCCAGACAGAGCCACAGTTGAACGGGGGCCAGACTTACACACTATCTCATTACACTGAGATTCTGTCACTAATATAATATATTCTCTCCAGAAAATTTTGCATTTGGAAAGAGGGTTTTGTTTTAACCTTAGCAGGGAGAGACCTCTCACTTCAGTGTAATGTCCAGGGAATGATGTGTTATTTGGATTTTGAGACTGTTTATTCGGAAAGACTGCTGTGCTCCTGGTTTAGGAGAACGTCGCACAGGGCCAGGGATTAAAAGAATTGTGTTTCTTTAGAAGCACAGCACTTACTTCCAGGTATGACTAGAACACTTGGGGTGCAGTGAAGCCCTGTTGTTGATTTTATGCTGCGTTGTTTAAATCTCCCTACCATCTTGTCTCTGGAGAATTGTGTCTTTTTTCCAATGGGCGCTCCTTATGCAGAACAGCTTTTGTCCACAGCATAGCCGAGACCTAATGCACTGCATACATGACATAAACAGTCTTCTACTTACGATCAGGATGGCTTCCAAAAGTTCATCTGTAAGGCGTTTGTTTAAAACTCGGAATGTGTTTGTCCTTAGAAACACTGGTACAGGTGATGGTTGGGGGCCAGGCTAGCCACCGAAGCCTATTTAATGCATGCTGTAACCAAACTCAATGCTGTGATGCGGTATACATCCTGGAAGGAGGGGGTCTCATGCAGTAAAAGGAGGAAGAGGAAGAGAAGAGGTTTGTCTTCCTACTTCCAAGGGTCTCCATTCCCAACCTTCCTCGCCCTCATCTGTTTCAAGGGGTTGGAGGGATTCCTGCCTCTCAGAGTTCTGTATCACCTAAACAACTCCCCTTCATGGATACGCTTAGAATCCTGTAGTTCAGTTGGTCTCAGAAAAGGACGGATCTGATCTTCTGACCTCACACGTGCTTTTGTGCATTTCACTGGGGTCCTAAAACCCTCTAATTTTTAAGTATGTGTTTCCTAGCAGTTTGATTCTCTAATAATTAAAGATTTACAGTCAGGGGGTGTCTGGGTGGCTCAGTTGGTTAAGAATCTGCCTTTGGCTTAGGTTGTGATCTCCACGTGTTGGTATGGAACCCTGCAGTGGGCTCCCTGCTCAGCAAGGAGTCTGCTTCTTCCTCTCCCTCTGCCCCCCCCAGTCATGTGCGCACATGTGTTCACGTGCTCTCTCTCTCTTAAATAGAATCTTTAAAAAAAATATTTCTAGTTAGAGTTACAGAGTGAAGACTATTTCAAAAAGGAGAGATGATATTTGGAGACTGGACCACCATATAAAAGAAATTGTTTTCTCTAAGCCAGTGGTTCTCACCAGGGGTGATTTTGCCCCCAAGGGGTATCTGGCAATGTCTGAAGACATTTCTGATCATCACAAATGGACATATAATGGGTAGAAGCCAGAATCACTGCTTATTACCCTAAAATGCGTAGGACGACCTCCCTCCCCTCAACACAGCTTAAAATATCAATAGCACTGAGGCTGAGAAGCCATGTTTGAAGCATGTCCCCAAGTGTGGGTGGTTTACAGGGGTTACATTGGGCGTATCTTGGCCAAAAAGTTTGGGAAACGGAGGATTTAAGAGTTTTACTGTGTGTGCTGCGTTGGCTAGCAGTGGTAATTTGGGTTCCCTCCCCCTAAACTTCCTCCCCAGACATTTGGAATGAGTATACCCTCTAAGTCAAATTAACAAGTGTGTATTAAGAACCTATTCTTCATCAGTGCTGGACTAGAGACACAGCAGGGAATGAGACACAGCTCCCTGTTCTCAATGAGTTCATATTCTACTGGGGAAAGAAAAAGATCTCCATAAATGTGAGAGAGAGAGAGTGTGTGTGTGTGTGTGTGTGTGTGTGTGTTTGCTGTGTGGAAGGGGTGGGGTGGGAAGGGGGTGTGGGAAGGTTCTCAGTGCTATGAAGAACAGAAGTGAAGCAGGGAGTAAGGATTAAAAGGGTGGCGGAGGAATGGGAATTTTAAAAGGGGAGGTCAGGGAAGACCTCATTCGAAAGCACCCTTTCAGGGGCATCTGAGGTGAGAGAGTAAGCCTGTGGTGATCTGGAGGAAGAGATTCCAGGCTCAGCGCAGAGCAGCTGGAGAGGGCCTCAGGTGGGAGCCTGCCGGGCTGGTAGCCATGCCTTCTGCCTGGAGGCTGCCCCTCAGCCCCTCTTCCCTAGAAATTCTGGAGGCCCATTAGACAGTGGAGAGAGTTGAGTACAGCTCGAGGATTTCTGAAAGCTGACCGCTGAGACATCAGAGGGCCTCGTGTTGGAGTCACGTTCTATGAAGGGAACGTATGGAGATACCACTTTAATAGTGAATTACTGGTATTACAACGCTTTCCCTTCTTCCACATAAGGATTTTGAATATCTGAAAACTCCAGGTAATTTCCATGCAGGGGCTGGAGCACATCTGGAGGAGAGGGAAATGAAAGGTCGGAAATCCGGATTTAAGTGTGTGGGTGTTTAGAATGTTCTCAGCTGGCGTACAGGCGGCCTCTCTTGGGTTCCTGGCCTTTGGTAGTCGTAGCCTGGTGTGGCCGATGTGGACGCAGGACATCTGGCATATACACTGACAGCTGAAAGCAGAGCTGAGCTGCTATCATGCGTCGCTTGTGAGCTTCTAGCCCGGATTTTGGGGCACCCCGAGAGAAATGGCACTTGGAGTAGACTCAGAGCATTACCCAGTGGGCAGCACGCTCTGTGTTCTCTGCTCTTTGTCACTGAACTTCCCAGATAAGAAGCTGAGGCCTTACCCTCAAGAGTAACAATCCCGTCTTTGTTGGGGGACAGTTTATTTCCTCATAGTTGTCTTCATTACAGAGATAAGAAAGGGATTTAAAGCGTGTGGCCTTTTTTTCCAAAAATGTGTTTTAATCCATTTAGGACACAGCGCTTTGCACCTCGCAGCCAAGAACAGCCACCACGAGTGCGTCCGGAAGCTCCTTCAGGTAAAACGGAACGACTTAAAATGATACATTTTGAGAATTATGTCATTTAAAAAATTTTAAGAGTAACCTTATTTATGAAAGAACACACTCTCTCTCTCTCTCTCTCTCTCTCACACACTCCCTTAAATGCCATCCCAGAATCTTGGTTTCCTAAGAGGTGTCATTATTTAAATGATCACCAGGGAAGAGATTGTTTCCATAGCAAGTGCACTGATACAAGAAGAGGATCCTAATCAGAATTTGGAGCGTCTTCCTGGGATCCAGCCTTTTTCTCTCCTTGACTCAGCTCCTCATTTTCTTTTCTAAAAGACTTGTATCCTTTACATAGTCAATTTTAGAAATTTTTCCCGTGCTGTTGGAGACCCTTGCCATGTAAGATCTCGGATATCCTAGTATGCTTTCTGTCATTGGCAGAACACAACTCTGCTTGAGAAACAGAACTTCAACCACTCTATCTTTTAGTTCTTAGTTTTCAAGTTCTTGGTTTTATTCTTCTTTATAATTTTAAGCCAACTCCTTGCTTTGCTAACCTCGCCCATTTATAGTGATCGCTTAGGGGGGTGACGTGTGTACATCTTTCAAGATGAATATTTAACGGACTCCGGATAACAGTCCATACCGTAACACCCAGCTGTTGCCAGTCAGAATGCAGGCTGGTGGTTTTCAGGAAGGGCCCAGAGCAATAAAACCTGAGCTTGGAGGACTGTGTGTTCTGTTGCGCTGTTGTCTCAGCCTTGGTGAGCACTGTGTGGGACCCAGCATCTTGCTTTAATTTGCCTTTGCAATTCTAATGCAGAAATGTGGTCACATTCTTCAACTTGTCGTGCTCCGCTGATCACACAACTTCTTGTCTTGCGTTACCTGATGCAAGCTGCCACCAATGCCAGGAATGTGTAACCTTAACGGGTCTTTGAAGTGAAATTCAAGAAAAATAGATCAACATCTGTGATTATTATTATTATTTTTTATTATTATTATGAGGCATTTCTCTTAAAACAGTTAAAATAGAACTTATCTGCCTTTTCTGAGATCTGGCACTCTGGATAAATGACAAATCACTGACTTGTCCCAGTACGCTGTCTCCCATACCCTTGGTCTTCCCTTAATTTTTTTTATTTTAACTTATTTGTATTTTAAATCTCCATTCCCAGTCTGACTTGGCTATCCAGACTTTGCATCTGGCTCTGATTTTCAGGAAGAATGAACTTGACAAGCTGGAAATCCTCATGGGCAGGGACCAGATATTCTAGCCTCTAATGTAATTTTATATCTGGTTATGCAAATGGATTGGTTTTTCTCTGGAATCTTTGAAGCCTTTAAACACTTCCTTGTGCTATTCTAAAATTAGGCCAAAGCATGGTAAGTCGTAACTTGATCTCCATTCTTCTTGCAGACAGGCATTTCCCTCTAACATTGCCTGTTCTTGCCTCCAACTTGCAAACTTGCTGTTCTTCTTTCTGAATTGTTGCTAAAACCTGAGGCTTTGATGTCCTACTAATGGGTTGCTTTCCTGGGGTCCTGGACCTCTCTAGCCAATTCTTCACTTGTGTCTTGGCATTCTCTGCCCTGCCCTCCATGATGGGACTCTCATCTCCTGCCCTCCCTGACCCTCTGCACTTAATCCCCTCGAGGCTCTCTAGGCCTTTGCTCTTACTGTCTGCCGGTGAGACTTCTCTTCTCCAGTGGCTCCCACTTTAAAGTTGTGCCTCCTCGAGGCAGTGAGCACAGAGTGTTGTGAGATTCTTCACATTCAGTCTAACCCCCCTCCCCCGCCAAGAGCCTACTAGGCCCCCCCACCCTTTTAACAAGTGCCCCCTGGGCATCATGCACTGTGTCAAGCACTGAGTATATGAACAGAGAACAGAGCAGCCCCTATCCTGATGGAGCTGGCCATCTCGTAAACAAATCCCCAAATGCACATTACAAATCACACAACGTCATGAAGAAAACTAACAGAACTGACAGAGGGGAGTGTGCGTGGATACGCAGGGAAGGCCTCATGGAAGAGATGATGTTTAAGCTGAAAACGATGGAAAGAGCCAAGGGGAAAGCATCTCTCGAGCAGACGAAAGAGCAAGTACATTATCTCCTCCAGTGCTGTCCATGTTGTAGCAAATGTTGAGAACTCGTTCTTTCTGATAGCTGAGTAATATTCCATTGTATATATGGACCACAACCTCTTAATCCAGTCATCTGTTGAAGGGCATCTCGGCTCCTTCCACGATTTAGCTATTGTGGACATTGCTGCTATGAACATTGGGGTGCATATGGCCCTTCTCTTCACTACGTCTGTCTCTTTGGGGTAAATACCCAGTAGTGCAATGGCTGGATCATAGATAATGCTAAGTGAAATAGGTCAAGCAGAGAAAGACAACTATCATATGATTTCTCTCATCTATGGAACATAAGAACTAGGTTGATCGGTAGGGGAAGAAAGGGATAAAGAAAGGGGGGGTAATCAGAAGGGGGAATGAAACATGAGAGACTATGGACTATGAGAAACAAACTGAGGACTTCAGAGGGGAGGGGGGTGGGGGAATGGGATAGACCGGTGATGGGTAGTAAGGAGGGCACGTATTGCATGGTGCACTGGGTGTTATACACAACTAATGAATCATCAAGCCTTACATCGGAAACCGGGGATGTACTGTATGGTGACTAACATAATATAATAAAAAATCATTTAAAAAAAAAAAAAGAAAGAGCAAGTACAGAGGGCTTCTGGTAGGAAAGGCTGTCGTCAGGGAGGAATGAAAGCCTGGGGTAAAACGAGTGAGGAGGAGAAAGAAGGACACGGGGTGCCGGCCTGTGTGGCGCGACAGACAACTGTAACTCTGAGCACAGCGTGGGACTGTGGAGAGCTTTTAAGGGATTACGGATGATAGTCACAGTTTTAAAAGATCATACTAGTCCTATAGAGACTAGGGGCAAAAGCAGAGCTCTGGAGACCACTGGGAGGCGGCCACAGCTTGTCTGGGTGAGAAGGTGCTGGCTTAGCCGAGGTGGGCGTCACGGGGCAGGAGAGAGTAGAACACAGAATTGACAGGGCGTGGTGGTGGATTTGATGGGAGAGGAGGGGGAGGAGAAGAAATCAAAGATGATCCAGTGGTCTTTGGCTTGTTGACTAGTTCAGTGATGGTGCTGTTGACAAAGATAGGGACATGTCAGGAGAGGAAGCCAGAAGTGTAGGCTGGGCTGCGCGTGAGGTGCCTACAGGGAGCAGGAATGTGAGATAGGCAGTGGGTTATCCAGCCCGCGCTCGGAGATGACGTCTGTTGTGTACAGATAAGAATACAGGCTCTAGCCCAGCACGTCTGGGTTTGAATCCTGGCTCTGCCAGTTCCTGTGACTTAAGCAAATTATTAACTTCTTTGTGGATCAGTTTCCTCAAACGACGATGGGAGTGATAATAGTACCTACCTAGGGTTGGTAAGAGCCTTAAAACAATTCTTTGGAGCCTGGCAGGTGATAGCTACTATGTACTCTTGTGGTGGGTATTGTTAAGGTTTCCATTTGAGAGTCTTTAGCCTCTAGATGGGTGTGGTTGAGATTACCAAGGAAGAGAGCAGCGGTGGACCCCAAGGTTCTGTTTGGCTCACCAAGGGGGAGTAGCCAGGGCAGGGGCGGGGAAACCCAGCTGATGTGGGTTCCAGGAGCTGAGGGGAAGGAGTGTTCGGAGAAGGGGGTGGGTTGCAGTAAGAGGAGGACCCAGATGTTTACTGTCTTGGGAAACATGTAGGTTGTTGGTGACCGACTCGGGCCATCTCTGTGGGGTCTGGAGGACAGCACGCAGCTGCGCTGGGTTTGGAAGTGAATGGGAAGTAAGGAAGCATGGATCGCACATGGGTGGTTCTTGACAGAAAGTTGGTTTTGTGAAGGGGGATAGAGATTTAGGGCAGGAAATGGGGGAAAAGAAGGAATCAAGATGAGAACTCCTAGAGCATGTGTGTGAGCTGGTGGGGATGATCTGCTGGTGATGGGGTGCTAGTGTGAGAAAGAGGACAGGGTGGCCAAAGCAACAAAGAGGTGACCTTTTGCCTAAGTCACGATTACTTGGAAATGAGTCCCGCTCCCCCTACCCACTCCCCCCCCCCCAAGTAGGAGACTGTAGACCTTGGAGCACAGCAATCGGGGCTTATTCTGTTTATACTTTTCCTAATAAGATACATCATAACCTTGTAGGAGAAGGATGAACTAAACAGAACTGAATTTTATTATGTGTATTTATTTATTTTTGTCTTCTAGTCTAAATGCCCAGCCGAAAGCGTTGACAGTTCTGGGAAAACAGCTTTACATTATGCAGGTGACTTTCAGTCTCTTATTTATCTTCTGCCACAAGAAATACTAAATTTTCCTTTTCCTCATTCAAGCCATTTTATTTCTGATGCTGTTGTCTCTTGTCATTCCTAGAATTTAAATTTCCCTCAGTTTGCAAAACGTGTGGAGTTGTATCAAGGAACACATCTAGAATTCATCCATGGCCTGCCAGACAATCAGTAAAAATTGTCATGGTTATTATATTTTAATTAATGTAAGGTTCTTGTTTAAACTAAGGCATGTGTAGATTTCATGTAAGGTGTGATACACATTTTTTGGATTTGGGGATCAGAAGAAACCCCAATTTTATTTATCAGTGTTCTGTCTTACTGTCTGTGAGTATCTGTCACACAGCTCCAAGTAATAAAACGCTGACACCAAACTCAGGAATGATGAGGTTTATAAATTTCCCTTAGTGCTAATCGTGGACAACCTAAGTCCTTACAAAACACTAAACCAAGCACGTGTGTAAGGGCAACTGGCAGCTTTAGGTCTGGAAACATCGAAATTTAACAATCATTAAGAACACCTTAACTAACCTTCCTGATACCATTTCTCTTCGGTGCAACCAGAGTAACGTAGGCAAACTGGGTGGGACACGATCTTTCCGTCCTGAAAAGTGTTTGATGGCCCTCCTTGTGTGAGCAGCGTTGTGACGGGCTGTGGTGTTTCTTCTTTCTCTCAGCGGCACAGGGCTGCCTTCAAGCCGTGCAGGCTCTTTGCGAGCACAAAAGCCCCATAAACCTCAAGGACTTGGTGAGTATCGGGAGGCTACTAGAGTTGGAGATGGATACTGGTTTCTAGAGCCCTGTGGGCTACTTCCAAAAGTCATGAAGACTTCAGAGACCTAAGCGTTTGGCAAGGCTAGTGCTTTCCAACCTGGGTCCTCTTCGGCCAAATGGATTCAAGTATTCTTCCCATTGTCCCGGAAGCATTAATAAGCCATGTTGTAACATGTACTTCCTGATGGGTATGTTTCTGAGCTCGTCTGCCGTCAACCTAAATATTAATAAGGCTTTACTCTCTTGATTTTTAGAGATAAGTCTAAAAAGAAGTTCTATTATTTCTGTTCTTTTCCATGTATCATCTTGGGTACCTTTGGTTAGGGTTTGCCAACTTTGAAGTCTGTTTTTAGCCTATTTTAACCTTCCTGGGCTATTTTGAGAGTAAATTTACCTGCCAGTCACTCCTGGTTACAAAGTTAAATTTCCCGCCATAGGATGGGAATTGACATGCATGCATTATACCTGATGGGGAGATTGTTAAGTGAGTATATAGAATCTGTAGATAAATTTCCACTCCCTGAATCTCAGTACTTTATAACCAGAAAGTATTTATTATAACTTCACAGAGATAATTCTTTAGAAATGTCTGAAATTCTGTTTTAAATACTCAATCTTTAAGCAGCAATTATATTTTTTAAATTGTCATGTTAAAACCATTGGCTATATTGTAATTTATTTTTTCCTTTGCCTATTTGAATACATTTACCTTAAAAATTACTATCAACCCCATTTGTGAGGTATGTTCAAGGAAAAAGCAGAACAAAAGCTTCTTTTTTGTGGTTTGTATCATTTGAGTTCGGACCCCTTCAGAACTAAGATTGTGGGAATGGTCACCTATATATTCTTCTAGTATTTTTTTCTTTGGTTTTCCGTTGTAAATAGTGTTTAAATTCTTCATTTCCTTGCATGATTTGTGAGTTGGGATCTCATTTTCTTTCCCTTTTTTTTTTTTTTTACATTTTTTATTTTATTATTTCTTTACATTTTAATTCCAGTGTAAACATACAGGGTTACATTACTTTCGGGTATATAATATAGTGATTCAACATCATTTTCTTTTTTTAAAGGAATGCCAATTGTCATCTTAAATCCTTCTTTCCATTGATCTTTTATCTAGTCAGGTGTCAGGAATAGACAGACTCTTAACTCCTGTTCTGTTTTGGTACCTGGGAGGTTATGAAAGCGTGCCGTCTCTTAGAAGGGAGTAGTGGAATGAATGGAAGGAAGCGTGCAGTTTGCTTGGAGGAAGCTGCCACCACCTGGAAACACAGAGCCAGCCCTCAGTAAACATGGTATACTTGCCTTGAGCCTTTCCGTCCTCGGTGCTCCCCTCTCTCACAGCGTCACCAGACGGAGCGATGGTCGCCGAGGGAACGAGCAGCCCAAGAGGCTGAGGTTCCTGCGGAAAAGCTAACGGTGCAGCTCTGTAAGAAGAGCTGTGCTGAGATGTAACGGCACACAGCGGGGACGCAAACTGGCATGGTGGCAGGACAGCTCAGGGATAAATGTGCAAAGACCAGGGCCTTCGCAGTTCTGGCGTTTGGTGTCTGAGTTACCACCCGTCTGCATTTGTCTCCTAGGATGGGAGTATACCACTGCTGCTCGCAGTACAAAATGGCCACAGTGAGGTCTGTTGCTTTCTCCTGGACCATGGAGCAGATGTAAATTCCAGGGACAAAAATGGAAGGTACCACAGAAATAGAAATCATGGGATTTCGCTGATATCTATGTTCTGGGAGCCTCAAAATAACACAGCTATCTTTTGGATCATTTGTTAGAAAGTGGTTTTAAGTTTTTCATTTTTTGGCCTTTTTTTTTTTTTTTGCGTAAACTTTATACCCAACATGGGGCTCAAACTCATGACCCTGAGATCAAGACTCGCGTGTTCTACCGACTGAGCCAGCCAGGCGCCCCTCCTGCCACTTGTGATAATCCAGGATCTGTTTTGACTTAAAAATCTCCCTCAGACCTCTGGGAACATCATTGTATCTGTGATGAGATTATTGAATACTAAAGTGACTAGGCTATTTCCAATGGCTTTTCATGCGAAATTAAATACGAGTAAACTTTGGCTGCTTTAAAAATAGTCGTAATGATGTGTAGGTACTTTAAAATGCTTGAGGTGAAAGGAGGACATGGTTTGTGCCAATCATATTAAATTCTGTCATAATTAGAAGATTATGTTTAGAAGATTATGTCTATGTTATTTGACCTAATATAGTTTAATGTTTTGATTTAATCTGAAGTTAAAAAAAAATACCTAATTTCATCTCGCTAGCACTACATTTCAAATTCCCTAGAAGATTAAGTATATATATTTAAGTGTACTTAATCTTCTTTTCCTTGTTTCCAAGATAAATGATTTCCCAAGAAAGTGTTTTCCCATTGTGTTAGTACTAATTTGGTGTCTCCTTTTTTCTTTAGAACTGCTCTCATGCTGGCTTGTGAGATCAGCAGCTCTAATATCGTGGAAGCCTTAATTAAAAAGGGTGCAGACCTAAACCTTGTAGATTCTCTTGGACACAATGCCTTACATTATTCCAAACTCTCAGAAAATACAGCAATTCAAAGCCTTCTATTATCAAAAATCTCTCAGGATTCTGGTATGTGAAAGAAAATAGCCAGTGTTGTTTTAAATTTATCCACTCCATTTTCCCCAAAGGGTAAAGGAATGTGTGCAATATGATCTACTTTATTATTCTTTTAAACATATTCTTGAAGAAAAATGAACTGTTAGATACTGTGTTTGTTGTGTGTATGGGTGTGAGAGTGTGTGTGTGTGTGTGTGTCCCCCACCCAAAGTGGATGTGAGTCATGGTTCTTACAGTTCTTTTTTTTTTTTTTTTGTCCCCCACTTTTTCCTCTGCAGATTTAAAGACACCAACAAAACCAAAGCAGGTATTTATCCTTGGGGGAGAGAATTTTTTTGTCATTGTAGCTTGTGGGACCTTGAAATTGTCCTAATTAAACCATTCTGTGGTCCACTAAAAAAGTGACAAAAACTATGTTAAAAATACTTAAAGAGTGAACAATCTTTAGAATAAATGAGCGAAATCTGAAGGGGGAGAAATCAGAGAGGGAGGATGAACCCTGAGAGACTATGGACCCTGGGAAACAGACTGGGGGTTTTGGAGGGGAGGGGGGTCAGGGGAGGGGGAACAGGGTGGTGGGTATTAAGGGCACATGTGGTAATGAGCACTGGGTGTTATACGTAACTAATGAATCATTGAACGCTACATCAAAAACTAATGATGTACTATCAGTGGCTAACTGAACATAAAAAAAAAAGAATAAATGATTCATTGTTAGAAGATGGTAAATGTTTTCTTAATGGTTTACCCTGTGGCCAAAGCATGTAACTTTAAACCTTCCTACTTATATATTCATCTTTTTCTGAAATGTACTAATATTTTCTGTTGGTGTAAAAATGTTTGATTAACTCTGCGAACAAACAACGTTTTAAATGCTTGTGTATCCCATGGATTATAGACCTCCATCCATGGCAGTGTTAGATATTTAATGAGCATAAGTGGTTTAGCTTGCCCTTTCATTTTAACTGGAACTTTTCTAAAATGTCGTTAGAGTTACAGACAGAAATTGAGAAGATTGCCCTGTTATTTTGGAGTTTTTTCCTAAAAACATCGTCAGTGTTGTTTCCTTTTTTGAAGAGTTGTATAGTTGGCTGTTATATTTATTTACTTATACATCAAGATTCTTGAAAAATTATCATAAACAAGAAATAGTACTGAATTTATTAGGTACTAACTGCGTTACTTATTTATAACCTTCAGAGATGACATTTCCCCTTGCCCCCATATCAACATTCCTTAAGGAAAGGAGTGAAAGTAATGCAAAGGTGGTGAAAATACCACTGCTTTGCATTAAGATGGAAGCTAGACTAGGAATGTATCCTGGGTTCTAAACTGGGGCAGACATCCTCCACTTTCCCCGTTCTCTACACCAACTTAATCTGGTTTTGTCTTGTGTTTTATATTTTCTGGCTATTAAAGCATGGGCTGCTGGAAGAACACTTGGAGCATGCATATTACTTATTTTTATGTTGGTAGCAGATGTCAGATCTTGATAAAGTAAGAAATGCATGAACTGTTGAGGTTTTTCTCATTTGTTTGATGAAGCTGTTCAGACTTTACTAACCGAACTAACCCACCTCCGTTCTTTGGACTGTGATAACTTCCAGCATGATCAAGTCTCTAAACTAAGCTCAGAAAGAAGTGGAACTCCAAAAAAACGCAAAGCTCCACCACCTCCTATCAGTCCTACCCAGGTAAAGACAAAAGCAAACCAACAGTGAACAAATGTACGACAACACCAACAAAAAGCCATGATTTTGTCATTTTGTGTTTAGGCCAAAAACAAATGTTTTAGGATTGACCCTTCATTAAGCACATTTAAAATTTTCTTTACTGGTTTTCAATTACAGATAGTGGTATGAAGGATTTTGATTATTAGTATGGAAATCATGTTGATTCTTATTTATTGCAAGGCTGAGGAATTGAACAGTATCTTTTTTAAAAGCCTCAAGGAATAAATAAATAAGAAAGAGAGAGGAAGGAAGGAAGGGAGGAAAGGAAGGAAGGAAGGAAAGAAGGTAGGAAGGAAGGAAGGAAGGAAGGAAGGAAGGAAGGAAGGAAGGAAGGAAGGAAAGAAGGAAAGAAGGAAAGAAGGAAAGAAGGAAAGAAGGAAAGAAGGAAAGGAGGAAGGGAGGGAAGTAGGAAGGAAGGAAGAAAAAAAAATACTCAGGGAAATTCCTCAAAATCTTATGACAGAAACTTCTTCCTTAAGTGAAGCTCAGTCTACTTTTAGTACCTTGCATTAACAGCTCAAGTAAAGGCAGGGAGGATGGGTGGCTGGTGAGGCAGTTAATTGAATATGAATTTTAGTTGGTTTCTTAAAACACTGCTAAAATACATTTGCCTTTCTAATTACATTGAAGGTTGGTTAATATTAAAAGTTTTCATTTCTGAGCTTATGGTGACTGTTGCCTAGAGGAGGAAGCTCAGTGTCTGTGGAATCTCTCAAGTAGTTGAGAGAAATCTCTCCTCTGATAAGTTATGTTAACTCTGTGAGCATATTCACTGATAATGTCCTTAACATGCCACAGTTTTATAGGTTTTGAAAATTGCTTCTTGTGACTACAGGAGCAGAATTAGTTATATTCTGCAAACTTTCGGAAAGTATTTGAGGGGCTGCATTAAGTTGAAAATACCCTTGAATTAATTGAGACTAAGGATGGTTACCATTAGATTTATTTGCATTGGTTAAGTAGGTGAATTCTTTGGCACTGGAGAAGAAAAGACTTTGAAGAAGCCTTCTTTATCTGTGATTTTCATTTTGTCTTTTAAGTTGAGTGATGTGTCTTCCCCAAGATCAATAACTTCAACACCACTTTCGGGAAAGGAATCCGTGTTTTTTGCCGAACCACCCTTCAAGGTAATTCCTTTCTGTGTTCAATACTTTTGAATCTTAAGATACAGAATAGATGTGATTTAAGTGGTCCAGCATTGGGTGAGACAGAATAGACTCGCTAGTGGTTGGTTCACCACCTTTGCTTCATGAAGCACCCTGTTATTTCTTCTGGCCTGGCCTCCAAACACACAGAGTAGAATGAATAAGTCATATTCATTAAGTAATAACTCATTTTCTTCCTTCTAAAAAAAGGAGCAAAGATAAGAACTGATAAGCCAGTCTTCTTACTAAATCAAGTTGATATATGTCAATCAAAAAGAAAGAAATGTTGATTATTCTCTGTCTTTCTCACAAGTAATCTTATATTTTTAATTAAGGTTTTTTGTAAACTAATATGCATTAATTTTAGAAAATCTGTTCTACCCGATTCTCTAGATTTGTTGTTGGAAAGTATTTTTATAAATGGGAGGATATTTCAATTTACTATCCGTTTATCTATCCATCACTAGGAAATTATGCTTGGAAGGAAAATAAAATTTGTAATTGTTAAAATGAAATTGCAGTGGTATCGTTGTATATTGCTTTCCCCCATCTAAGAATTACTAGATAAATTTTCTTTGAACTTGGATGCACAGTGATCTGAAAAAGATTCTGTCAACCTGACATTTACCCCACTTTAACTGGATTTTATTAGTAAATTCTTAAGATGAATACCCTATTAGTACCCTAATATCTTTGAATCTGATTATGGGTCAGAGGACACAGTGCATTCCAAAGGATAATATCACAAATTACAATTTTCAGAAATAGAATGCAAAAAGATTTTCTTTCATTTCTTTAAACCTTCCCCCCGCACACACACAAAAGATAAATAGCGACACCATTTAGAACGGCTGAAGTTTAAAAATACCAAATGTTGGTGATAGTGGGCAAGAACTAGAATTGTCCTGCTCTGTTGGTAGGAATGTAAAGTAGCAAAACTACTTTGGGGAGCCGACAGTTTCTTTAAAAGTTCATCATACACTTAACATATGATCCAGCCGCCCACTCATTGATGTTTATCCAAGAGAAATTAAAATGTATGTCTCGAAAAATTGTATGCACAAATGTTTGTAGCAGCTTTATTCGCATATCCCAAAACTAGAGGCAATCCAAATGTCCGTCAGCAAGTGACTGCATGAGGATAATGAGATATGTCCATACAATTAATTATTGCCCAGCCATAAAAAAAGAAGGCAAGCTGTCCAGGCAGCATCGTAGGTGGATCTGAAGTCATCATGGTGAGTGAAAGAAACCTGGCATGAATCCATACCCATGACATTCCATGTATAGGAATTCTAGATAATGCTGAAAGGAGAGTGGGGGTTGCCTGGGGATAGGGTGGGCAGGGATTGGCTGTGTTGAGGCAGGAGAAAACTTGTAGAGTTGATGGAAACATTCTGCATCTTGATTATGGTGGTGGTTCCATGGGTGTATATCTATCAGAGCTCCTTATACCATAAACTTTAAATGAATGTCGTTTATTGTACCTTAAGGTAGTTGAAAAATTAAAATAAACATCTTTTTATAAAGTGAAAAGACAGCTTTCTATTAAGATAAGCACTTGCCAAAAATGAGCCACTTTATTTTTAGCATTTGGGCTTTCACAAAAGTTCCTTTGCTGAAAACTTCTCTCTCTTATCAGGTCTATGGCTCATCTGGATGAAACATAGTAATTTCTGGCAACTCGTTGTATTTTGTTTTGAAATGAAAGTCTGGCTTTGAAGTTGCAAGAACTTTTGCAGTGTATTCACAGACAGATATTCAAGGACAAAGAGAAAATCTTTAGATTATCAGTCCATGACCGTAAAACTTTTTATTCCCCATAAAATTACCTTTATCTTCCCTGACAGGTCTTATTTACTACAATTTCTCTTAGAAATATTAATAATAATACATTAATACTAGTAAATTTATGAAATAGTAAAGCTAAAAAATACTTCTAATGTATTTTGATCAATGTATTACCCAGATAGATAAAACTTGTATTTGACTTGTGAAAGTAATATTTTCCATCTCAAGTTTTAGGATGTAGATATAAAGTTATTATAATATTAAAAGATATTTCTATTATACTTAATGAAATTTCTGAAAAATATTTTGAGATTATATGCTCTGGAATCTAACATTTTAGAGATTATATCTCAGTAGATAATTGTCATTTTTATTCACTTATATTTTAAAATATTTTCTTTCCTGGGGATTTTCTAACTTCTTCTAGAAGGATAATTGTTCTGTGTCGACTCAGAGAGGAAAATTTGCTTGCTTCTCTCATGGAATACTACAGTCAGGAATATTCTTTTAAATCATTTTTACGTTCCAGCAGGCTGAGATCAGTTCTATACGGGAAAACAAAGACAGACTAAGTGACAGCACTACAGGTAAGATGAAGGGGCAGCTGTTTTTGTTTCTTTGACAGATGTGTAGTCCATGGCCATTTAAGAGCAAAGGCAGGGGCGCCTGGGTGGCTCAGCCGTTAAGCATCTGCCTTCAGCTCAGGTCATGATCCCAGGGTCCTGGGATCGAGCCCTGCCTTGGGCTCCCTGCTCGGCGGGAAACCTGCTTCTCTCTCTCACACTCCCCTTGCTTGTGTTCCCTCTCTTGCTGTCTCTCTCTGTCAAATAAATAAATAAGATCTTAAAAAAAAAAAAAAGAGCAAAGGCAAAGCCTGGAGGAGTATAGGGAGGTTGGGGTGCCTGGCACCCAGACCTGCCAGTACTACACAGGCTGACACTTTCCATATTTCCGGAGTACACCTGGATTTTAAGGAGTCTCTAAGCATGGATGCGAAAAAAATATGTCTCTGTTTCATTTGTCCCTAACTAAATGTTAGCACTTCCTTCAATTATGAATATAGACAAATAATCCCCAGTAATCTTAGCAGACCGGTGACTTTGCCAACAAGAGAGTTCACAGATAATGTCATGTCACCTAACTGTAATTGCGGGTGTCTTGAAATATCATTTACAGTCTCTCTACTAGAAATATGGCAGTTATTAGACCTGCTGCCAGATCTGGTTATTTGGTGTATTACAAAATCAGCTCTTAAGTTACTATAGCCTGGTTATTCTCTTTTATGCATTTATTTTATTTTAAAGATTTATTTATTTATTTTAGAGAGTGCATGCATGCACAAGTGGAGGGAGGGGCAGAGGGAGAGAATCTTCAAGCAGACTCCCCCCTGAATGTAGAGCCCAGTGTGGGGCTCAATCCCATGACCCTGAGATCATGACCTGAGCCAAAACCAGAACCCGTCGTTTAACCAACTGAGCCACCCAGGCACCCCCCACTTTTAGGCATTTTAAATAAAACATTATTTTGCAATGAGGTCCACTGCCACCATCAGCAAGCAGCACTCCTTGCCCCTGGGCAGCAGGTTATTTCCTGAAAGGAGAGCCAACTGAGCACCTCCGTGGCTGCACGATCTAACTTTCCTGCTTTGGATTTTAGATATATGCAAAGACACAGTGTTAATAAAGTCACACGCAATTGTACTGTCTTCACCAAGACAGGGTTTAATTTATTGCCTTAAGAGTCTATCCCGCGGGTTTACCCTCTAAGAATGTACAGTACAGTATCCCCAGAGTCCATTTAAAATGTCACATTCACTTTCTTAGCCTATTATGCATTTTATGTGTTTGGAACTTTTAACTTACAGAATTTAGAAATACTAAGCTTTCGAATTCCTGGCAGAGATCCATGTTAATTGAACACGTGTTACATTGGATTCTTTTAAAACCATCCATTATATTTTATTTTTTTAAAAATGTATTTATTTTAGAGCATGTGTGCAAGTAGGGGGAGGGGCAGAAGGAGAGAGAACCTCAAGGAGACTCCCCACTGAGCGCAGAGCCCGATGCAGGGCTCAGTCTTAGGACCCCGAGATCATGACCTGAGCTGAAACCAAGAATCAGACACTCAACCAGTGGAGTCACCCAGGCGCCCCTCCATTGTATTTGAGAAGTAATTTCTGTAGCTTAGAATTATAGTCATGCTCTGGTTTATTCCAAATTCACCAGACATTATATCAAGGGGACTCTATAAAGCTGTGGTTTAGGCACCAGACATCAGAAGTAAGCATTTCTTCTGATGTCATTTTGCATCCTTCCAAATTAAGATGAAAGTTTTCATCTTTGCATTAAATGGCTATGAGAAAATAATAACATAACAGTAAAGAATGTAGGTCAGCGCTATCAGATTGTGGTCTGTAAACTGTTGCCAGTCTACAGGAAATAAGAAGTTTGCACCAGAAAGCCATCCAGCAATACCGCTAAGCAAACTATTTTGTCCAGCAGACTTTTCTTTTTTCCATTGGAACACTGCTGAATGCCGTTCTGGAACAAGGTTCTTGTCTCAGTGAGCACTTTGAGTAATATTGCTTTAGATGCCATTTCAGCACAATAATCAGTAGGATGTCAGAAAGTGATGGTTTACCAACAGTGGGATTGTGGGATTCAAAGGAGACCATTTCCTGATGGGGTGGTCATCAGGTCATCGAATGCTGTAAGGAGGAAGCAGAGTTTGACGTGGGTCCTGAAAGATGCCTACAAGTAACCTAGCCGAAGAAATGCTGCAAGGACAAGCGTAGGCATGAAGAATTAAAGCAGCAGCCTTGTGTTGAGAATATAGAGGGTATGATGGAAAGTTTGAATCTGAGGAAGATGTAATACTAGAGATCATGGGTCGTACACCTGAAAAAGTACATTGACACCAGATGATGGAGGCCTTAACCCAGAGGAAGGAGTCTGGAGATTAATTTTGGAGAGAGAGAGTGATTAAAGCACTTGAACCACAGGAATGTTTTAGGAAGCATGTTTTAGGAAGATTAGCCTGACAGTGTTGGGCAAGGCTATATTTGTCCTATGGAGAGGAGAGAGAGCTTTGTTACAGGGCTGTTTGCAGGGTTTCCAAGCCAGGGGCTAAAGTTCGAACTAGAGTAACGGTGGTAGGGATAAGAAGTGAACCAGGATACTTCTAAAAGGATTCACAGAAATGGGACTTAGTCATGGGAGGAACAAAAAAGCAACCAAGGTATGATACTTAATCAGGCGAATGGAAAATGTATGAGCAAATCCCATCAGTTTTCAGATGAGCTGTATACATCCAGGCATCCGGTCCTGTGCTGGGGGTACCCCAGGAAGGGAACCCCAGGACCCGGGAACTGCTGTTCCTCTACCCAGCTGCTAGGGGCTTTTGTTCAGAGCCAGAGCCAGGAAGAAGCCGAGGGTTGGGTAGAAAGTGACTTGGTTAAAGGTCAGAGAAAGACTGGTTTAATTTTTTAAATATTATTTTAAATTGCTTTCCACTTTTCCAAGGTGCTGATAGCTTATTGGATATAAGTTCTGAAGCCGACCAACAAGATCTTCTTGTCCTGTTGCAAGCAAAAGTCGCTTCTCTTACCTTACACAATAAGGAATTACAAGATAAATTACAGGTGGGTACAGAGATTGCTACCACGGGACTCTTCTGTAGGGTCAGACTACGGGGATTTTTCAGGTTAGTCAGATGATATTTTGTTTTAAACATCTCCAGTGGTTTCTTCCTTTTTTAATATAGTTAGCCTCAAGCATTTTATAGTTTGAAATTATCTGTTTGTTGAGAGAGGAGGTATTCATTAACTCCATTTCTGTAAATTGCTAAATTGGTCAATCACACATAATTATATACTTAGTGTGTGTTATTTATGACATATACGTGTATGTGTGTGTGTGCATGTGTAGAGCTGATCATTTAGCAGATTTAAGAACTTAAATAAGAAGTAGCTGTACTAATAAGCCCATTGCCCCTTTTGGCAACTGGAATAATATGAGAAGCAAAGGAAAAATTACGAGTCAGAGGCTTTAGAGCCAAAACAAATCTCGTGTTTTTAAAGTGGCACACATCAGCGGTCCTAATAGAGCAAAGAATAAGCTTAGTGTCATTAATCGGCCTCTCATGTCCGGGACCATATTTTGTCAGGGGGCAAGGGTACACATAAAGGGACCCTGTGGCTCTCCCGTACATAAGCTTTGGGTTTGTTCTCTCCTCCCCGTTGCTTGCTCACCTGACCACATCTTTGGTGCCATTTCGTTCTTGCCTTTTTCCCAGGCCAAGTCACCCAAGGAGGCAGAAGCAGACCTGAGCTTTGACTCCTACCATTCCACTCAAACTGACTTGGCCCCACCCCTGGGCAAACCTAGTGACACCTCTCCCCCAGACTCCAAATCATCTCCACCTGTCTTACCACATTCTTCAAGTAAATCCACTCTGGACAGCGATGGCCGTATTCAGCAACTACAAGAGATTTTGCAAGACCTGCAGAAGAGACTGGAGAGCTCTGAAGCAGAGAAGCAGCAGCTCCAGGCCGAGCTCCGGTCCAGAAGGGCCGAGTCGGTGTGCGTGAACAGTGTGGAGATTTCAGAGAACAGCTCCGACCTCAGCCAGAAACTGAAAGAAACCCAGAGCAAGTACGAGGAAGCAATGAAAGAAGTCCTCAACGTGCAGAAGCAGATGAAACTGGGCCTCGTCTCGCCCGAAAGCGTGGACAGTTACTCGCGTCTCCGGGAGCTGAGGATCACCGAGGAGGAAATAGATGTGCTAAAGCAGGACCTCCAGAATGCGGTGGAAGAAAGTGAAAGAAATAAAGAGAAGGTGAGAGAGTTAGAAGAAAAACTTGTAGAGAGGGAGAAAGGTATGGTCATCAAGCCTCCCGTGGAAGAGTATGAGGAAATGAAAAGTTCATATTGCTCTGTCATTGAGAACATGAATAAAGAGAAAGCATTTTTGTTTGAGAAGTACCAAGAAGCCCAAGAAGAAATCATGAAATTAAAAGATGCCCTCAAGAGTCATATGACCCAGGAGGCCGGCGACGAAGCCGGGGACATGAAAGAGGCCATGAACAGGATGATCGATGAACTCAATAAACAGGTGAGCGAGCTGTCCCAGCTGTACAAAGAAGCCCAGGCCGAGCTGGAGGATTATAGGAAGAGGAAATCTCTGGAAGACGTAACGGCCGACTACATCCACAAAGCGGAGCATGAGAAACTGCTGCAAGTGACAGACGTATCCAGAGCTAAGGCAGAAGAGGCCTTGTCCGAAATGAAGTCTCAGTACTCAAAGGTGTTGCATGAGTTGACCCAGCTCAAACAGCTGGTGGACTCCCAGAAAGAGAATTCGGTCTCCATCACAGAACATTTGCAAGTGATAACCACGCTGCGGGCTACCGCCAAAGAGATGGAGGAAAAAATAAGCAGTCTCAAAGAGCACCTTGCAAGCAAGGAAGGAGAAGTGGCAAGGCTGGAGAAACAGCTTCTGGAAGAGAAGGCCGCCATGACCGACGCCATGGTGCCCAGGTCTGCCTATGCAAAGCTCCAGTCATCATTAGAAGGCGAGGTGAGTGTGTTGGCCTCAAAATTGAAGGATTCAGTAAAAGAGAAAGAGAAGGCCCATTCGGAGCTCACCCAGATGAGAAGTGAGGTGTCACAAATGAAAAGGGAAAAGGAGAATGTTCAGGCTCTCTTAAAGGCCAAGGAGCAGGAAGCAAATGAACTTCGGCAACAATTCCAGGACGCTCAGGAAGAGCTGGCAGAAATGAAGAGACAGTCGGAGAGCTCTTCCAAACTGGAGGAGGATAAAGACAAGAAGGTTTGTGAGATTCCATTGCTGTCGCGTTTCTAGCTAGCACAGTTAACGTTTTTAGCGTTGGTTAGCACTGACCTGTTGTGAATGCACAAAAGGTCTGCATGTGACTCCCTCTGACCCCACGGCCACATTAAGAATAGTAGGTTGGACATTTTTGTTTAAAAAAAACCACTGATCTTCTATCAGTCCCTTTATATTAAAGCATTTTCACCTATGTGGCACGTATTTTCCCTTTTAAAATTATTTTACAGACACTCTGCCAAGTGGCAGGGATCAGAAGTGAACCCACAAACTGAAAGGCATTTGTGACCCATCTTGAACTTCAACTCATGGAATCCAGACACATTCTTCCATCATACAGAAACCCAAATACTCCCAGACTTAATCCTGCTTCCCTAAGCCATAGGAGCTTTGCCCTGAGTCAGTGGAAGGACTGCCCTCCCTGGCCCTTATTGTCAAAGGTGGACAGGAGGAGAAGTGGGGGGAATGTGGGGAGATGGGCTGGGTGTGGCTTGGAGGAAGGAGGAATACAAAGGGGGACTTGGAGAATAGCTCCGAGCCTGAATCCACTCTGCATCCCCAGTCCCCTGGGTCAGGTGTTCTGAACGGCACTGGTCAGAGCACTGTTGATCGGGTATTCCTTTAATATAATGAAAATTTCAAAAAGAGCTTCCAAAGCCAAGGGTACAGGGAGTCGGAAGGCAGAGGCCGGGTTGCAGGGAGGAGTTTACGTTAAAGCAAGATGTCCAGAGAAATCAGGGTTCCTAGAACTTACTCCTTGTTGCCTGTGTCAGCGCTATTGAATAAGACATAGCTGTCTCCAAATAAAGAATGCCTAAAATCCTGGTTCTGATTTATTTTTTCAACAATAGCCCCTTTCAGAATGAAAAAGGAAATTAGTGCCATAGCTTTTGTTACTCTCCGGCCTCAAAGCACAAGGTTTAATCCGGGGCCCTTATTTGAACATAGTGGCCTTAGAGGGCCATGTGGGTTTGCTGATTTTGTCACCTATTTCGTTTTGTGGGTTTTCTTTAAAAAATAAACAAGAAATTGTTCCAAAGCCTTGAGTCCCAGAAGCCAGTAAGAGGCTATGTTCAAGGCTTAGAATTCTCTGGAATTTTGTTTCTACAGGCTCTTTCTTGCCTATTGATAGTTTTCCTTTCCCGCCAGATCAATGAGATGTCGAAGGAAGTGACCAAGTTGAAGGAGGCGCTGAACAGCCTCTCGCAGCTCTCCTACTCCGCGAGCTCGTCCAAGCGGCAGAGTCAGCAGCTCGAAGCGCTGCAGCAGCAGGTCAAACAGCTCCAGAACCAGCTGGCTGTGAGTGGGGCTGGGGCTGGCAGGCCAGGCCGATTCCACGCACCTGCCCAGTGTGGGGGGGCGGGGGGCGGGCTGGGGTGAGGAGAGTCCCAGCCTCTGGGAGCGGTGCTCTGCAGAGCAACTGACTGAAGACTTTCAGGGTGCGGGCAGGCAGGAAGAGGGAGTGGTGGCGCTCCCGCACGTCACCTGCAACGACATGGGTCACCTGGGTCTTTGAGAAGGGAGGAGTCGGCTGGACAGTGGCGCAGGCTTCGTGGTTACGTATCTACTGACTTTTCACCCCCTGTCCATCTTTCTACCACGGCCACTACCGTCTCTGGCAGTGGCACGAACTTTTTCTTGTTAGGGGCCGGGATCCCTGATAGGTGTGTGTCTGTGCCTCTGAAGCTGCTTCTTGGCCCCTCTCCTTATTTGACCTGGGAAAGTTCTTCCCATAGCTGTAGTTTTTTCCTATGGCTATTGTAACAGACCAGCACAAACTTGGTTTAAAACCAGAATCTATGCTCTTAAAATTCTGGAGATTGGGGCACCTGGGTGGCTCAGTCAGTTAAGTGTCTGACTCTTGGTTTTTGGCTCTGGAAGTGATCTCAGGGTCCTGGGATGGAGCTGTGTGGGGCTCTGCGCTCAGTGCAATCTGCTTATCTCTCTCCCCTCCCCTCTGCTCTTTCCCCTCCCCCCACCATGCTAGCTCTTGCTCTCTCAAATAAATGAATCACAATCTTTAAAAACAATTCTGGAGATGATAAGTGTGAAATCAGTTTCACTAAAGGCAAGGTATCAGCAAGGCTGGTTCCTTCTAGAGACTCTAGGGGAGAATCCATTTCGTTGCCTTTGCTAGCTTTTGGAGGCCACCCAAATTCCTTGGCTCATGGGTTCTACCTCCAGCTTCAGAGCCTGTCACTCCAGCCCTGGCTCTGCTCTCCCATCTCCTACTCCCACCTTTGACCTTGCTTCTCTCTTATAAGGACCCTTGTGATGACATTTAGAGATATCCAGATAATCAGAATACACTTTTTCTCCATCTCAAGATCCTTAACTTAATCACAACTGCAAGGTCCCTGGCACCATATAGGTAATATTCCACAAGTTCTGGGAATTTGAGTGTGGACATCTTTGGAGGGCCATTATTTCACCTCCCACAACCTTTATTAAGGTTTTAGTTGACAAGGGGATGTTACATTTTCCACGGGAAGCCAAGGGTTCACCTGTCCTGGATTATCTCCAGTTTCCATTGACAAACAGGACCTGGACTGTAGGATTTCTTTGGTACAGACTTGAGACTGGTGAATTCGGGTCTCCGAGTCGTTACTCTGGCTGGCCCCAGAGTACAAAAGCAGCTTTTTTGTGTTATCGGCTCCAGCAGTGAAGCAGCTCTTCAGAGCATTTTTCTGATGAAGTGGTTGTCACAGATTTATAGCTAAAATGCTGATGGTCATACAATCATTTTGACAGTTTTCAACACATTCAATGAATATACACAAGGTGCTAATGATCTAAAGGTGAATAAGACACAGTCCGTGCCTTCACCGAATTTCTGCTCGACAACTTTCCATATTCTCACTGTGGTAAGCACCCATTGCTAGAGAGATGCCTAGCATGCTCTGGGCAGATGGAGGAAATGTCTCCGAAGGCTCCTTGCAGGGGGCGATGCTTGTGCTGAGTCTAGAAGGGATAGGGAGGAGGCGGCAAGGACTAGGATGTGGCATTTTGATGGCCCTTGGCATCCTTGGCAAGGACAGTCCCAGTGGGGTGGAGGGCTGGAATCCGGCCTGCAGTGGGCTGCCCTAGAGAAGTGACCGAGGAGGCAGGCATCTGACGGGGCTGAAGAACCCAGCAGGAGGCAGGGGAGCCTAAAGTAGATTTGCTGGAAAGAGAGGAGCCGGTGACCAGAGGGTGAGGTGCTTTCTTCTGAGATTTCAGAGGTAATGACAGAGGCAGCGCTGTGACCGTGAGAGTGCATGGCTGGAAGGATGAGGAGCAAGTCATTGAGGTGGACACCGAGGAAACTGAGAGACCGAGGTATCCGTGGCTCATGCATGTGGATATCGCAGTCATCCAAATGGGATGGAAAGGAGGACAATGATCAGGAGATAAAGTTTTAAATGATTGAGTGGAGGTATCCAAAAGGTGAGAGGAAACAACACAGGAGGAGGTCCTAGGCCCACCTTCTAATGGTGTGACCTTCAAAGGACTGAGGTTTCAAAGGTTGTCTTTGAATAGGAAGGACAACTCATGTTCTAACACTCATAGGAAGGAGGTGAGAAGCGTGTTGATGGACTTCTGTGGACTTTGGGAGCGATCTATATATGATGGTCTCAATTTTCACCCTGAAATAGGAGGAAAACCATCTCCTTAGAAAAGTTCAGAGCCAAGTGAAGGTTCCTGAAATAGTTACTGAGAGGAATTGGAATAATAGCTCAACAAGGAGAAATAAAAGCATGAGCAGCTGTACTGAGGAACCAGTTGAGATTGGTGCCCCCACCCTGTTCATCTCCTGGGTTCACCGACAGCCGAATAATTGAGCTCCCTGGGGACTAGATGACTGGCTATATAGTGAGAGACCAGTAACTCTTCTTAAAAGAATAGATTTTAGGGGGCGCCTGGGTAGCACAGTCGTTGAGCGTCTGCCTTCAGCTCAGGGCGTGATCCCGGCATTATGGGATCGAGCCCCACATCAGGCTCCTCCACCGGAAGCCTGCTTCTTCCTCTCCCACTCCCCCTGCTTGTGTTCCCTCTCTCGCTGGCTGTCTCTGTCAAATAAATAAATAAAATCTTCAAAAAAAAAATAAAAAGAATAGGTTTTTAAAATTTAAATTAATAAATATTTGGTTATTGTAGAAAAGTTGGAAAATACAGAAGACTCTGGAAAAGTTTCTATAAATGGTCCATAATCCAACCAGTCAGAGATGGTCACTTTTTACATTTGTTAGGTTTCTTTGCACGATTTACTTTGTCTGAATGTGTCTGTGTATTTGCATAAATATGTTTACATATATTTCTTGCAACAAAGGTGGGATTATATAATAACTACTTTTTCATGAATTTTCTTCTAGAGTTGACATACCAAAATATGAAATAGGTAGATTTTTTTCCCGTAAGAGTATCAACAAATGTTTCCCTACAAATAGTGATAAGTGTTCAGTAATATACAATCCAGTGAGCCCAAAATTTTAAAAGCCTCACATGCTAGCATTTGCTGGAGGAAGTCACTTGGGGAGCATTTGGCCACAGCTTTCTTACAGTCTTTTGGTTTTGTTCTTTAAAAGTCTCCTAAGCTCTTAACAATGTCACATCTTCTCTTCCCAGGAATGCAAGAAACAACACCAGGAGGTCATATCTGTTTACAGAATGCATCTTCTATATGCCGTGCAGGTACGCTGACAGCCTGTGAAGTATATACCACAGCAGGTGTCACCCAACCCCCATCATTAAACCAGTAGAACAAATGAAAATTCAAGGGGAATCTTTTACATCGAGAAGCTTTAAAATGCCTTTTGCTTCGCTTTGGATTTTGTCAGGAGCCCTGCACCACTGAGGGCGAGCAGCCTCAGCATCTGTTGCGAAACGAGGGAGGATGTGGCTGCTACCCCACCAGGAGCAGCAGCCCGGGCTTTATTTTCGGGCGTGCGCATATTCTCAGAGCCATCTTCACGGTCTCACCGCAGGACTCTTGGTGGCTCGGCTGGGCTCACATTTGCAACTGAGACCCAGAAAACCCTTTGCCAGAGGCTCTGGTGGACCCAGGCCTCCTCATCCTCCAGAGGGCAAAGAGCAGGGCCCTCTCTCTGTCCCTCATAGAAATGTGGGAGTCGATAAGGCTAACATTCCTTTGGAAGATCTGGGGGAAACGCCAAGGGCTTCGTCTCAGCCAGCCGTCCCATTCCCTAGGGGAGACTGCCAGGACTCAACTCAGGTTCTAATGAGTGTCTTTTGTTTGAATTTCCTAGGGCCAGATGGATGAAGATGTCCAGAAAGTACTGAAGCAAATCCTTACCATGTGTAAAAACCAGTCCCAGAAGAAGTAAAATGGATTCCCTGGCAGGACACTGCCCCCTTGTTGTCCGTCTTTGTGTTAGATCTGGCATTGTGGGCAACCACTGCCGTCGTGCTCACTCGCGATCTGCACCGTGGCCTCGCATAGCTTTCTCCCTTTCCAAAGGCAGCTTTCTGAGGACCGCGCCCTGGAGAAGACTGTCCTCCTCAGAACCGCTTAGAGACTTCAGAGCAGCAGGGGTGACACACGGTGTTACCCCTTCAGATTCCGGAGCTGGGGTCAGCCACACGCAGGGGGTCTGGTCCTGGTGCTGGCGGGTGGGCACCGTCCCCGGTGGCTGCCCAGCCGAGGGGCTTCGTTGCCTTCGTTGCTTTCGTCCCCCACTCAGGCCGTGCCGTTCAGCACAGGAGGGCTCTTTTTGCCTTTGGTTTCCAATCCTAAAACACGATTCAACTTCTGACCAAATTAGGCTGGCACTCCTTATGTGGTGCACGCTGAAGAGCCTTCATCCTGACTTCCTGTGGATTTTAAAACTCTCCTTCCTTCGTTTCCCCCCGTCTGCCTTACACGGCTCATCACGCTGCTTGCTCGGCAGCCCCGCGGTGTGCTGAGCACTGTTCACTAAAATCCGAAGCTGAAAAACAAAAGCAAATTGTTGACATATTGCAGATTTTCTATGCAAACTGGCCTCCTGCTGTTATCCGTGAAGCTCAGGAATCCAGACGTTTGTGTTCAACAAGGGACGGTAAACTGCGTGTTTACAGCCAAAAGAAATGCCTCATAGTTCTTAACCTCAATTTTTTAAAAGTGTTTTTTTTTCTCTACAATATTTTTATTGGCTCTTAACGATGTTTTCATAGCTAAACCCCTACATAAGCGAAATCGACATTAGACTCTATTAACGAAGTATTTTTAGGTAACCGTGCTTGCGCCTTTTTTAAAGCCTTTTTCTTCAGAGTTTTCCGCTACAGCCAAGGGTAGTTATGTATTTATTCCTATTCCAGACTCACCACGAGCTGCCACCGGTATCCCTAGACTTTCTGCCATCGTGTCCTTAGACTGTAGCACATTTCCTTCTGCCCACTGAGTATTTTTGAATGCCCCAGCTCTACCAGCACCTGTAAATGATCTCCGGAAGGACTGTTAGTACCCATCACTTTTCCAGCATTGAAACTAAAATCCCAGTATGGTACACGTGATGGTGCATAGCAAAGGTCGTGGGGGAAAATATTTTTGTTCACTTTACTTTCAGGTTAAAGGTGTTTGAACTTGCTTGCAGCTTCCTTACAGCATTGTTCGTAAGGAGGGATGTCAGCTGAGCACGGACCTCTCCGAAGTGTATAAAAGGGCAGCGGCCTGTCCTGACGGCCCACGTACCATAGGGCCGCCTGGGCGCCCAGGGTGTTTGGCTGTGTCAGAGGATGTGTTCATCTCTATTGGATGAGGACCAAGGACAGCAAAGCAAAAATGGCTTTCAAGCTTGGTGTTACTTTTCTCAAGTTGTTTATAGTTCAGCAATTTCGAAAATGCTCCAAAGAAATGTGAAAGGACTTTTTGTCACAGCCCTTAATACAAGCAACCCCCCCCACTCCTGCCCCCGCGCAGAAATGCTGCAGAGTATAAAACTTGAGACATTTTGTAGGATGCCTGACAAAGTGTACCCTTTTATCTTGTTTCAGGATGCATATTTATTATAAGTACTCTGGTTAAATATTGAAAAGTTATATGCTGTAGTTTAGCATTTGGGCCTTTGTAATTTACAGAAGGTATTGCAGAAAATAAACTTTTGTTTCGTTTTGCATCTCTGTTGTTGATTTTTGGTGCATTCGTAAGCATATGGCATATGTGTCTGGCTCCCGAGGATCGGGTCGGTGGCGCTTGGGTGTGATGGTGTGTTTTGCCCGAGTCACACTCAGTGGCAGGCAGTGGTCCACAGCCTCTCACTATATGTCACCTCCTTGCCGTCTCCTAGCATCTTTAATCTTGGACTCTGACTCCCCTTTCCACTTTCGAAGACCCCTCTGATTACACCATGCCCACCCAGATAACCCAGGAGAATCCTTAATTAAGGTCAGCCGATGAGCCCCTCAGCCCCAAGCATCAGCCCCTTGGGGGCAGCTGTATCATGGCTCTTCAATTCAAAACTGCCTCACGGTTCTCTGTAGTCTTTGTAACCATTTAAAAGCTTCCATTAGATTGTTTTTTCTCTTCTGTCCTTTCCCTCTTTTGAAAAGGTAATACATGCACGTGCTAAAAAAAGTCAAATACCTTCTATGACTACAGGGATAATTCATTCCTAAAACACTCTTTAGGGTGAACTCTCACAGGTTGACTCATAATTAAAACACCCAATGACGGGGCTTCTGGGTGGCTCAGTCAGTTGAGTGTCTGACCCTTGGTTTTGGCTGAGGTCATGATCTCATGGTTGTGGGGTGGAGCCCTGCACTGGGCTCCTTGCTCAGCGGGGAGTCTGTTTGAGAGATTCTCTCTCTGCCCCTCCCCCCACACTAAAAATGAATAAATAAATCTTAAAAAGAAAAAAACCAAGAAACCCACCAAGTGACAATGAAATGGGAGCAATTATTTAAGTAGCTCACGTTCTTTATCATAATACAATGGGCCGTCTCCCTTTACTCACAACACGGTTCTCCCACCTCGACTTCAGCTCGCCTCACTACACACTGTACATTTTTAATTGGACCTTTAATGCCCCCCCCCGGAAAACAAAAGAAATCAATGAAAATAATGCAAATGGCATATGAAGTTGTTAACTATTTTAAATTATCAAGTGCATGCACCCTGTGAGGAGGACTTCCTTCAACGGAGGCCAGCCGTTGAACTCAGAAGATGATTTCCTGGAGAAACACTACACTCAGCTGGGCACCTAACAGCTGCACCCAAACCAGCGTTCTTGGAAAGATGGAAAGAAATGCTTCATACCGAGGCTGGGGTATGAGAAGAAACTCCCAAGTCTGGATGACTAGATGTCAATTGAAAGAAACTGAAAATAAATCTCCTCCAGTCCTTAGTTCCCCTCTCCAGAAGCAACAGCTGTTCAGTCTGTTGGATGACCGGAGGCCTTCTCTGTCCGTATGTACCCGTAGGCATGTATTTAGTTTGCCCCTTTAAATACAGAAGTGTATTTTATACACTCTTCTGGACCGTACTTTAAAAGATACTTAAGGGGCACCTGGCTGGCTTAGTTGGTAGAGCATGCAACTCTTGGGCTGGGGAGTTCAAGCCTCGTGTTGGCGGGGGAGAGCTTACTTAAAAAAAAAAAAAAAGATACTTAAAATATCTTAGAGATTGTTCTCCGTTGGCACACACATCTAATTCTTTTTAACTGTTGCATAATATTTCATAGTACGATTGTGCTGTATTTTATTAGTTCCTTATCGATGCTTCCGGTATTTTACAGCCCTAAAAATGATGGGATGACTGCCCTACGTATGTCTCTATGCACACATGTGAGGACTACTTGAATAATTTTCAAATTGCCCATTTTCGCAATAATGCCCATCATATGCTACAAGAATGCAGAGAAAAAAGAGTAGAATAGTGTCTGTGTCATCACAGTGTGTGAGAAAGAATGGCCTTTTTCTTCACATTGGTTGAATAAGACTCATCAATTTGTTTTCCTTACATAAACTTGGAAGACAGACTGCAAAGCCTTTAATAATTAAACCCACCCATCTTCAGATAAACACATGACATGCTGTGTGGGGGAAATGCTCCCAGAACGTGTCAAAGCACAACCCTGTGCAACGTGGCATAACTGGAATGCGGGGTGCTGACAGCAGCAGAAACCCTATCCAGCAAAGAAGGGGGTGATGATGCTTTGTGAGCAAAGTTAAAAGGCCGACTGCAAGGCAAAGAGGGGGCTGGGCAAAGCAACAGACCAAGGCATTCACAGAGTAGCAATTTCTGTTCCCCTCAGGGCAAAGAACTCAAGCATGAGAGTTGCATATTTGTGAAGCGATCAAAGGACAAGAGCTCAGCTATGATGACTGCGGTAAGGCCATTGGAGCCCATGGGTTGAGGGAGCAATCGATGTGGGTTCCAGCAGATGGAAAGGCTCCTCTGAAGAGTTAAGTCCCCAAGAGAAAGAGGTGAGTGGAAGGGAAGACACTCCTGCACATTCATTATGAACCAAGCCCCCAAATGGGAAGAAACAGTATATTCAAGTACTGTGACGGGATGTACCGGATTATAAATGGGAGATGGGCAGGGGAGAGAAACAAGCAAGACACCGCCAAATAATAGCTTTTCACAGGAGGAGGACAGGTAGTAAGCGTTCCCTATGTCACTTCTGGATGTTTTTAAACTTAACTAAGCAAATCAAGTCAGGTTAAATACACTGAGGCAGAATAACGGACCACCCCCGCACTCCCCCCCCCAACCCTCGTCCCAAAGAGGTGCACGTCCTGATCCCTGGACTCTTAATATTTTATGTGACATGGCAAAGAAAAGTTAAGTTGGCAGAGAGCACTAAGATTGCTAATCAGCTGCCCTTAAGCTTATCCTGGGTTATCTGGTGGGCCTGATTTAATCAGAAGGGTCTGTTAAAGCAGAAGGAGTCAAGAGTTAATTATTTAAAGAAGCTGCACTGCGGGCTCTGAAGGTAGAAAATGAGGCCACAAAGCAAGGAACGCAGGTGGTCTCCATGCGGAAAAGGCAAGAAAACAAAATTTTCCCCGAGAGCCTCTAGAAAGAATCAGCCTTGCCCACACCTTGTCTCTAGCGCAAGGACAGCCATCGCAGACGTCTGAGCTCCAGAACTAGCACATAATAACCTCGTGTTGTTTTAAGCCATGAAGTTGGTGGTCACTTGTTACAGAAACTGATATACATACTAAAGGGCCAGAATCTCTGCTACTGGAGAGTTCCTGAAGATGATCCCAAGTTTCTTAAGTGTTATTGAACATTGATAATAAGTCAGACGCTATGTTGAATGCTAAAGGCTGGATGGTGAACCGTAAGAGCTCTTGCCCGCAAGGAGGTCCCACTGATCAGACGGGGCCAGCCACCTAGTGAGTATTCAGTTTTCATGGATGGGTGGGTGGATATTTAGATGAATGGATTGCCTATAGGGCCTTGCATGCTTTTTGCTCTTTTGCTGACCCATTCTTCTGTCTCCTTCTCATTCTTAATTGCACTTTTGCTTTTCCTTGAACCCACCAAATTTGCTCCTGTCTCAGGGCCTTTGTACTTGCTGTTATCTTTTCTTAAACTTGACGTTGTATGATTGCTCCTTCTACTTACTCTACTCAATGCCACCTTGTCAGAGAGGCCTTCCTTAACTACACTGTATAAGCTAGCACACCCTACATGTCCGCATCACTTTCCAGATCTTTTATCTGGCTTTTTCTCCATATAATTTGGCACTTCCATGTAAGGTGGTTCACCCAGCTGAGGGAGGGAGGAGGGAAGGGAGCCCTAAAATCCAGCCCACCCTCTGTTCCCAAAGCTTTACTGCTTAGCAGGGGCCTGAGTCTGCCTGGAGGAAGAGGCTTGCTTTTTTTTTTCTTTTTCCCTAATTCACACAAACTTGTTGCCTATTCCCCTGGCCCTGTGCCTTTTTCTAACTTGCAGAGACATCAGAAAACCAGTAGCCCTATTTTTCTTCACCTAGAATAGAAGGTCCAGAAGAGCAAAATCTTTGTCTGTTTGTTCACTGTTGCTTCCCTAACGCTTAGAACAGTATCGGGCACATAGCAGGTATTCTTCAATGTGCATTTTTTCCTGGGTGGGTGGACAAATACATGGGGCATGTGAGTGATTCACAGAGAGCGCCAATATAATTGTGAACGTCAAGATGAGATTGCGGATGGAGAGTATGGGAGCTCAGAAGTAAGGAATCTAACCTTGTCTTAAAAGGACAGAAAATGTGTTTTAAGAAACTGCACAGTCCAAAGGAAAGTTTATTTGATTTCCTTGTCCTTAAGTTTCACAGTTGTTGGGGTTAATTTGGAGTCAATCACAGTTTATTTGGAGATGGAAGAATCTAGAAGTACCCTGCACACATGCTTCCTCTGTGTGATTCTGCAATAGCAGTGCTTGCCTCTTCTACCTCAGGATCAAGAGAGGGACTGTGCATGAACACACTATAGAAGCTCGGTGTCCACCCAGGTTACTAGCATCCCATTCCAGAGTTATGAACAAACCGAAAGCACATTTACCTATAACTAAGGTTTATATTTGGGGACAGGGTGAAGATGGCAAGGGAAGGAAAAAAACAGCACATGGGTTTGGAACTCTGACCGTTTAACGTTTTTTAAATTTGATTTCTAATTATACAGGTGAATTGCTTCTGGTCAAAGTTAATTGTTTTTTAAAGATTTTATTTATTTGAGAGGGAGCGAGAGAGAGAGAGAGAGCACGAGAGCAAGGAGGGTCAGAGGGAGAAGCAGACCCCCTGCTGAGCAGGGAGCCCCAAGTGGGGCTCAATCCTGGGACTCTGGGATCATGACCTGAGGCGAAGGCAGACGCCTAACTGACTGAGCCACCCAGGCGCCCCAAGGTCAAAGCTAATTAAATGGAGGTGGAACCAGACTGTCATTTTTAGAATGGAAATTCAGTGCCTGTTCCGGTACCTCACTTCACAATGATGGGCAGAAGCTGGTGTTCAGGAACGAGAAGTTACACTTCATATACTTAGAAACAACCTCCCAGCCAATTCCTAGAATGAGAACATTAAAACTTTTCAATTTGATGAAGACCAACTTCACAAGGGTACAGGGAATCAGTGTTAGAGAACCGAAAACCAGTTCTTCCTTTTTATCCCCATATGTGTTAAATATTGTTCACATAGTCACAAAAATCTGCGGTTTGCCACCACAGAATCCTGGGAACTGGGAGGGGCTGTAGAAAGCAAGTGGTAACAAATACTTTCATTGTATGAGCAAGAAAACTGAGACTCACGAGCTGTGATTTGCTCCGGGCCACACAGAGTCAAAACTTGAGTCCTGAAATCTTGAAGCGGAGTTCATTGCTCTCATCCTTGTTCCATGTTGGGAGTTCTCTTAGGAAACAGAATAAAGGGGGTGGGATCTTTCTAAAATTTTGGATCAGGATCTTGAGGGTAGAGATTTAAACCTTAAGTTAAGATGCTGTCCAGGTTTTACTTAAGAGATATTTACGCAAACTCTTAAATAGCTCCTCTAACCTAACTGCAGAAAGCCTATCTTGGCAGTCTTGGATCAATGGCAATTAAACGTCAACCTGGAATTGGAAAGAACAAACACCAAATGTAAACACCACCTTTCAAGTTCTTAGTAATTATTTTCCTTCTCCCTCTACCGAGCCTGCTTTTTTTCTTTTCTTTTTTTTTTTAAACGAGGACATACCATCCTCATCTTGACTTGTCATAGGCTCCTCGTTCACTGGAGGGTTTGTGATAACACCCTTACGCACAAGGCTGCGGAGCCGGTGCTGTTGGTTTGGGTACTGGCCCCAACAGCCCTGCACCAGTCAGATCTGAATTATTGTTATCATTGTGTATTTCAGGCTCCTGAAGAGGAATGGTATAAGAATACCTGTTGCATAAATTAGGGCTATGTGGTGTTTGCCAAACGTGCCCCACATCTCGAAAATATTGTTGGAACTTCTAATCAGTAGCAGAACTACTGGTCCATTCCTTAAAATACTCATTTAGGGCACTCCGCTTTTCTGATCAAGCATAGCTCAAATCTTACCGGGAGGGTCAACACAGTGCTGACACCATCAATAGTTACATCTGAGCCTGTCCTCTCCGGCCCGGAGAGCCAGAACACCCGGGGGACCCGCAGGGCGCCCATTCAGCCCGGTACGCCGCAACTTTAAGTAGGTGGGGTCGTGGAGCCCGGCGCCCTCTTCCATCCTGCGACGGGATTTCTCTCCTCTTCCTGCATCTTCATGCCTGAGAGCTAAAGTCCCTTTCAGAGAAACAACAGGTGAAGATGCAACCGCAATAGAGGGAAGTTTGGGGACGAGCCCGAGGCTGCGCGGCTGCAGAAGCGCCCGGGAGCGGCCCGGGATTTTCCGGGACCGGAAGTGCCCCGCGTCGCCATGGCTACAGGCGCGGACGCTCCGGACTCTGTCCACGCGTTCCGTTCCCATAGCAACCCCATTGTCTCCCGAGCCGGAACCTGAGCTGCTGGCGCGCCAGGCCAACCGCGCAGAGAGCCTCGCTTCCTCCAGGCACCTGTGCGGCGCTCTGAACGAGGTCCGCGGAAGCCAGGACGCTGACGCCGCCCGAGGAAGCCGAGCTCTCCCGCTGAGGGAGCCGCGAAGGCTAGTTCCGGGGCGTGGCTTCTCTGCCCTCGGCCAGGTGGGCGGCCCAACCCTCGCCTTGCTGCGCCCCGCGTGTACTTTTCGAGTTGGAGCCTCTGTGGTGGGGGAAGCAGCCGCAAGAAAAAAGTCTCGGGATGCTCGCCTGGGGCTCAGAATGTGGCGTCAGGGTTTACGAAGTTGCGGTGAAAGGAAGAAGGAAGCGATTTGCATTTGAGAGAGGGGCCAAAGTTTGGTGTTATAATTCATTCAGGGCGATATGGCACCTCATAGAACAGAATTTAGGAGTGTGAGAACTCAAAATCCTCGCCCAGGCCATAGTTTTGAAAGTAGAGATTAGAAAGAGAAATTAATCTCCTTCTGGTGTTTGGATTGTGGATGTTCTGGAGCCTGGGTCAGAGAGAGCTGCTGAGGACTCAGGTGGGAACGAGTGACATTCTGTAGGGTGAAATGAGGAGCGACTTGATGGGTGTTAATGTTCAATACATAACTATGCATTCGATTTAGATTTGATTTAAAGGGAGAGCCATGAGAATTGAATTTCGCAAATAATTATAAATCAGATTTTTGTCATGAGGTTTCAGTCATATCCCCCATCAGCTAAGGACAATACCCAGAGGCATGTGTGTTCTTTAACTAGGACCTCCTATTAAATAGTGGGATGGCCAAGGGACAAGGAGAATTAACCAATACGCTGACTATACTTCATTTAATGCTTAGAACTGGTTCCTTTGCTTGGATCCATCTGGCAAAAACAATATCTGACTTGAGTAGGAGAACATAGTTTTGATGATTCTGGAGCTGTAAATACACTGGCTTTAAGGGGGTAAAAAAAAAAAGTCAGGGATTTTGGAGGTACTATGGAGTAGGAATTAGGGGAAAGAAATTTAATTCAGAGGTTTAATTTGGCAAATGCCTTTAATTTTTGCATTCTAGATGTCTCTATACATGAGTGTGGATAGTCTATTTATGGATTTCAAATGGGTTATGTATTTGGGCAGTTTCAGTTTAATGTTAATAGCATCCAACAGAGGGAAAATAGAACAGACTTCTAAGCCTTTTTTTTCCGGAGCCAAACTGACTTGTGATTCTTGGTAGGAAGAAGATGCAAGCCAGCCCCATCCGCATTCCAACTGTCAGCAATGACACCGACTGGGATTTCTGCTTCCACCTGTAAGTACCACAGAACCTTGACATCGCACTCAGTCACTGGCCTGGAACACTGGGACATCCCACTTAAGGCAAAGCTGGACTTTCGGAGCTTTGCATGCATATTATATAGAAGAGAAGGTTGAGCTTCTGTGGTGTGTTTTAATAACGATTCTGCTATGCAATCAATTTGTACTTGTGCAGCCTATGTGAGAAGGAACCTAATTGTTTTTTCCTAACTGAAGGGAAATTTTATTTTTTATAGATAGTTAATCATACGAAGATTGATAAAGTCATGGAGAATTAAATATAACAAAGATAATGAGTAAATTAAAATTGTTTTATGAAATAATGAGACAATGAGTAAAACTTTCACATCATAATAGCTAATACTTATTGAGCAAATACTATGTGCCAGGCACTGTTCTAAGTCATTACATGAAGTCATCTAATTGCCCCAATATCCCTGTACTGATAGTACTATTATACTAATAATCTTATAGCTAAGGAGTACAAATCAAAAAAAAGGTTAAGTAATTGGCCCCAAATCACACAGCTAGTGATTCAGACTGGGTGGCTGGATTACAGAGTCAATTCTTTAACCATTTCTCTCTACCAGGGTTTCCCAACCTTGGCACTGTTGACATTTTGGGTTGGCTGCCTCTTTGTTGTAGAAGGCTGACCTGTGCATTGTAGGATGTTACACACCATTTCTGTTCTCTACCCAGTAGATGCCAGTAGCACTGTCCCAGTAATGACAAACCAGAATGTCTCCAGACATTGCCAAATGTCCGCTGGGAGCAATATCACCCTTGGCTGAGAACCATTGATCTATACCAATGCTATCAAATAGAAATATAATGCAGGTCACAGATGCCAGCCATACTGTAATTTAAAATTTTCCTGTAGCCATATTAAAAAATGAAAAAGAAATAGGTAAATTTAATTTTAATACTGTATTTATCTTAATATATCTGGAATATTTTATAAAATAAGTAGTGAAATATTTTATTTTTTTTCATACTAAGTCTTTGAAATTCAATGTGTATTTTATACTTATAGCACATCTCAATTCAAATTCGCTACATTTCATGTGCCACATGTGACTCCTGGTTAACATTTTAGTAATTTTGTACCACCTCATAAAATATCCTGAGGTTAAGGTTATTGTATAACTATAAAAATTGAAGTTAAGATGTAGAGTTCACAGTAGAGTATCTTGGAAGTAATCAGATAATTCATACTCCTTATTACTAGTCTGAATTCATATTTATGATGGCAATATATAGAATAAGTTATAAACCTGGCAAGACAGACCTTTCATTCAACCTACCTATTCTTTTTATTCTTTCTTTCTTTTTTTTTTAAAGATTTTATTTATTTATTTGACAGAGAGAGACACAGCGAGAGAAGGAACACAAGCAGGGGGAGTGGGAGAGGAAGAAGCAGGCTCCCAGCAGAGCAGGGAGCCCAATGCAGGGCTCGATCCCAGGACCCTGGGATCACGCCCTGAGCCGAAGGCAGATGCTTAATGACTGAGCCACCCAGGCGCCCCTATTCTTTTTATTCTGACTGTTATTTTATCTTTCAAGATATCTGACTGGTCAGTATTCTTCAGTCATCTTTTTTGTATTTCACGACAAGATGTTCAAAGCTAGTTTAGGGCTTTGCATTCTCAAGTCATTTGTCAAGACCTCCATGTTTCTCCTTCCTTTGTGGTCGCTGCTGTTGAAGCTCCTGCCTTTGGTCTCAGCTTAATTTTATTGAAGGCTGAACTTAAAATATTTAGGGCTTATAATTTGTAAGATCCATAATTGGCAATCTCTTTGGCGATCCCAGTAGATAGAACTTCTGCTTCAGGTCTATGAAAGACACAGCCTAAGCAACGTCTTCTATTGAGGGACTAAATTTTCTGTTCGTTGTCTTGACTTAGGATCTTTTGCCACAGATTCCTCTTATCTTCAGTATTTTTCAAGTGTCCTACTAAAGACTGTGTTTTCTTTTTTCATTTATTGGTGCATCATTTAACAAGCCATTATTTATCTTTACTGTAAGCCGGGTATCAGGGTTTCAGAAACAAATGAGATTTAGCCCTGGCCCTGGTGGAGATTATTTGCTAGAAGGCAAAGACGACTCAGAAACAAAACAAATGAATTTTGAAAATGTGACTATAACGTGATTTGCACTATGGTAGAAGTTTGGAGGAAATTTTTCCAAGTCCTTTGGAGGGTGCTCTTCTTGTTACTCTGGTACGGGACTCCAGCAAAGGTGACATCTGAGCTGGGTTTTGAAGAAGGAGCATGGGATTCACCAGGCAGAGAGGAGGCAAGCTTCGCACCTACCTTGTGATCACTTTGCATCAGCCATGTTCTCTGGCTTGTCCACTGAGTTTGCATGTCTTCTGAAAGCGCACTTCTGTTTATGGGCAGAAGGTGATTTTGCCAGGGCCTGGGCCAGAAGAAATGTCGCTCTCCTGTCCACGTGACCTGGTTTGCTCATGTGCCTCTGGGTAGGTTATTTAGAACAGGAAGTCTGGATGGATATTAACATGTCATTTTTTTAAACCTAGTGTGAAAGATTACACTTGGCATTTGTTTTTCTTCTTTTTTTTTACAGTGAGCATTTATGACTTATCTAATCAGTGGAAAAGGAAGATAAATTTTATTCTTAAAACTATGTAGTGGTTGAACTTTTAAAAGCTATTGTATATACCAAGGTGATTCCTTTAGGAGACTTGTTTATAATTATTTAAACATTCTGTTGCTGCTCTTAAGATTTCAGAATTCTGTTTTTTTCAGGGTCACTTTGATTTTTCTGGTGATGTTAAGACGTGGTTATGTCTTTTTTTTGTGTAATAGAACCTCCTTTGACTTTTATCTTTACCATTTCCAATTACCCATTCATAATCATGTTTAGCATTGAAGTCAGAGATCTACATTGTGCATGTGAGACAGGAGAGGGGGCAGGAAGGAGAGAGGAGAGGGGGGTGAGAGGGCAGGAGGGAGAGAGGGAGAGTGGGAGCGAGAAAGGAAGGGTAGGAGGGAGAGGGAGAGGGGGCAGGAGGGAGAGAAGCAAGTGGAGAGGGGGAGATTTTCAACCCACTCAGCTGTTTTTCAACACATTTATTTCTAACAGAACTGAGAAGGCCATTTGCTTCTGAATCTGCTCTTGACATTGTGGGATTCCCTCCCCTCTCCTTGTTGGGACCACATCCTCTTTAGTTAGTTGGCCACTACTTTTAAGAAATATGGAAGAGGACAATGAAGTCTAGCCTCAAACTGTTAATTCCCTACTGATTATTTCATTGTATTGATTTTCTTTTTAGAATATAAAACATCTTTGAGATCTTCCAATTCAACACTTTAGTCTTATAGATGAAGAAACCCAGTCATGGAGCTAATAGAATAATAATAGCTAATATTAAAATAGTACTTACTAAATAAGAGGCATTATGCTAAGTGATTTATGAGTATTATCTGATTTAATCTAGTCACCTCATCTGATTGACCTCATTTTACAAAGAAACGAATTAAATAATAACTTGCTTAGGGTCATATGGTCAGTAAGTAGCAGAGCTGGAACTCTGAGAGAGGTGGTTGGTTTAACAAATCTGTTTCATTTGAGTCACCACATTGCTGTCCTGATTCTAGGCCTCAAGGGGGACACGAGCTTATCCCCAGACTTTATTTCTTCACGTTTCTGTTAGAGTGCATATCCCTACTCCCCAGTTGGGAGCACTCTGTCCTTCAATTTTACCTGGTTTGAGATACGCAGAGGTCAAATGTGCATCCATGTCCCTCTCTGGTATCTACAGGTCACAGCAAGCCAAGGTCCCAGCATACCAGCGAAGAGATGAATTGTGTTCCTCTAGTGGGTCTGGAGAGAGTGAAGAAGACACTACAGCCAAGGAGGAGAAGGCCGTGGGCTGCATGTCTCTTCCTAAAGAGAAATTGGCCCAATGCCAGAAGACAATAGCTCAGCTGATTAAGAAAAAAATGGTAAAACAAAAAGCTCACTAGGTTTTAGTTTCCCTTTAATAAAAATATATCCACGATTACGGAAGCTCTGCCTTCAGTGGACATTGAAGCACTCAAAGTAGAGGAAGTTGTTATATTTCTTTATAAGTGGGAGAACACAGGGCAGAGCACAGTGGGGTAGCCACCCTGCCTTCGGGTTCCACACCTGGGTCACTGTGCTTTCTTCGTGCAGAGTTTATGCTCCTGGTTTTAGATTGAAAATGAATGTTTTGTTCTTTGTGTTGATGTTTGACTACCTTTAATTTAAAAACTTAAAAAAAAAAAAATTCTCCTGAAAGTTTTCAGAATGAGATCTCTTGGGTAACAAGAAGGCCAAGATAGGGAGGCAGGAGGCTGAGAACAAGGGTAGCCAGGCTGAGGCCCAGGCTCGGCTGCCGGTGGCTCAGTGGACTCATAAGCAAACTAAAGCACCAGACAGGGGAGGTAGCCGCAGAGGTCAGAGTCCAGAGGTGCATTGCTCAGAGCGAGGCAAAGACTTGGTAACGAGCACCTCAGAGCAAGTGCTGTTAATAGAATGCTCAAAATCCAGGAGCCTGAGACAGGATGCCAGTGACCTTCATTATTAGAATGCAGGCATCAGCATGCTTCCGGAGCGTGATTTATCCACTGAGGAATTCATACACTGACTTCCTGGTCAGGACAAAAAATAAGCTTAAAATCGCGTGTGGAGAAGAGGTCTGTAGATGGCTTTAGGAAAGACCAAGAGGCACCCCCCAGGTAGAAGGTAGAAGCTGATACCCGTACTTGGATATATCTATAAATTTACCTCTGTCAATCATCCAGAGGACTTGCGGAGGACAGTCATCTTGGCCTGTACCCATTAGCATGTCACAGACCCACGCTAGAACCTTCGCTTTTAGAAACAGACAAGTACCATCCGCCATAGAGTGCAAGTGTGGGCTTTTAAGGCTCGACAGCCCCTTGGCCAGTTTGGATAATGAGAAAGATTTCGATTTAGGAGTTAAATCTAGCGCAGCCCGGTGCTCACAGGCCGGAAGGGCGGGAGGATTGGCCCCAGCAGCAGAGCTCTAGAGCCCATGTTGGTTTCCTCAGTTCTGCCAGGGCAGGAAGCTTGAGGCCGGATGAAAACAGAATGTCTAGAGCCAGGACAGAACTCAAGCCTTTGTACTTCCGTTCCGATGATTTTTCATGGTACTATGCTTCTTCCTCAGAGTGAAACTTAGTTCGGTGGTCAGCCCATGGAGAATTCTCAGCGCTTCTGACTGAATGGGTGTTTTTAAAACATGAGGGAATGCCCTGTAACACTCTGCATGTGTGCTTGTGAGCGGGGAGCAGTGAGGCGGCAGGTTAGGAAGGAGGCGGGAGCAGTCTTCCGACGCTGTGTCTGTGTACAGCCCATCGATGACTCACATTTGGAGAACATTTTTTTGTTTTGAAGATTTTATTTACTTATTAGACAGAGAGAGAGGGCACAAGCAGGCAGAGTGGCAGGCAGAGGGAGAGGGTGAAGCAGCCTTCCCCGCTGAGCAGGGAGCCTGATGCGGGACTCGATCCCAGGACTGTGGGATCACGACCTGAGTCGAACCAGACACTCAACCGGCTGAGCCACCCAGGCGCCCCTGGATGACACTTGGTAACACACTTGCAACCCTTTGATGCTATTCATTTTCCTAACAATCTCTCCCTGAGGGGGATGGTATGGGTTTCCAAAGAGAAAAGGAAGCTGGAACTCAGGGCCATCTTGCCCAAAGCACCACAGACAGTAAACATTAGAACCAGAGCCGAAACTCCAAGCTTTTGAGGCTTTGAAGTGCTGTTTTCACCTTACCAGGAAATAAATGCTTGATTTTAATCAGTCCGCGCAGCCAGTCGCTCTCTGTCTTGTCAAGTGGATGAAGTCCATGACTTGAAGTTGCAATTCCGTGGTCTCCTGGAGAGCTCTGTGAGTTCTGTGGCAGCAGGGGGCTCTTTCCCCACGCCATCCTCATCCTGGCCAGCAGAGCGACGAGTCATTCAGCACGGGTGGATGAGGGCCGCCTCTGCACGGGGCGTGCGGTAGTGAACACGAGGAGTACACTTCTGTTGTTAAGGAACTCCTATTTGGGGAGACAGACAAGATATAACAGTGCAATATCAGAAGAGGTAAGTGCCACGAAGAAAAAAATAAAATAGGGAATGGGACAGTAAGTGACGGGGTGAGAGGCTGTTTTCGATAAGATGCCAAGACAGACCTCTCTGAAGTGAACAAAATGAAGATGACGCGAGGGTGAATGATGGGTTCAGTGTGCCAGCGGGGAGATAGTAGGTGCCAAAGGCGAGTTAGAAATTAGTTTGCCATGCTCGGGAGCATCAGGTTTGTTTTAAAACCCTTGCTTATAACAACAACAACAACAAGTTATTTGGTCACCAGTGGAGGATGTGAGTGACTGAACTCATTATTTTGAAAGCTAGCAAATAAAAAGAAAGAGTAAGTCATGTATCTTTCCTGCTGTTATAAATTCTACTAGTGGGTAACCAAAAAGTAGATGAGGGGAGAGTTCTCTTTATAGAATTATTAGCTAACACATGAAGAAACACTGATAGAATGAGGATATCAGCATTTTATAATCTTTTATGAATGAATCCATGTAGTTGTTTCAATAATCAGGAAAAGAGGCAACCAGACATTAGGTGTCTTCTGGTGGAAGAACACACGAGAACCCATGAAATAGTTTTGCTTAAAAAAAAAAAAATACAGGGCGCCTGGGTGGCACAGTCGTTAAGCGTCTGCCTTTGGCTCAGTGCGTGATCCCAGCGTTCTGGGATCGAGCCCCACATCAGGCTCCTCCGCTGGGAGCCTGCTTCTTCCTCTCCCACTCCCCCTGCTTGTGTTCCCTCTCTCACTGGCTGTCTCTCTGTCAAATAAATAAATAAAATCTTTAAAAAAAAATACAGTTAAAGTTAGCCCAGTTTCTAAATCCAGCTCCCAATGTAAAGGCAGAACAGAGAATGAAGGGACATGTTGAATGACGCCATAAGAATGCATTCAAAAAATTTACGTGTTTGGGAAACACTGTGGTCCACATGACCCAGTTTCTTCAATAATAATTTGCAATAAAAAGAACTAGAGATGGAAGTGGAACCTATAGGTGAAAAGAGACTCAGGAGACTGATCTCAACATATGGACATGCAGACTGTAAAAAAAAAAATTGGATTTATGAGATAATTATTAGATTTATGAGACTACATATTTAATATTACAGAATTATTGTTAATATTTTGGTGAGAGTGTTTTTTTGGTTATATGTCTAAGTCCATATTTTGGGAAATACTTCTGAGATGAGAAATGATTTACTATCTGATTTTTCTTCAAAATAATAGGGTAGGTGGATGAGGAGGATAGATATGAAACAAGATTGACTATGAGTAGATCCCTCATGAAACTAAGTGAGCCCTTCTCCATGCTATTTTTGTATATTGCTAAAGTTTTTCATGATGAAAGTTTAAAAGAAGTCCCTCTGGCTATGATGTTGAGAGTAGACGGTGGCGGAGGATGGGGGGGGCGGGGGAGGGGGGCGGCGAGAGTGGGAGCAGTTAGGAGCCACTGTCATGGTCAGCTGGGTGAAAGGTGAGGGTGCTTTGAACCAGGTACTCATGGCAGAAGTGAGGAGCAGAGCTTGGTGTGAGGACTCGGAAACAAGGGACAGCCACCAGGCCTTGTTGGATGGGTCATGGGATAGGAAGGGGAGAGAAGAGAAAAAGACAGGTGAATTCACTCCTCCTATATTCCTGTGAGGAGAGCCTGGGCTAGAGCTTTCGCTCCTTTCTGAAAAGCATAATGACATCTTTGCTCTCTGCAGAATACCCAAGCAAACAAGGAGCTGATTCGCTGTGTCATCCTTTCTCGGATTATTTTTGGGGAAGAACACTGGAAATGTGCACAGGCTTTGGCCAGCCTGGCTTATGGCTACCTGACACTGAGAGGTACGTGGTTTCCCCTGCTGGGTTTGGGTGGGCCAGCCTGTGAGAGCCAAACTAAGCCAACCTACAAGCATGGTGGGGATGGGGGGAAGGGGGGGAGGGCCCTTTCTGCCCCAACTCACACCTCAGCAAGAGGTGGGAAAGTCCTGGGATGAGGCAGGCCGTGTGGCAGGGATCTTAGAAATAAAGATAATGATGATAGCTAATTTATTGAGTACTTAGCATATGCCAAGCTAGTCTCATTTAGTCCTCATAATATCCCTTAGGGGGAGATGCTATTATTATCCACAGTTTACAGATGAGGGCATGGAGACAGAGTGGGCAAACAACAGTATTAGAAGTTCCAGCCACAGGTCCACAGGGGAAGGACAGGCAGGTAAATATGCTCAGCATCAGGGTGAATGTCCCAGTAATAGGACCTGGATTCCGTGGATAGAACTCAAGTTCCTGGAAGGTCTGGCTGAGGAAAACACAGAGCCCTCATCCTAGAGAAATGGTGCTTCTGGAAGGTACTCTGTACAGAAGAACAAGATCAGAATGCATTTGCTAAAACGGAAACCCAAGTGTAAGATCCATGAGGGCAGGAACCTGGCAGTAGAGGCTGAGTGAATATTTGTTCAGACGGACTGAGGCAAGAACATGTCTCTGGAACCAAGGACAGGGTCAGCTCAGGGCTTCGTGCCCCGTGGCCAGCCGTGTCGTCCCGCACAGACTACCATGGATCTCTTTGTACAGATTCCCATGTGCTTTGTTCACATGCCTCTGTCTCTGAAAGAGAAACTCCCCGAGAGCAGGGACTGCGTCTCCCCTATAACCTGATACAGTCTCCAGTACACAGCATTGATTAGCAGATGTCACTGCCTGATAGAACCCAGCCACTGGCCCAGGACTTTCCCAAGTACCCCTGGGACCTGGGTCTTCAGGTGGGGCCTAACTTACCTAACAAGTAAGTGATTTAAGGACTTGAGAAGGTTTGAGGGTTACAGGGGAAGGGAACCAATAGACCTGGGCCATAAGGAGCCTAGATATCAGAAATCAGAGCTTTTGAAAAAGTTAAAATGGAATTCAATTTCTTATTAACCTCTGTAATTAATTCTATTAACTTCAGAACATGTGTTCCTTCTTAGGGCTCCTTGGGCCCTTTTGAGCTCATGTTTTTAATGAGACTTTAGATTCACTTGGCCACTGATGTGGCAAGCCCGTGAGGGGTTGGGGACGTTGGGGACGGTGAAGCAGCGGGCCACAATGAGGTCACAGTGGGGCTCTTTCAGACCTTAAGAACGCATCTGTTGTGTTCTGAGAGAAGACTGACGTGGCTAAGGAGAGGAGGGAGCCCTCGCTTCGTGGCAGAACAGGCAAGCACTTGTCTGTGAGATTTAAGGGACATCAGGAGGGCCTTCAGCAAAAGAAAATCTCCTAATGGAGCTACATTATTCTTCGTTTGGAATTTCTCTGTTTCATTCAGGCTGATCTCCTCATAAACTCGCTGCCTTCATAAGAGTCAAATTTAGCTTTGCGCCAGTTTAGCACTTGGAGAGCTCCCGTGGTGGTGGCGCTAGACACTCGCGCCGTATGAATGAACACTGCTAGTCCCTGCCCCCTGGCAACACAGGGATCCTGGAGTAGGCAGGGGCAGCTTAGCATAGAGGCAGGAACACAGATCCGGCGTTCTGCCACGGTCAGGGAAGGCTGCAGAGAGAACGTAACATTGTCTTTGAAGGATGAGGACAGGTTTAACAGGTAGATCTCAGGGGGTGCAGTAGAGAACCCGGAGATGGCCCTTCAGGTAGTGATCCGAGGAGTGGGAGGTGAGAGGGGCTCTGTGAGACTCCTTACACAGAACACTGTAGTTTCCCTGTGGACCCAGGTTAGGGTAGAACAGAAGATACCTCAGGACAGATTGGTCTTGCCTGATCATGGCACTGGAAAGTTAATTGGGGCCCAGGTATCACGGAATTTAGGGAGTCATTAAAAGGTTTTGGCTGAGGTGGTAACATAATCAAGCTTATGTTGTGAAATGAGAAACTCTGGAGGATTGTTGGTCTGACAGAAAAAGTAGAGGTGCAGAGCAGTCGGGCCATTATCCTGCCAGACAAGAGTCGGTGAAGGCGTTGGCCGTGGCAGTTGGAATGCGGCAGAAATGACACGCAGAACTGGTGACATGTAGTGGGCAATTATATACGGGGTGAGAAGCTGAGGGAGGAGCTGAGTTGACTAGGGCATGATCTGGATGGGTAGCTGAAATAAGGAGCTAAAGAGGAAGAGGAGGCTGACGGGGGAAGCGGGGAGAAGCTGCTGAGTTTGGTTTCAGACGGGCCGGACCGTTGCCGGTGGGAGGTGGTCATGGAGCGTCATGGTGAGATGTTCGGGAGGCAGCTGGAAAGTGGACCCAGAGCTTGGGAAGGATGTCAGTTTGGGAGCGATCCACACCGAGGGGCAAGTTGAGGCCCTAACAGTGGATGAGCTTGATCAGAAAAAATAGAAAGAAAGCGAAAGAGGGCGGAGGAGAGAAGAAGGGAGAATGAGAGCGTCGGGAAGGCTGTGGAAGCTGAGGCAGCAAAGGAAGTAGAAGAATCAGGAGGGGCCGTGTCAGGGAAGCCAAGGGGAGAGAAAGGGCTTCAAAAAGAAGTGCAGCGTGGTTCCAGCAGTTTCAGAGAGAGGTCGGATGACGCGGAGGCCGAAGAGAGACCCGTGGGTTTGGCAGTTGGAGATTCAGGGGTGCTTGGTTTGGCACCGACAAGCACACTCCTTGGACCCCAGGAGAGCCCAGATTCAGTGAGGCTGTCTAGGAGATTTTTGCTGAACTTCAGCCTTGCAGTGATGGCAGCTTGAACTGGAGAGAGGGCACCAGCAGTGTTTGAAGGGGACAGCTGCCGGAGCCTGGGCCGGGCCGGAGGCTGCCTCCCTGTGTTTGGAGAGATGATCATGGGAGGTCTGTGGAAGGAAGTTGGTCCTCATCTTCGGAAATCAGCCTGTTCCATGAGCAGTCACAAACAGCCAATTAGATTCCAAGTTGGGTCAAGACAGGTGAACAGCTCATATCACAGAAGATGATGGGAACATCATCCTTTTCCCCCTGATTCACCGTTCTTCCTGCCACATGAATGGAAAACCACACATGGGGTGGTATGTTGGAGGGGGAAAATGTTTTCCTTTTATAGGAAGATTTGTTTGTTTTTCCTAGATGGGAAAAACAATGTCCTGATGTTTTCCAGAATAGATTATGATCGTGACCTTTTCTTGAGAATAACCCCTTTCTTATTTCAGTTTCAGTACTTACCCAGTCTCTTCACTGTAACTCTTTTTAAAGTCTGTGGTCCATGGCATAAAACAACCCAAGCTTTGAAAAATCACAAACCTTCGAGAGGGATGAAGTGCTTTCCAAGTTTCACTTAGTTTTGTTGTCATTAATCCTTAACTGCTTTAAAATGGGTGGAACTTATGAGCCGCCTTCTGTGTAGACGGGACGTATGCATCTGTGCGTGTTCATGCCTCGCTGCGTGTGCGTGTGTTTTATAGCCATCAGACCTTCTTGCCTCATTTCCTTGTGAGCCTTTGCCAGCCCTGGGGGGTGGGGGCCAAGCCAAAAGGCTGATTTCTCTCAATAAACAATCTTCCAGTGAGTATTCGCTGGGGGACTTCTGTATTTGCAATACCATAAAGAGCACTTCGGGAAATACCGCGTACAGAAGACACGGTCTTTGCCTTCAAAGAAGTCACAACCTCGTGTGGAAGGTGAGCTGCACACACACATAGTTATGACAGATGCACCATAAGGCAAATGCCATGTAATTGATTTAAATACAGGGCTTTCCGGAAGTTGGGTGGAATTATTTCTGGCTGAGGTGGTAAGTGATAGACTCAGAGGGGAAGTGCCATTCAAGAAGACCCTTAAAGAAGGAGCAGGGTTTGGATAGACAGAAGGAGTGAGCGCTTCTGGTGAAGAACAAGGCCTGGGGGGGATGAGAGTACAACATGTATCTGGAAAGCAGTGGGCAGGCTGTCTAGCGAAAGGCAGGACTGTTAAGAGGAACCCAGAAAGGAGGGGATGTTGGCGGACCATGGTGGTAAGGAGTTTGTGATTTATTTGATAAGCGAGGAGGATGACTGGAGGTTTTCCAGCAGGCAGATGAATACTTCCAAGGGCGATTTGGAGAGGTTAATGTAGCAATGACAGCCAGCAGGGAAGCTATCTGGTTCTAGATATTACACCATGCTGGTGACAAATGGAATGAGTGAGAAGGTAAGGATTTAAGAGTCTCTGAAGGACAGATGCATTCATCTTTTATCTTTCTGGGAGTTTTTCTTAAGTCCACACTTATAAAAGAACAAGGATAAGATCATTCTTTGCAGCATTGGTTATAACCAGTGTCCCCATCACCAGAGGACTAATAACCCACAGCAGGTTATACACAGCTTCAGAAAGGACAAGAGAAAGTGCCATATACTACTAGGGAAAAGGCTCCTGGCAAAAGAGAATGTACAGCACAATGTGGGGTTTAATATGCCTCATTTTGTGTAAGAAAGAAGGGGAGAGAGAGAGAATCTGTGCTTATATTTACATAAAGAAACGCTGAAGGATACACAAGACAGAATCAAAAACAAGTTACCTAGTGGGACCTTGCAGTGAAGAGGAATAAGAGTGGAAGTGAGACCCCTCAATGTTGACCTTGTCATATAATTTTAACTTTAAAAGCATGGAAATGTATTACTTATTCACAAATAACCTTTAAAAAAAAAGACTGTGAAGGGAGAATTGGCAGGACCTGATGTTTGATTTGGGGTTGAGGAGAAGTGAGGCCCAACAATGACCATGAAGGTCAGGCCCCTGCAGGTGCCATAGAGACGTTGGGCAGGAAGGGGAGACGTTGGGCAGGAAGGGGAGTGCACTGGGGAGAGGAGTGGCGGGTCCAGCTTTTGGTGATTTTGAATTGCAATAGAGAAATCCACTAGCACGTTTTTACTTGGTGCTGGAAATTTGGGACTAGAACTTGGGAGGACAGACGGAGTATCGCATGGAGGAATATTTGAGAGCAGAACTGGGGAGGGGAAATGGAGAATTGTAAGCATGGAGGCTGAGGTGGACACGCTAAAGATTGTTAGAACTTTTGGGAGGGAGAGAGAGAAGAAAAGGAAGAAACTGAAAGACAGACCCTTGAAGGGAACAAACGACCCTTGGAAAGGGTTAGCAAAGAAGCAATGAGAGAAGGTTTTTAAAGGAGAACTGAGTTGGTGCAGTGTCATCGGGGCCAAGAGGGGAAGCCAAGCAGCTGAGTGTCTGACTGAGAAACCGTGACTGGGTTTATTAGTAGGAGGTCTTTGGGGGCCTCAGCAGAATTTGTGCAGAGCGGTTGGAGCAGAAGCCAGATCCCAGGCATGAGGGCAGGGAGCGGGGGCCAGGAGGCCAGACGATGTATGCTACTTACCGCTTATTGAAAGGAATGAGGGAAAATAGGGTCACTGGCGAAGGCAGAAAAGTCACATGAAGATAATTTTAGAAGAAAGGAGACTGAGATAGAGTTTAGGCAGTGAGGAAGGAGACTTTCAAGAAAGAGTTAGGAGGTTTTAAGAAATAGAGCAGTTGATGGAACAGGGTTCAGGAGTCAATAACACAAGAGAACCCGAGGCCTTTGCAAAGCAGGTGTAAAGGCTGCTGGTTGGCAAACTAGGGGAAGGGCAGAATTGGGACTCCGGTGCCAGCTGACCCAGTGGTGGCCCGAATGAGCCCAGTGCTCCAGCGGCCAGGCAAGGGCAGCCACAGAACAGGGGCTTTGTCACCTAGTGCCGAACTGCCATCCGAGAGTCCAGGAAGGAGACTACAGTGACACGGACAAGCAGTTTCCTAATCTGTTGCTTATTATTAATGAAGCAGTAAATGAGTCAGCCTGTTATTACTGGGAACTTTCTAGGGATCCCAGGCTCTATTTAAGTATTGCAAAATCCAGAAAAAAGAAGCGTAAGTGACGAACCTTACCTTCTCTGTCCAGTTGGTTGAAAAAAAACAAAACTGCACAGGAATGACAGGGAATGATAAGAACCGGGTGTGATCTGACCCGCGGGAAGCCTCATGCCTGCCAGCAAGGAGGTCGCATTTGAGAATGGAGCCTTTTGCGGAGATTCTGGGAGCAGCTCTATGACAAAGGTCCAGAGTAAGGGCAAATGTAATAAACTGCTTAAGAGAATGGCCCCTGGTGGCAGTAGCGGCAGTAGTAGTAATGATGGTGATGACGGCTAGTATTTATTCAAACTCGTTTCTTTCCTATGTGCTAGGCACTAGTTCTGTGTCACAAAGTAATCCTTACAACAACCTTCCATTACCACTTTACAGGTGCATAAACTGTGGCACCAGTAGATGAAGTGACTTGCTAAGGCCACAGGTGGGACGCGGCTAAGGCGGGCTCGGGATGTGGGCAGTCTGGCTCTAGGCCCTGCTCTTAATCACTGTCCGCTCGAACTTGTTCAGTATGGTTGATGATCAAAAGCGACAGCAGCAGCTCCAAAGACTGGGTATCCCTGAGCAGATTCTCTCCGGCTTGCGTCAGAGTAACAGATGTCAGTGGCGGAATCACATCCCAAACGAAAGCAAAATGATTTGACATGTTTGGTGGACAATGCTGGGGCCCAGTTTCCAGTTCATCGGTAGCTCCCTGTCATTTCTGCATCTCAGGCTTCAGGAGTGGGTCTGACTTAGACCTGTGATTGCTGCACTGTTGGTGCGGGGAGAAGGAGGGTGTCCTTGGCTTGGAAGAAAGGCAAGGAAAGGAAAATGACTTGGTCTCTCAGAGTTGACACTGGAGCTGGGGAGGTGGGGCTTGGGAGTTAGGGAACGAGATCACGGATCTCTGAGCTTCCTCCAGAGAGAGTTAACGTGTGACGTGCATATAAACGTATATGCAGTGTTGTCTTTACATGAAAGAGGGTGTTCTCAAAATTAATAAAATGCAACTCTATTTCAAATGTTCACTGATGCTGATTCATAGTACTCTCTGTTGTCATGAATTTTCTCCTGTAGGAATAGCCACAAAAATATCACACAGTGAGGGGTTTTTTGAAACATCGGAAGAGCTCTTTCATGCTTGAAAAGGTTGGAACACATTATCTAGAGCAGTGATCTCCAAACCCTTGAGAATTAGCTCCCTTAGCACTTCAACAAATTTGAGCAAACTCCATATGTGTGTATTTATTATGAATTATGTACAGTGATATTAATACGTAATACTATAAATATTCATAGGAATAGAAAACAAAACATTTTTAAATAAAGAAATTATTGTCTTTTTTACCATTATGGCATCTTGCATGCTGTAGGGCTACCTGCCCCCCACTTTGGAGACCAGAGTGGATTCTGGGAACAGTAAAGGAATGACTTTTTTCCTTTAGGGCTGACTTTAAAGTTTAATGAGCCATTTTCTTTCTTTCTTTTTTTTTTTTTAAGATTTTATTTATTTATTTGACAGAGAGACAGCCAGCGAGAGAGGGAACACAAGCAGGGGGAGTGGGAGAGGAAGAAGCAGGCTCCTAGCGGAGGAGCCTGATGTGGGGCTCGATCCCAGAACGCCGGGATCACGCCCTGAGCCGAAGGCAGACGCTTAACGACTGTGCCACCCAGGCGCCCCGTGATGATCCATTTTCAGTCGAGATCCTAGTTCAATTTGCTCAAGCCCAGTGGTCACCAGCTCAGCTTTTTCATCGGAAGGACCACAGTGTGGGGTGTGATAAAGTGGAGATGAGGAACCGTTATAATTCATTAGCTGCTGAGCTTAGAGGAAAAGTGTTCCTCTGGGGCTTTCACAGCCCAGCACTGGGCACTGGGGGGGTGGGTGGCAGGGCAGACTCAGGACAGCTTTCTCACTTGTTTTCCATTCAGGAGCCCAGAAGCAGCATTGTGCTGATTCAGGGGTGGTTTTCAATGGCTCAGCCGGTTTCACTTTTCTCCTTCCTACAGACAGAAGGAAACCTCTAGATTGGATTCCTGCACTCCTTCCTTCCTTTCTTTCTTTCTTTCTTTCTTTCTTTCTTTCTTTCTTTCTTTCTTTCTTTCTTTCTTTCCTTTTCTTTTCTTTTCTTTTCTTTTTTCTTTCTTTCTTTCAGATTTTTTATTTATTTATTTTGACAGAGAGACAGCCAGTGAGAGAGGGAACATAGCAGGGGAGTGGGAGAGGAAGAAGCAGGCTCCCAGCGGAGGAGCCCGATGTAGGACTCGATCCCGGAACGCCGGGATCACTCCCTGAGCTGAAGGCAGACGCTTAACGACTGCGCCACCCAGGCGCCCCCCTGCACTTCTTTCTGACATACTCTCAAGGGCCCACCTAGTTGTGGGAAACAGCCTATTTGATAAAAAGACTTTCTCAGTTTCCTGTTTTATTTTCTTGGTCTGATGTCCTTGGCAGACTTTTCAGTTGCTGCTCCCTTCCTCAAGACCTATAAAGACTCCCCATTACCCAACAGATCAAATCCAACCTCCTCACTTGGCATCCAAGGCTCCATTTTATTTTATTTTTAAATATTTTATTTATTCATTTGAGAGTGAGAGAGAGCATGAGTCAGTGGGAGAGAGGCAGAGAGGAAGAAGCAGACTCCGTTCTGAGCAGGGAGTCCTACAAGGGGCTGGAGCCCTACACGGGGCTTGATTCCAGGACCCTGGGATCATGACCTGAGCCAAAGGCTGCCACTTAACCGCCTGAGCCACCCAGGCGCCTCCAAGACTTCATTTTACTTATCGAATTCATACCTTAGGTGTCTTTACATTTAAACCTCCCCTTCAGTCAGGCTGGTCTCCTTACTGCCCTGACACTCCCACATACCCCATCCCATCCCACCAGTTTGTACACACCCACACACTTTTTGCTTATTCTGTCTTTATGGCCTCAGGCTGTTCACCCCAAGTGGAAACCCCTCCTCATCCTTCTCCATCAGTCAAACTATCTACTCTTCAAAAATAAGATGAGACCTACCTCTTGTATAGAGACTTTACTCAATGCATCTCCAAGTGTGGTCCTTAGACAGCCTGCGTCAAGTTATCAGCTAGAATGGTTGTTATAAATGTGAATCCTCCGTTCTCACCTCAGAAGCTGTGCACCACAACTCCTGGAAGCAAGGCCCAGGAATCTGCATCTTAGTAGGGTGTTTATGGTGTGCAGTGCTGTCTGAGGGTGCTGTTACCTGGTAACTTGGGACACAGCCCTCTCTTCTGCCACAGACTCCATTTTTCTCTTGAGGTGAGACCTATGGACAGGCATCTCTGAGTGTTCTACAGTGGGTTCTGGGTCTCTTGTAGGCCTCTCCCAGAGAAGCTCTGTTCTCCCTTCCACCTCCCCCCCCCAACCCCCACCCTTGTGGCAGCTCATTAAGGAGGTCCTGCACGTCTGGAATGTATGAGGGCTGCAGGCCTCAAGTCTTCAAGCCATCTTTATGGCCATTGACTATACCTGCACTGAAAAACCAGGCTCCAAGGGCCAAAGGTGGAGCAGACTGATGGCTGGGGGTGTGAAGTGAGAATCAGGGGCACAGAGGGTCTGCCTGACAGGAGTGAATATGTTTACCCACCTGCAGAGAGGAGAGCTGAAAAGCACCACCAGCCATGACTGTCTCCAGTAGAGTGGAGAACTCCTAGGATAATGAGCTCTCTGCTGACCTTTCTCTCTTCTCCAGGGTGTGTCTTGTCCCATCAGGGATCCCTAGACGTGAGCTAGGTTAGAAGATGAAGAATGAGGTCTAGAAACTGAATGTTGCCAAGTCTACCTCTGTTAACTAACTGGACAGATAGCAGTTCCAGTGGGTGCCCAGGAACCCCAGGCTTTATTTAGAAAACAAGGGGAAACAGCACAAGTTCTGTCTGACCGGAGTTTGGCATTCCCTTTGTCGTCTTAGTGAGGGGCCTCACTGCATTTAGGAATTGGATTCCATGCCTGCGTGTGTGTGTGTGTGTGTGTGTGTGTGTGTGGTGTGTGTGTACGAGACCAATTAGTATAACCAGCCTCATCTTGGATTGAGAAAAGTCCCCAGATGGAAGTAATTGTATTCATAAGCCCTTGTATTTTTAGAATGCCTTTTCCAGAAAGCTCAAAGCGTAGCACTCTGTGGCATAACCTAGTTTGTTCCTGGACAATCTCCAGGTATTTGGTCAAGGGGCAGCTTCTATAATTATTGTCATTTTACATTTGGAGGATGGAGCAGCTTTGTGGGTTGAAAAGGTCACACGGTGTTAGCGGCAGCACTGGGGACAGGATACGCAGCTTCTGCTCCTGTCTCGATCAGTGATTTCCAAACAGAAATGCTGTGAAGGCTGCATAAGAAGCACTTGTGGAATTAATTAAAAATATAGATTCCTGGACTCCATGTCTCTAGAGATTCCAACTCAGTAGGTTTGGGGCGGGACCCAGGCATCTGTATTCTCTACAAGCATTCCAGATAATTCTGATGCACAGCCAGCTCTGGAAACTCACACTATAGACCATGTGACAACCATACTACCCACCTATTTCCTCCCAGAAATGTCTTTGACTGAAACATGCCTTTTTAATGTTTTTCATCTTGCCACCCACCCTCAAACTTCCCCAGGCCTCCCAGCGCAGGCCAAGAAACATGCCGAGTCCGCCAAGAACACGCTCCTGACCTGGAAGGGAAGCGTGACCTCAAACAAGGAGAAGAAGGACATCCTGGAAGCTCTGGTCATGCTGTACTACACCCTCGGGGTGTCCTGGCTCCTGCAGAACCGATATCCTTCCTTTCCTAGCGGGGTCTGGTGATCGGAGCCAGGGGCCCCTGTGCCTGCTGGATGGGTTGTCTATACAGGAGCGAGGGAGATGGAACCAGGCTTCGCAGCTCTGTTCCAACAGCCACCTTGCCCCCCTCCCCAGGTTTTCATCTCCATCTAGAAAGGTAGGAATGTTCCTCCTCTATCCATTCATATGAACTCTGAGTGGAGCCATGGGAGGGATCTCACTGGTGACACATCCCCAAAAAGTTTTCAGCCTCCGTCCTGCCCTTCATTGAGCACCCGAGAAGATCAGTGTTAGCAGTGAGGACACAGACGATTGTGGTGGGAGGAATGTCAGGAAGAGGGAGAACCGGTAGTAATTTAAAGCACTGTTGGTCCAACGAGACTGCACATGTAATCCCCTGGGGAGCTTTAAAAATTATTGCTGTTTGGGTCCCGCCCCAGAGAGATTGATTTAAGAGGCCTGGGGTGCATCTGTTTATTGAGATTTTTTAAAAGGCCCCCAGGTGATTGTAATAGGCAGCCAGAAACCTCTGATTTAATAGACTCTTGATCATTTTTGTTTTTCTGAAGTGCTGTTGAGAATACTGCCCGTGAAGCTGGAGGCCAAACAAAATAGACAAAAGAAATAGTTCTCTGTGTCCCAGGGGGGACTGTTACTGTGTGAAAGCTTGTGATGTTGACAGCCTTTTGGTACCATCTCTGCTTGAGAACTGTTAAGGGCGTTTCATGTTCGTGAACGATCATCTACCACAGTCCGAACGATGCAGATATTAGCGTGGCCTCTGCACAAGGGCGACACCCACATTGGTAAAGTGTGCCCTATTAAAAAAAAATTACTCATGAGTCGTCTTTGAGACCATGTGTCCCCGGTCTCTCCTCTTTACACATCCGCCTCTCTCTACTCTTTTGGTCTTGATACGCAACTTGCCAAGACTGATCTGTGGCCTTCCTCTGCTATGCCCTTCGAAGGGGCTGTTGAAAATGTGGGAAGTAGAAGGCTGTTTGGGAACTAAGGGGATTTTCTTTCCTGCTGTTTGCTTCTTGCCTAAAACCTGCTTTGCTTGGACTTTCTAAATGATCCAGAAAGTCCCTTTCAGCAGACTTAGTTCCTCTCTTTCACCATGCATAGGAACCAACTGGGAAAACTGCACGGCTCTTGTCACACAGTGGACGCCACGGGAAATGTAGCCGGTAGAGTACAGTCTCTGTTCACACCTCCCCATGCTCACCACCCACCCCAGCCCTGGAGTCAGGCTAGCAGCATGGGAAACCCAGGGCTCTTTTCATTTTCTAAAGAATCCTTGATAACGTACACATAAGGAAAATAACACAGGAAAGTGCCCATTTTCAAATTCTGCTTCATTGTCCCAAAAGGCCCTTTTATTTGCTTATCAACTGCTGTCCCTGGGCCGTGGGGGAGTCTGTGTGCCTGGCCTTTTCCTTGACTGTTTCACTGGCAGAGAGGCTTATTTCAACCTGCAGAAGGCAGAGAGAAACATGAAGGAGCTGAAAGAATTATTTAAAGGATGTGTTCGCAAATCCCAAGTCTCGGAGAAAGACCTGACCGTTGCTTTGGGCAGGTAAGATCGGGGCTTTGAGAAGCTTAGGCTTTGTGAATGAGGACTGGAATTACATGATTGTTCTGTGTGCTCTTTATATAAGGGGACAAAAATACTCGGGGCAAAAAACCTCAGAGCCTCAAATGATAGTAAAACAGGCTTGTGTTTCCCAAATGCAAGCCCATGGTCTGAACTTTGTGTACGGTGCCCTTTAATCCTAAAACACAGCTGAGGTAGCTGGCACAGTTACGATCTCATTAGACAGAGGGCAGGGAAAGCCAGGCTGAGAGGAATCAAACCATCCACGGTGAAAAGCTTTAAGTGTTGGATCCGTGGTCTGAACTCATGGACTCCTAGCCCTTATGCTGCCTCTCACTTATTCTCAAACTATGTCTTTTTCTCAGTCGCCACCCACATTCGTCATTAAGTATCATATCTTAAAAGACGAGGAAAGAACACTTCATGAAGACCGTTTATAGGAGGCCCATGGAAGCTATGCGTAGCATGTGCATTTTTAAGGAAAGTTCTGTTCCATATGGAAACCAAGTACATGGGATCTGTTCAAGCTGTTTTGCAGTTGAGTTTAGGTATCCTCAGAGAGAGTCATGATATTTACATATGACAGTGGGCCCATCAGATTATCAGACAAAAAGAACAATAAAAGGTTTACTATTCCCTAGATTTTTAAAATATCTTCACATCCTTGAAAGCAATCTGTTTCCAAAACTGTAAGCACTTGGCATGGTAGGGAAGGTGACGGAAGGGTAAGTAAGTGAAGTACGTGAGTCATGTCTGCCTGCTCTGACCATGAATCTAGAAGTCAAATGGGAAATGGCGGGGCGGTGCTGGCATGCCCAGATCTATATCTGTAAGTCCAGAGGGCCATAAATTAGAGTCTAGTGAATGTCTGCTGCTGTCACATGGGTCAGTGGCTAAAGTTTGTGTGCGTTATGTGAAAGATAGCCTTGCTCGTTTTTCAGAATAAATTCTAGTGCATATTTCATTCATTCATCCTGCAGTAGTTACCTAGTATCTATTTTGTACGTGCAGCGTTCCAAGCGTTGGAACTCTTACTAAGTATAGCTATATCCAAGACACCAGTCCAAGTCCTTCACATTATTTATTTAAGTCAATCTACTACAAGCCTATGAGGTGGCTATTTTTATTTTCATTTCACCGATAAGAAAATTAAGGCACAGAAAGAGTAAGTAACTCAAGGTGACAGAATGGATAAGTAGAGGGGCCCGCACGTAGATGGGGCATCTGAATTCGTAGCTCACCTGCCGTACCACGTCGAGTTATATTTTATGCTGAACAAATATCTAGTAAGGGCAAATCCCTTTTCTCATTTTAAAGGTGGGGAAAATAAAGTGTGATTGTGTAGGCCAGACAACTTGGCTAATATCTCCCCACAAGCTCTTGATGAGAGGCATTTTCATTCTGTAACTTTTGCTGTTATGCTCAAGGGAAATAGTGGTCTGGGCCAGTACTCTGTTGATTGTTAAATCATAACTTGCAGAATGCCTTATCTAAAATCGTTTTATACACACACATATTTTTTCGATTGGAAATACAAAGATGGAAGCAAGAGGTGAGAGGGAGTAATATTGATTGTGTATCCACTATATGTTAAGTGATTTCATGTATAAATTTTAATCTAATCTTTACAACAACCTTGTAATTTAGGTATTCTTAACCTTGTTTTATTTGGAAGGAAATATTGGTTATTGGAGTTTGTCTGTAAAGCCAATAACTTGTGAGAAACAGCTTTGAACTACCATGTTCTTCTCCTTGTATCTTACTGTCTCTAGAGGGATAAACCTGAATGGGATGCTATTTTATTCTCATTTTTAAAAATTATATTTTGTTTTAGAAGATTTGAAAATACAGATACAAAGAAGAAAATAAGTTTTAATTTTACCCCCCAAACATAACTGCTATGGACATTTTAGATATAGATATAGATAGATGGATATACATTTTAGTTAGAGATAGGTGGATCGACAGATAGGATAGATATGTCAGGGTTAATTTTAAGTACAGTCCTATCACTTTTTTAAACTTAGCACACTTTTAATTTTTCCCCATATTACTTAGTTTAAAAAGGAAGCATGATTTTTAAAGTCTGAAGTATTTTATTGTATCACATGTCATAATTCATTTAACCACTGCCTTTTGGAGGGGATATTTACATTGTTTTCTCTTTCCTCTCTCATTTTTTACTGAGGAGGAATAAACTAAATCAAACAAGACAAAGCAATAACTTTGCATTGGTCTGAAAGAGAGGGAGCTAGAAGTAATAAAATTTTATTTTGAGTCTAGAAAGTCTGTGTTTGTGGGTAAATTATCCCACCTTGTGAATTGCTGGAAGCCATTTTTTCCATTTGCTTTTTTATGAAATTAGACTACAGCATGCTATATTAATAGACGTGAATGATAGTCGGTGGAATCTGGTAGGTGAAAGGTTAAAAGGAGTTTGTTTGTAGCAAGACTGGATTTTTTAGCTAGCCACTGAAATGATTGGCCTACGAAGGCCAAATTGTTTTGTTCTTAGAATCGGTTCCTTTTGTGTCTGCACAAGTAAGGGGCCTCTCTGACTTTGCATCTTTGTCCCTCTTCTCATAGAGCCTCCTTGGCCATCCACAGATTGAACCTCGCTCTGGCGTACTTTGAAAAGGCGGTTGGCAATGTTATTGCCACTAAGGGTGATAGGACATTGGACCTGGTCAGTCTATATGAGGAAATTGCTCAGATTGAGCAGCTGAGGAGGAACCATGATCGGGCCATCCAGTACTTGCAGCAGGTTGGTGAGTTGGCTGGAGCCCCAGCCTAGAGGCCGTGTTTGGCCCCAGGCCCTATTCGCAGGGCCAGGGAAGCTTGGGCTTCTCAGAAGTACAAGGGGGTGGGATAGATTTCCTGCCAGATCCACATAAGAGCCCTTCCTCAACCTTAAACAACATGGGCAGAGAACACTGACTCAGGGCAGGTGTATCTACTCTTTGACCTGATCTGAGACCAAATTTCCCCTCCCAGGCCTCCCCTTATCTCTGTGGGTGCTAGGAAGAAGTAACCAAGTGAGTCTACTCCAGGAAAAAAAGCCATAGGGGCAACCAAACTTAAGTCTTTAGCAAACACAAAGGGCTTTTTTTTTAAATGAAAAAATCATGATATTTTGGTGTAATGCTGTCATTTGTCCTTTAGTCTAGTTTAGCTATTTGTATCAATAAGCCTAAACTTAAACTGACAAAAGCGTGTTTCACTTGGACGGAACTGCTTTGACAAATCCCCAGGGGAAAAACAAAACAAAACAGGACGGAATGTTGAGTCTTACAATGAAAACAGTATAGGGCATTTTTACCTATCACGTACTTGAAACTTTCCTTGAAACTGCTTGTTGAATTCACGTTTTCTCTCCTCAAATGAGAACCCGGCTTGTGGCTTCAGGTATCTCTGAAAGTCAAAAGTGGATCAAAATAACTAATTTTCTATATCATAGAAAACGTGCAGTGCAATTCAACGGTAGGTGTGAGAACAGTCTGATACTGTAGCAAAGGCATTGCAGGTAATCCCACAATCTAAGTTATTAGTATCATATAATAAAGAAATGTTAGGGAATACTGCTCTGTGAGCAGGGAGTCCACTGCTTACAGAGAAAGCTGTCTGGCTTTTGTGTCCAAGACACTGTGCAAGCAGTGGTCGGATCAGAATAGATAAAACAATGTATAATCAGTGTTTCCCAACAACAACAACAACAACAACAACAACAAATAATAATAGTTAACATTGATGGAATGCTTTTACTATGTGTACTTGAGGGTGTATTCATTTCATCCATGTGATAACCCTATGCCGTGGAGGCATTATTATTATTTTATCTCATTTTACATGTGAGGAAACTGAAACATAAGGAATTCTAGCTAATTCAACTGAAGTTGTGTAGCTGACAAGTAGGAGAGCAGGGATTTGAACTTAGAAAATTTGAGCCCCCAGAGCCTGTACTCTTAACAACTCTGAACTGTCTTAGCTCCATAATGTTGTCTGATAATCGCTGGAGCTCCTCAAAATACCTCATGATGTTTGACCCGTGAACTGTGAAGCATGGGTGATTTTTTTCTTGCTCGTGAGTGTGGACCGGGTGTTTTCTCTCTTCTTCCTCCTTCCATTTTAGTACGAATGATAATAGTAAAAAAATCTCCAGTTTTCTCATGCTTATGACATTTCAGGTAGTATTCTAGACACTTTACATATTAATTCATTTAATCTTTTCAGCAACTGTTTGCAACAGTTATTTCTGAAATTCCTATTTTAAATTTGAAGAACGTAGTGACTTGCCTGATGTCATAAGTGGCTGAATTGTGATAGGAACCCAGGCGGTATGGCTTTAGGATCCATGCTCGACTCCCCTAGACTTCCTTTGATAATGAACCTTTGAGGGGCTGAGCTGAAGTTGTGATTGTAATTTTGCTATGAAACTTAGTAAGAAATAACAATAGCTAATATTTATTGAGGACTTACCATGTGATGATAATGTGAATGCCCAGTGCTTTGCATGTACCATCTCATTTAATCTTTTCCAAACCCTAATTGATGGAAGCTGTATATTTCTTCTACATGTGAAGGTGAAGTTACTTGCTCAAGACTCCCAGCTAGGAAGTAGCTGAGACTCAAACTCATCTCTCTTGTAACTCCATGATTAACTATATACAGCTCTCAACTAGCAATTTCATGAGAGCTGTAGAAAATACTCAGTGAAACACTGTCATTTGGGTACTTACTTGATCATGATTTTCTCTATTCCAGGCCTATTCTATCTGTGTTTCTTTGTTCACTGAAGTCAGCCCCCAAACTGCAGAGGCAAGCGCGTTACTAGCCAAGGCTCATGCCATGTCTGGAGAGGCCCAACACAGGGGTAGGTGGAGGGAGTAGCTTGCAGTTATCATCATTTCCCATGGGAGGGAAGCACACTGGCAATGGTCTATCTATCAATATGGACAGATTATAATCAGCTATTCATGACTGTGATGGAAAAATGAGACTGGACGCCATTTTGTACAAAATCATTTACACATGAACTCAGGCACAATATCTCCGCAAGTAAGTTGGAACATCAAAACCAATAATATCATCTGATTTCTGTTTCCTTTACTCCTTTAGAATCTCAGCAGAATTCACCTGCATAAAGAGTAGAGAGATCATACACACTATGAATGTGACTTGTGGTATCGGTTGATGAGGAAATCCAGTGATAAAAGACAAAAATATTGGCTTCTCCCCCACTCCTCCATTCTCAACCTCCTTGACTCTTTTCCTCTAGCTGACAAGAGAGAATGTTTGCAGCAGCTAGAATTTTCATGACCTATATTCAAAAGTTGAGGTACTAGGGGTTCTGGAGGAAAACCAAGGCATGAATTCAACCATCAGCAGTAGTCCTTTCTCAGGCAAGGTCATCCTTTGGAAAGTGAGTAGCTTTGGAAGAGACACAAAAGAACTGGTGAGGAAGGACTGCATGCTCTGCTCAGCTGGCTGGATCAGATTAGTGGACGCTAATGGATTCTGTGGCCCATCAAGAGGAATTTGGGATTTGTGCAGAATATGATTTAAACATTTAAAAACGTTGATTTTCTCTGCTTATAAAAGGAATACATTTAGGTATACATTATTTTCCAGTCATATGTGAAAAGAGAGAGAGAGAGGAAGAGTAAGAGAGAAAGAAATAGGGAAAGTTTCACATCCTACTTTTTTCTACTCTTATATTTCCTGAAGCCATTAAACAGTTTTGTTCTGTTTTCAGAAATTATTTCATATTTTGATTATTGTTTTCTTTAGCATAAATGTTCATTGAAGACTTCCTGATTCTGTGTTTTCTAGCTAATCATCTTTCTTCTTTAAAAAATTGTCTTGTTTATTACTCACAGTATTTGCACTCCGTCTATATGTTTGAATTTTTTTTAATAGTCTTCATGGTTATAACACGTTTAGTCTATATGTGAATATGTAAAAATTTTGTTCAAATAAGAAAATTTTATGCTTCTAGAATTGGGAGATTCTAAGGTCACCTTATTCTTTTCTTCTATACTAATTTTTAACTTTAAAGAAGATTTGGATCTTCACCTCCTATCATTCACTAAATTCCAAATGGATCACATTTTAACATCAAAACTGAAAATATAAATTATCCAGAAGGGAATACAACACTGAAATCAAAATTCCTAAAATTCCTAAAATTCCTAAATGGAGGAAAGATGAACTTTCTGAGCACATGAAGTTATACTAGAAAAGAAAAGATTGATAGGTTTAATTATAAAAAGGTCTAAAACTTGTGTCTATCACAAAATACCACAAATAAAATGAAAACAAACAACGTAATCCAAGATGAACAGATAACTCGAAGAGGCCTTTACTTACTAAAAAAAAAAAAAAAATTATAGTTAACTTTCTCAGAAAGAACTATCAATGTCCATATGATATCACTGGGTAATTCTACTCAACATTTAAAGAAGGATTAACACCCATCCTACGTAATCTTTTCTGGAAAATTGAAGAGGAGGGAACATTTCCCAACTCATTTTATGAGGCTAGCAGTACCCTGATACCAAAACTGGGCAAAGACATTACAAGAAAAAAACAAATCACAACTATAAAACAATACATGCACATAAATGCAAAAAGTCCTCAAGAAAATATATAGCAACGCATAAAAAAGAATAATACACCATGATCAAGTGGAGCTTTTTTCTTGAGACTGTTGGGCTGGTTCAGCATTTAAGCCTGAATGAATGTACTCTACCATATCAACAGTCCAAAGATGAAAAGCACATAATCTTATCAACTGATGCAGAAGAAGCATGTGACAATATGCAACATCCTTTCATGATGGAAGGGGAACTTCCTCAATCTGATAAAAGCCATGTGCAAAAAAGACTACAGCTAACACCAAGCTTAATGGTTAAAGAGTGAGTTTTTTGCTCTTAAGATCAGGAAGAAGACCAGGATGTCCATTCTCACTTCTTTTAGTCAGCATACTCACTGGAAGTCATAGCCAATGCAGTAGGCAAGAAAAAGACATACAGCCTGATTGATCTTATTTTTAAGTTTATCTCTACACCCAGTGTGGGGCTTGAACTCATGACCCCAAGATCAGAAGTCACACGCTCTACTGACTGAGCCCGGCAGGCGCCCCTGAGACATATAGCTTAAAAGAAATAAAATGGTCCTCATTTGCAACAATACAGCTGTTTCTGTCGAAAATTCCAAAAAATTACAGAACTAATAACTGCGTTTAAGGTTAGCAAGATCACAGAATATAAGGTCAGCACACAAAACCCAGAAATATTTCTATAAGCAATGTGCAACTGGAAACTGAAATTTTGAGAAATACTACTCACCGTAGCCACCTCCTCCCAAATGGAGCACTTAGGTGTAAATCTAACAGAATGTGTACAGTATCTGGGTGCTAAAAACTACAAAAGTCTCGTCAAAGAAATCAGAGCTGACCGAAATACATGGAGACATAATGTATTCATAGATTGGATGACACACAGTAAAGTTGTCACATCTATAAAAATTGATGTATTGATTTAACACAAATTGACATCAAAATCCCAGCAGGAGTTTTTGTAAATATAGACAAGCTGACTCTAAAATTTATATAGAAATGCAAAGAAATTAGAACAGCTGAAACAATTTTGAAAAATAATATAATTGGAGGAATCATACTACCTGATTTAAGATTTATTTTAAAGCAACAGTAATCAAGAGAGTTTGGTATTGATGAAGGGACAGAGTTCAGAGTCACTGAAACACAATAGAGTTCAGAAATAGACTTGTATCATTATGGCCAACTTTTGACAAAGATGCTAAGATAGTTCAGTTTGGAAATAATAGTCTTTTCAATAATAGTCTTGGAACAGTTGGAACAATGGTATTCATGTGCCAAAAGAAAAAAGAAAAAAAAACCCACTTTCATAAGCATACTCAAACATTAACTCAAAATGGATCATTGTCCTAAATGTAAGAGCTAAAATTTACATTTAATTTTACAATAGAAAAATAAGGGGAAAAAATAAGACCGAGCATTACATAAAGAAAACAAATGGCCAATAATCACATGAGAAAGTTTCAATCATAGTAATAATGAGAAATATAGAAGAGCAAGGATACCAAGTTTCTATCTGATTGTCAACTTTGCAAAAAATGATAGCATTTAGGATTGATGAGAGCAATTTGATACAAACTCAAGTATAATTTGACAGAATGTTACACTTCTTCAAACTATACGTATCTTTAAAATCAAATTTTTACCCATCCTCTGTAAAAATTTTTTAAATATGAAAATCTCTAGCATTTGCCCGATTGTGGGAAAACAGGTCTGCTCATTCATAGACAGTAGGAGTGATAGTATCAATTGATATGAAATTTGCAAAACAACCTGATAATACCTAGTAAAATCAAACGGAAACATGTATAAGGATGTTCACTGTGACACTGTTTGTAATTATAAAAAAATTGGAAACAATCTTAATGTTTATCAATTAGTGAAAGGAATATTTGGTATATTAATGAGGTGGAATTCTTCTTTTTTTTTTTTTAAAGATTTTATTTATTTATTTGACAGAGATAGAGACAGCCAGCGAGAGAGGGAACACAAGCAGGGGGAGTGGGAGAGGAAGAAGCAGGCTCATAGCGGAGGAGCCTGATATGGGGCTCGATCCCACAATGCTGGGATCATGCCCTGAGCCGAAGGCAGACGCTTAACCGCTGTGCCACCCAGGCGCCCCTAATGAGGTGGAATTCTGTGGTCTTTAAAAGGATTAGACTTTATAAATAGAAAGGGTTAAAAACAACAGTATTAAGGAGAAAATACGTTCCATTTTTAGGACATAAAAATACTATTTTTTGTAGTTACGCATTTGTGTGTGTGTGTGTGTGTGAACAAATGAACTGCAGAGTAGGTGAAACTGCATCAAACTGTACATCGCAATATAAACACAGGTAGACACTCCTGGCTCTGTCTTTGTGATGAGGTCTGTGAATCCTTTCAACACACACACACATCAAATTGAATAAAATGGTCGAAAACAATTATTCGAGGGCACTGAAAATAAATAAGCAGACAACAAATTGCAAAGCATTCTTGAAAAACTGCTAGAGCTCTGGGTACAGAGAGAGCCTTTTTGGCCTTTTTGCCTGAGGCTGCTCCCGCCAAGAGCAATTTGATGAGAGTTGGGCCAAGAGAACCAGCAGCTTTGTGGCAGAGGCATCGGACTCAATTCAGAGCAGGCCACACAAGCCCCAGCCCAGTGGGAAACGACGTACACGTGCAGGGAAGATGTGGAAAATAATAAGCAAAGAAGACTTGAAATGCAGCAGAGCTTGGAATGCACACCCCAATCTGCATACAGATTGATCGATAGAGGATGGAAGACATACGCTCTAAAGGTTTTTGAGGACAACCTCTTTCCAAGTCAGTCACTTGGGTCAACACTAAGCTATGCAGGCAGAGGGGTAATCCCAGGAGCCCAGGCCAAAATTTTAAAAAATAAGCATTGAAACCCAAGCAAAGTTTACTTTAGGTCTCTAGTCTGGCATGTGGGAGCTTGGAAGCTATCGCTCCATCCTAACAACAAGTGAAAAGCTCAACAAACTGGAAAATCAACCACTCTTCTTTGATCTGGCAGAGAAATGAGGTCACAGGGCAAACCGCTGCCCCTGAAACTGGAGAGACAGATGAATCCAGAGAACCACAGTTCGCCTGAGCCGGTACCTATCTCTACAGGAACCAGTACTGGGGTAGGAATACCTGACCTGTAACTGATACATTTCTGGAAACTCAGTGTGGACAAGATGGAGAGTTAAAAATTCCAAGTACCCTGTCATGGGGGTGAGGTTTCCACACTTTGAAGAAATTTACCTCCAGCAGCTTGACCAGGTTCTCAAACTGAAAATGGAGAAAAATGCCCCCTTGCTGCCAGCAGGGAGAGGGGAAAAGTAACCAATTAAAAATATGCCAGAGCTTTCTGCTAAACAAGGCCTGTCCTCCAGACACTCTTTTACCAGAGCCTAAACTATTGGGGGTTTTTTCAGAGGCTAATCAGCCTGGGGAAAGGAAATAACCAACTTCAGCCCACTCTAGCCATCCTGTCCCACCTAAAGCAGAAAGGGACTGCGAGGCACTTGTGAAGTTCGCAGTTCAGAGGCACAGGCTCCTAAAAGAGTTAATCATAGAATTATAGAGTGCTTTCTCCGCCCCCCCCGAACCCCACATCTTACCACCAATTACTAGAGGCCTATTTAGAACTGTTTGTCTTATCCAGTACATCATGTTTATCAAGAACAATTATAAGTCATAGTAAAAGGCAAAACAAAACAAAACAAAAATCAAAACAAAAAAACAAACCTAAGAAACCACACAGTCTGAAGAGACACAGAGAGCATCAGAACCAGAATCAGATATAGTAGGGATATTTGAATGATCAGACTGGGAATTTAAAACAATTATGTGATATCCAAGGGCAGGAGATAGACGTCCCAGCTCAAGGTTAGTGAGAGGGACTTCACCCTTCTTCTACCTTTTTTTTTTTTTTTTAATTCTGTTCGAGCCCTCAGTGGATAGAATGATGCCTACTCACACTGGTGAGGGCAGATCTTCTTGACTCAGTCCACCGACTCAGATGCTAATTTCTCTTGGAGACACCCTCACTGATGCACTCCAGAAGTAATGTTTTATCAGCTATTTGGGCATCTCCTAGCACGGTCAAGTTGACACAAAATTAAACATGACAAGTCCACTCCTTGTCAGCTTGATCCTTACATGCATCTCCTCAAACATACTTAACCTCCAAATAGAGATAGAATTGTGCCTAATATGGTATAACTACCCTGGGTATGACTGGAAATGTACTAGTCCCTTTCCCAGAAGAGATAAAGTCCTTAGTGATGTTTACTCTTCTGATATTCCATAACTTGAAAACTATGATGTAAAACTAACAATACTTAAATACTGATACGACATCAGCATGTCTTCTGTTACGTGGAAAGGGAGTAAAAGAAGAAAAATAAGATATTTGCGTAATATGCGCATAAGTACACATAGGCGTGTTCATAACAAAATGAGGAAGTACTCATGACTTACAGTCCTCAGTTCTGTAAGTGGTCATGTGGTCGTAACTGCTGTACCTACCTTTTCCTATTACCCATTCTGTATTCCCTTTGCCTTTAACAAGCACCTCACCTGGTAATGGTTATCTTCGTGGGATGACCGAAACCTTCATTTCTGAAGGTTCTGGCCCATTACTAATCCTGCCTGGATTGGGATGTTGTAATGTTCTATTGACCTTAATCACAGGGCATAGTGATACTATGAGGTGCCATCTTAGAACTACTAGATGGAATCTTCTGTGTTCCAGACAGGTGTTTTCTTACCTCTGCTATAGAAGAGTGGTTCAGTTTCCCCTTAGTAGTCAGACTCAGTCATAGGAACTCCTTTTCCTTGATTCAGGGCATGAGGAGCCCAAAGAGGCCGGCTGGCAGCCTTCACTTCCAGTTCAGTGGAATCATTGTTGTATCTCCTGGGGGAAGCATTCCTCCCTCTGGAACTAAGATTTCTAGGCCAGTTCCCATCAAGTTGTGGGAACAGGAAGCAAACATTTTGCTAGCGGGTCACTAGGGGTAGTACTGAGTGGTACTACTTATATGTCCACCCCTTGATTCTAGACTCGTGAATCCTGGCTATTGGAGAAATAGCACCATATGTTGGATGCTGATCCAGAGTATATACAGCCTTCCGGAGAACTCAAGCCTTGCAAAGTATTGCCCCCTAGCTGGCACCATAACTGTCTGCAAAAGACCATTCCACCAGTCTGTCAAGCCAGCTGCTTCAGTATGGTGGGGAACATGGTAAGACCAGTGAATTCCATGAGCATGGGCTCATTACTGTACTTTTGCTGTGAAGCGGGTTCCTTGATCCAAAGCAATGCTGTGTGGAATACCGTGGTGGTGGGTGAGCCTGCTTCTTTCTCTCCCACTCCCCCTGCCTGTGTTCCCTCTCTCGCTGGCTGTCTCTATCTCTGTCAAATAAATAAATAAAATCTTAAAAAATAAAAAAAATAAAAAATAAAGAAATAAATCAAACACCTGAGCAAAGACATTAACATTCAGACACCATAGGAAGAGACAGACTCTGTAGTTTAAGTCTAGGCAATTCAGTAAAACAAAACAAAACAAAAAACAAAAACTCACAAAAATATATCAGAATGTGTAGTTGCTACTGTGTAATGTCTAAAATGTACAGTTTTCAACAAAAGAGAAATATACAAAGAACCAACCCGTGGCTTATACTCAGAAAAAGAGTAGTCAATAGATATTGACTCTAAGTGGGTACATGTTGGATTTAGCAAAGACTTCAGAGCAGCTATCATAAATATCTTCAAAGAATTAAAGGAAACTGTCCAAAGAATTAAAAGAAACAATGAAAGTAGGAAGTCTCAATAGAGAAATATAAACTATTTAAGAAAAAAACAACCAAATGGAAATTCTTGAGTTGTAATATACAGTAACTGAATGAACATTCATTAAGGTTCGAGATGGCAGGGGAGAGAATGAGATAGCTCAAAGGTACGGCGCTGGAGATGATCTCCGAAGAGCAGAAAAAAAGGAATTGAAAATGAACAAAGCATAAGAGATCTGTGGGACAACGCCTGGGGTACCAACATACATGTCATAGGAGCTCCAGAAGGGCAGAAGACAGAATGAGGCATCAAATTATCCAAAGAAATAATGGTCCCAAACTTCCCAAGTTTGTTATCTACAGATCCGAAATTCTCAATGCCAAGTAAAATAAGCACAAAGAGAACCATAACTAGGCACATAGTCAAATTGCTGAATGACAAAAAAAAATCTTGAAAGCAGTGGTGGAAAAACAGCTCTGTGCAGGGAAACAATATGATTAATGGCTGATTTTCCATCAGAATAATGGAGGCTAGAATGCAGTGGAAAAACATTCAAAGTATTGGAATAAAATTCAACTAAGAATTGTATATTCAGGAAACTACCCTTTGAAAATGAAGGTGAGGGGTGCCTTACTGGCTCAGTCAGAAGAGCATGTGACTCTTGGTCTCGGGGTTGTGAGTTCGAGCCCCACATGGGTGTAGAGATTGCATAAATAAATAATACTTTTAAAAAAATGAAGGTGAGATAGACATTTCCTGATAAACAAGATTTGTTGGTAGCAGTCTTGACCTAAAATAAATACTAAACGAAGCCCTTAGGCAGAAAGAAAATGGGAGCACATGGTAACCCAAATCTACAGAAAGGAATGAAGAGACTTGACTGATATGTGGGTAATAGGCTATATACACAAACACAGACATTCATCAGCTTGTGAATGGTAAACAAAATGTGTATGTACTCAGCAGGAGGAATAAAGTACTCATTCATGCAAGAATGTAGATGGACCTCAAAAACAGCATGATGCATGAAGGAATCACAAAAGACTACACGTCGTATGAATCCAATTACATGAAATTTCTAGAAGAGGCAAAAACAGAGATAAAACAAAGATCAGTGATTGCCTGAGACGGGATGAGAGCAGGCATTGATTGCAACCAGCCATGAAGAAACTTTGGGGGTGATGGATATCTTCTAAAACTGGATTTTGATCGTGATTACATAACTATAAATTTACTAAAACTTCATCAGACTGTGTAATTACAATGGTTGAATGTGTGGTATGCCAATTATACCTTAATACAGTGGTAAAAAATGTTAACAGTGCCTGTTTCTGAGTAGTGTGCGTGGAGATAATTGTCATTTTCTTTTTGCTTCTATTGCATTTTCTAGACTGATTACATAAACATCTATTATGTTTGGAATAAAAGACAACATTAAAAGTAAATTTTTAAACAATAACAACTCTATTTAAATACTTTAGAAACAAAAACTCTCCCTCTACACACACACACACACACACACACACACACACACACACACCCCTAGCAGGAATCCCAGTAAACAATACTCTCTATCAGAGTTTAATTTAGCTAAATATGTAGTCTTACATTACACTTGGGAGTTGAATATGGTAGTTATTTGGGGTGTTAGGATAGGCTGTTCAGGCATGGCTTTCTTTTTCTACAGAAAAATCCATACCTTCCATCAACAGAATAAAATTATATCAACTGATGCCATCAAATTAAATCTCAGACTTTTTGAGGGTCTGATGAGACCTGGAATGAGAACAGGCAGTGCCTTTGAGTATGAAATGTCTCATTGAGCCAAAGCTGTATTAGCTGCTCGTACAGGCTCGTGGCCCGCCTTAAATGTTCCCCTTTTTTGCAGATGCTGTTGAGATATATTTTATAAAAAGTATCAATGCATATCAAGCAACACTGGGCCCAACGGATTACGAAACCCTGACAACCATTGAAGAATTCTGCAAATGGCTTGTCCAAAACGGGGAAAAACAGGTAAATCTGAACAAGCAAATCCAACAAGGGGCAGTAGGATCTTGGGCAAGATCCTTAGCTTTTATTAGTGTCCATTCCTTCGTCTGGAAAAGAGATATTATGGCTCCTTTCTCAGAGAGTAGTCATGCATGACTTAACTGCTATTATTAAACGTAAGATTGAACTGTTAACTCTTCACAGAAACACGGTACTTGGGTGACAAGGTCACAACGGCCTGACCCTGGTGGGTTACGTCAGTGTGGCGTAGAACGCCTCCTCCATAGAGCTAATGGACTAGAACTGGCGTGGGCCCTCAGAATTGCCAGGATAATTATAAAACACTTTTCTTTAATTCCCTAGGAGGCTTACCGACTGCTGAAGGCCGCGCTGAAGTCTCAGGTCATCAGCTATGGTGACTGCAGTGAAAAGGTGGCCGAAACGTTTTATAACATGGGCAGGATCTGCTTTGCCAAAGGAGAGCTCAGAAAGGCAATTCAGCTGTTACGGAAGGTGAACGCTGGCTGCTTTTTACGTTTTCTCCCGGGCCTGTAAGCACAATGTGAGGAGTGATGTGTCTGGGGTGTGTGTGTGTGTGTGTGTGTGTGTGTGTATTTTCCCTTTCTTTCCCAACCCTCCCCTCCCTTCTCCTTCCCTTCACCTCCCTTTCTTTCTTTTCTTCTTTTTTCCTTCCTTTTCTATTCCTTTTTATTTTTTAAGTAAAGCGAAATTTCGCTTTCTTAGATGTGCTAAGAGAGAACATGATACAGAAACTTCTGTTGTGTCTATGCCTGGACCAGAGTCTTAAAACAGTAACACCCCAGTGTTGGAACCTAGGTCTGGCAGCGGCAGAATATCAGGAAAGCCCTCAAGGTTGGGCGGAATCAGGAACACCTTGTATAAACCATTCTTACCCAAATACCGATTCCCCTTCTGGGAGGCTCAGACGACCCTGGACGTTTGTGTCTTGTAGTAGGATCTGGCCAGAGATGTGACCAAACTGTGGTTCAGCTAGTCAGAATACTGACAGACCAAGGCTAAAGACATGGTGAGATCAGTAGGGATGTCTCTACATAAAATCTAAATTGGTTCAAGGTCAGAGGAAAAGTTGGTAAAGACCAATCAATACTCATGTGAGCAAAGGGTGGACATTGTACAAACATCACGGCTGGAGAGATTTTATCTCATTTCAGGTTAACTGAACAGAATCAGAAAATATGTTATTAAGGGGGCTGGATCTTCGCTATCGGCTTTTATCCTTAGGGCTTTAGACCCCAGTTCAGTGTCCCAGCCCGGAAAGGCGGGGAGGCGTAGAAGGGCATGCTGACAGTAAGGCTCTTGTTTTGAGGTTCGAACACCTTCCACATGCTGGGGATCCACCGTGAGTGGGATGCTGGCAAGGAAGTTTCTGAATTAGCCGATGTTAATAGATGCTGTTCTGGGGACTGGAAACTACTCCTGGAGCTGAAACGAAGGCAAGAGACCTCAGCAGAAGTTGATGCTGTGAGGAAACCCCTTTGGCAGACAGAGTAGAGCATAAACGGGCTGACACTTTTGGCTAACCTTTTTTTCTTGGCCAGTCCAGTTTTCTTGTAAAAGGAATCACAGTTCAATGTAGTTGGGCGGAGGTGAGAAGATAAAGAAAAGACAAACCTTAAAAATTACAGACTTGCGCTGGAATAATTTTTATTTGCATACGATAAACCGCACACATTTTGAGGTGTACAGGTTGATCAGTTTTAACATCTTGACCTGTGAAACCATGACCACCATCAAGGTCATGAATATATATCAGTCACCCCCAAAAGTTTCCCCACGCCCCTTGGTAATTAATCAGTTCCACCCCTCCCCCAACCGCACTCCCAGGCAATAACTGGTTTGCTTCGTTGCTATAGCTACCTTAGCATTTTCTAAAATTTTACATAAGTAGAATCCTATAGTTACACATTTTTCATCGTTCTTTCAGCATAATTATTTTGAGACTTATCCATATTATTGTGTATCGTGGTTTGCTTTTATTGCTGAGTATTACGTTACATGAACAACATGATTTTTTTTATCCATACCCACCTGATGAACATTTGACGGTTTCCAGTTTGGGCTGATTATCGAGAAAGCTGCGACGAATGTTCATGCACAAGTCTTTGTATGGATATATACTTTCTTCTCTTGGGTCAGTCCTTAGGAGTGAAATGGCTAAGTAATACAGGCGCATGTTCACCTTTATTAAGAAACTGCCACAATTTTGGCAAATGGTTGCATCATGTTTATGTTCCCACCAAGCAGAGAATTCAGTTCCTCCACACCCTTGCCAGTAGCTGGTGTGGCCAGTGCTGTTAATTGTAGCCACCCTCACAGGTATGCAGTGGTATCTCATTGTGTGTGTTTTTAAAGATTCTTTCTTCCTTCTTCCCTTCCTTCCTTCCTTCCTTCCTTCCTTCCTTCCTTCCTTCCTTCCTCTCACTCACTTTCTTCCTTTCTTTCTTTCTTTCTTTCTTTCTTTCTTTCTTTCTTTCTTTCTTTCTTTTTCTCTTTCTTTCTTTTTCTCTCTCTTTTTTTCAGAGAGAGAGAGCGCGAGATCACGAGCAGGGGGAGGGGCAGAGAGAGAGAGAAGGAGAGAATTCTAAGCAGACTCCCCGCTGGGTGTGGAGCCAGGACGGGGCTCAGTCTCACAACCCATGAGATCATGACCTGAACCCAAATCACAAGTCGGACGCTCGAACTGCTGAGCCACCCAGGCGCCCCTCATTTTGGTTTTAATTTGTGTTTCTCTTAAGCATCTTTCTCTGTACTTATTTCTCATTTTATCTTCTTGGGTGAAGTGCTGATCCAAATCTTTTGCTCATTTTTCATTAGTTGTTTGCTTTCTTATGATTTTTTTAAAAGATCTTCATATATCCTAACCATGGTGTGTACGGTGCCTGTAGACCTCTATATGCCTCCTTTAATATAATTGTAAAGTTGCCGATGTACAATTGTCATGTGTTTGTATAAACACGTTCCTAGTTCATGCCATAAATAATGCTATAAATGAAAAAAAATGAAAGTTCTTACATATTCTGGATGCACGTTTTTAACAGATACATGATTTGGAAATATTTTCTCTCCATCGGCAGTTTGCCTTTTTATTAACAAGTGTCTTTTGAAGAGCAGAAGTTTTAAAATTTAATCAAGTTCAGTTTATCAATTTGTTCTCTTATAGATTGTGCTTTTGATGTTCTATCTAAGAAATCTTTGCCTAACCGAAGTCACAAAGATTTCTCTCCTGTGTTTTCTTCTAGAATTGTTTGTAGTTTTGGGTTTAACGTTTAGGTCTATGATCCACTCGAGTCAGTTTTCCTATATGGTACTAGGACTGGATCTCAGTTTAATTAATTAATTAATTTTGCATATGGCTATCTGGTTGTTCTAGCACCATTTTTATTGAAAAGACATTCCTTTCTCTATTGAATTATCCTTGCACCTTTGTCAAAAATCAGTTTATGTGTGTGCGGATGTGGATTTATTTATGGATTCTTTTCTATTCCACTGATCTGTTTTTCTCTTTTTTTAAACGTAGGCTCCACACCCAACGTGGGGCTTGAACTCATGACCCTGAGATCAAGAGTCCTACCAACTGAGGCAGCCAGGCACCCTCTGTTTTCCTATCTTGATGCCAATATCATGCTGTCTTGATTATGGTAGCTTTAAAACAGGTCTTAAAGTCAGGTAATGTTAGTTTTTAAACTTTGTTCTTCTTTTTCAGTGTTGTTCCGAGTGTTCTAGTATCTTTGCACTTCCGCAGGAATTTTAGAATCACTATATCAATTTCTCCAAAAACATGTGCTGGGATTTAGATCGAGATTACACTGAATGTATACATCAGCTTGGGGAGAACTAACCTCTTAACACTCTTGAGCTTCTTACCCATGAACATATGGTGTTCCTCCATTTGTGTAGATGACCTTTAATTTCTCCCAATAATATTTTTTATAGTTTTCAATGTACATATCTTGTGCATCTTTTCTTAGTTTTATTCATACTGATTCCCTATTTTGATGCTATTTTAAATGTATTATATATGAATTTCAATTTCTGATTGTTGGAGCTAGTATATAGAAATACAGGGATTTTTTAACATCATAATTTTGCGTCCCATAACTTTACTAATCTCACTTGTTCTAGTAGCTCTTTATAGATTCATCAGATTTTCTACATAGATGATCGTGTCATCTGCAAATAAAGTTTTACGTCTTTCATTCTGATTTGGATGCCTTTTATTTCTTATCACATTGGCCAGAACATCTAGTACAATGTTCAATAGGAGTGGTGAGAACGGGCAACCTTGTCTAAGTCCTGTTTTCAGGGGAAACTAATTTAGTCTTTCATCAATTAGGTTTGAGTTAGCTGTAGATTTTTTTATAGATACTTTCTTAGGGTGAGGAGATTCCCTTCTACTCCTGTTTTGCTAAGGAATCGTTGTTGTTTTTATTTATTTTTTATTTTTTTAATGTTTTTTATTTTTAAAGATTTTATTTATTTATTCAACAGAGATAGAGACAGCCAGTGAGAGAGGGAACACAAGCAGGGGGAGTGGGAGAGGAAGAAGCAGGCTCACAGCGGAGGAGCCTGATGTGGGACTCGATCCCATAACGCCGGGATCACGCCCTGAGCCGAAGGCAGACGCTTAACCACTGTGCCACCCAGGTGTCCCCGTTGTTGTTTTTAAATCAGGAATAGATGTTGGATTTTATAAAATTGGGTATTGGATATTATAAAAATAATTTTTCTGTACCTACTGCTATAATCCATTATTTTTTATGGATAGTTCCTATTCCTGTGCCTTCAAGATCACTGATTTTTTTCTTCAATGTTGAACTCTTTAATCCCATCCAGTGTATTGTTCCTTTCAGACATTTTCATCTACAGAAGTTTGATTTGGGTCTTTTAAAAAAAATATGTTTTTCATGTCCCCACTTAATTTTTTTAATACATGATTAAAGTTACAATAACAGTTTTAATATACATCTCTGCTAATTCTAACATCTGTATCAGTTTGGGATTGATTTTGATTGATTTTTCTCATATGGATCGCACTTTCCTGCTTCTTTACATGCCTTGCTATCTTTGTTTGGATGCCAGGCATTGTATATTTTACCTTATTGGGTGCTGGACATTTTTATATTCCTATAAGTATTTTTGAACTTTTTCTGGAAGTCAGTTAATTTATAGTTTTGTCCTTTTAGGTCTTGCTTTTTAAGAGTCAGTAGATGAAAATAGAGCAGCATTTAGTCAAGGGCTAATTATCCCCCATTACAGAGGCAAAAGCCTTCTGAGTTCACCACCCGAAGGTCCATGAAAAATGAGGCTTTCCAGATTGGCTGGTTGGAATAAGCACTATACCTAGCCCTGTATAAGCACCAGGCCCTTTCCCTCCAGCCCCTTCAGTTGATTCTTTCCCCACCTTTGGGAGTTTTCTCACATAGATGTGCTAATCAGTACTCTGCTGAATATGCAGGGGGACCCACTACAGATATTCCTGGATCTCTTTCTGTGCAGCTGTCTCTTCTCTTTTACTCTGCTCTGAGAGTCCCCTGGAACTCTCATCTCCTTATCCTCAATTCAAGGAGTCTGCTAAGCTTCACTTGTTCCTTTCCCTGCATCATGGCCTGGAAATGCTCTCAAAGCAATAATCTGGGGGCAGTCATAGCATTTATCTCACTTATTGCCCTCTCTCAGGGACCACTGCTCTTTGTTTGCTGATGTTCAGCGTCTTGAAGATAGTTTCATATATTTTATTTACTCTTTCTCTTTTTGGCTGTTTCAAGTGCAAGGGTAAATCTGATCCCTATTATCCCATCTTGATTGGAAAGAGAGGTCAGCAATAAAATTTTACATGGAAAACTGCCCAAGAGTAAAGTGATACAGCCTGAGAATGCAATGCAGATTTAGGACCCGTACACAGATTTCATTGATGTCCATCCATTTGGTGATAGCTATTTGGAAAATCCGCATGGAAACCACTCCGGCAGCCCTGTTTGGGCCCTGTTACTTTGGTGACCCGTAGCCACACATGGCAGTGGTAGGTGCACTGAGGTGGAATGATGCACATAGAGCCTGGGAGTGTGCAGAGCCTTCAACTCAGGCTCCTTGTCCTCCGTGGTGGGAACCAGGAGGAGATGTGTTGCAGACATTTGAAATGTAAGCTCATGATACCTCTGTTCCACTGGTGCTCTCCTGAGTTTGGTTTATTATGAAGGTGCTTGCCATCGGATTCTCTTTAACCTGCTGTGTTTCTCAACGTACCTACAGTGTCTGATGATTCAAATCCTTTTCTACGGAAGTGAGCACAGTAAGAGCAGAGACACGAGAGACCTCCTTACCCTGTTGCAGAGGTGAGTTCTGACTCTGGTCATCAACCAGGTCATCCGTGTGGGTCTGTGGATAGTGTGGCCTCACCCAGATTCATTCAGCTAGGGGTTAGCACCTCTGTTGTTCTTGCTAGTAAGGCAGAATGCCAACCTGTACTATGGATTTGGCCACATCCTTTGGAGGTAACTAGTCGATTTCCAGTAGTGCCTCAGAAACTGATGTTATGGGGGTCTGCTGCAATAATACTTAGTATTCATAGTATCTCTTTCAATGCTGAGCATTGGAACCAAATCCTGCAAGATGGCGTCTCAGCTGACAACTTGCGACAGATCCAACATGGACTTATACAAAGTAAACGAATACATTACTTATTTCTTCTTGCTAAATATACAAAATCTAGGTCCTTCAATATAAGGCAAGGTTTCTTTTGGGGGGGATTTAATTATCTCCAAAGTTAGTATTAAAAGAGTGTTTCGTGCAGACTTGCCTCCTTCTTTGTCTTTGGCATATCATTGCTTTTTGTTCATATTAGAATGATGTTGACCTTGAACTATTCTCTTCAAAGAAAGAAGATAATTAAAATTTGTTGGGTGTATACTAAGTGCCTATAAGTGAGCTAGATCCTAGTCATGAAGTACTTACTCCTCACAAATGCCCATATGATAGCTCTCATCTGACGGAAGGGAGCCCAATGTTCTGCGAAGGGACTTGTCTAAATTCACTTAGTCTTAGAGGTTTGGGCCTAAGCCAGTGGGACTCTAAAGGCCATGTGCTTTTCCCTTAGAGCCTCTGATAAGGAGGGGCATTGTTACGGAGTGAGAGTCAGGACCCTGACTATAGTTCACTGGAGGTGGCTCACAATGGGTATGTTTCTCGCCAGGCTGGACAGGTGAGGGACAAGATGAGCAGAGAGAACACATTCAGCCCATCCTGTCCCCACCCACCTGAGTCAGAGCCACACCTCCACTAGGCCCAACAGAAGACTGTGTCCTGCTTTGTCAGTATCCAGAAGAGGGTTCTCTAGCCTCTCTAGTAATGTCCATGTGAGGATGGTGTATGGGGAACTTTGCCCCCTACCTGCTAGTGGGTATGAAAGTATATTTTCCTGGTCAAGAACCATAACTATATATAGATAGTTATGTGTGTGTGTGTGTGTGTATATATACATATATATATATACACGTATATATATAGTTCATTTCAGAAATGAACTTTCAGAAAATAAATAGTTATATATTTAGTTATATATAGTTATATATATAAATATATAGTTATATATGATGGTATATAAATATATAAAGTTCAGAAATGAACTTTCAGAAAATATATAGTTATATATAATATGTATAATAATATATATATGCTATATATACATATATGTATTTTTTTAGGAGGGGGAAGGGCCAGAGGGAGAGAGAGTCTCAAGCAGCCACTGCACCTTGGGGCTCCATCTCACAACCCTGAGATCATGACCTGAGCTGAAATCGAGTCAGATGCTTAACCGACTGAGCCACCCAGGTGCCCCCATAACAAAATAATAGGTATAATATAGAACTCCTTCCAATTCCCTGGCATTGTAAAATACATACACTATTTCTAACCCACAAATAATCCTGCTAGGTAGATGTTTTTATCTCCCATGTTCAGGTGTTGAAACTGAGGGTCAGAATCCCCTAGCTGGTAAGTGAAGTAAGATTTGAACCCACATCTATCATATTTCAAAACTACACTCCTTTTTACTATGGAATAGGGATTCTGACTTTGATGAATCTGAGAATGCATATGGAGACACCTGGTTAGCAGGTAGGTCTCCAGAGGTGCTCTTTGTGGGCAATGCAGCTTACGCTCTGAAGGGAGACTGGATTTCAAACTCAGCCTCCAGCCTCAGCTCTCTGACCTCAGTGAAGTGATTCAGCCTTTCTCGGCCTCTATTTATTAAGGAAATAATAGTCCCTTGCTCAAAAGATGGCTTTTGTGAGAATAGGATTATATATAATACAGCATACTTAGATCAAGTCCTGAGAGGTCCTTAATGCTCAGTGGATGTTGGAATAATAATAATAATAATAATAATAATAATAATAGTAATGATAATGATGATCTTTCTGAGATGCTGGAGGTCATAGGTCTGAATGTTTAAATGAGAAGCTTTTGTCTATCGTGCAACTATTATTATTTTATTTTACAAGTAATGAGTAAAGAATATGCATTACTGGATTCATCCCTGTCAGCTTAACCTGCCTCTGCCACTTACGAAGTATGTGGCCTGGGGAAAATCATTTAACCTCCTTGAACCTTGGTTTCTCCATCATGAAAATACAGATAATAGTATACCACGTAAAGTTGTGAGTTTTAAATAAAATAACGTATAGGACATGCATAGGACGGTGGCTGGCCGAGTATGTGCTCAGTCAGTGTTTGCAAAACAGCTTTCCCCCCCGCCCCTCTCAAAACTGGAGCTAAAGTTCTACTCGGCTTGTATTTAACAAGAGAAGCTTCGGAGTAGCTGGAGTGAATCTACTTCCTCAGGAGCCTGAGGTTTTCCTCCAGTGTCTCACTGTTCCTTGTTCCTTGTTCCTTGTCCATGGTTTGAAAAGAATCACAGGAGAAGGAGAAATTAGGAGAGGTTGGTCTAACCTAATTCAGGCCCCAGGTAGTAGGAACTGCTTTAGGTGCATGGAGACCGGTTCTCTCTGTAAAGGACCGTGAGACCGTGACCTGCCAAGAAGATCCATGTAAGAGGAAGAGTCTTTTGAAGGACTCTGCTGTGGGAGAAGTTGAGTCAGTAGAGGTTTTTCTTCCACCGAAACAGGCCCATATCTCATTCCTCAAGAACTGCTGAGCAAAGCCATAGGAGGAGCTGCCAAAGCCCAGATGTCAAAAAAAAAAAAAAAAAAAAAAAACCCAAAAACCCAGTACAAAAATTGTTCTCTTTGCTTGAGCATCTCGCTGGAATAATCAATCCCAGATGTCCTGGAACTCTGCTAGTTTTCCAATGTGCTCTTGTGCTTTCTACCCCACCTCCTCCGGAAACCCAGTGACAACGTTCCCTGGACATTCATTGCCAGGAGCCCAAATCCTTGGCTTTTAAAGCCTCTGCAAAGAAGTGAAAGCAGAAATGGCCCCTTGAAATAGGAGTTAATTCTAAGGTTAAATGATAGTTGCAACCCTCATGTAAAGATTTTAATGTATTGAAAAGGCACAGAACATCTCAGATTTGGGGGTAGACTTTTAGCTAAATCACAAATATACTTCAGTTTTAATTATTTACGTATCAAGCTCCTTCTAGGCACTAAAAATACAATATATTTAAGATAGAGTCCTTTCAGAAAAATAGACACGCATGACCAGATGACTAGTCTATAGTAAAGCATTAATAGAAATGTAAACAAAGAGGACAAGTAATAAATTGGGAGATTAGACATATGGGTGGAAACTGTGTGTACACTGGGGGCAGGCTGCTGGGTCTTCAAAGAAAAGTAAACTATCAGCAGGTAGCAGAGAAGCCAGAGGAGGGCATTTCAGGTAGCACGAGCAACAGCACAGTGGCATGGAGATGTTTGATATTTCTGAGGAAACACAAGTGACCGAGGGAGGTTGTAGTTTAAGGTCCGTGAGTAAGAACATGCTGGAGATGAGTGTAGAAAGATAAATTAGGGTCAGATTATGTGATGTTTTATGTGCCATGCTAAGGAGTTTAGAACTTATTTACTAGTCAGAAGGATTTAAGCAAGATATGACATGATCAATTATTGGCTTTACAGCATTAACTCTGACAGCAGTGGAAGGATGGATGGGACCGAGGGAGATTTTAGAAGTCGGGAGATCAGATAGGAGGCAGATACAACAATCCAAGGAGGAGGTGTTGGGAGCCTTAATTATCTAAAGCCATAGTAGGAGGAAGGTGGAGAGGATGGGTTGAGAAACAGTTTGTGACCTGCTCTAACAAGACGTTAGCACCAATTAGATGTGAGGTGTAATGGAGGCAGGAGTCACAGGAGGCTTCGAAGTTGCTAGCTTGGACAATTGGGTGAATGGCAATGCTACTAAAATAGTGTTGACAAGTTGGAGATCATCCTGGAGGATGTCTAGAGGGTCTGAGGAAGATGATGATTTCTGTTTTGGATGTGTTAACTGTGAGGTACCCACAGTGCATCCACTTGGCAATGTCTAGTAGGCTGAATGGTCCAGGAGCTCAAGGAGATAGATTCTGAAGTGAAGGGAATGGATAAGAAACCCATGGAATATGTAAATGTGAAATGAAAGGGCTTGGGAGAGATTATTTTAGAGATAATATATGCAGTGTGATTTGGAATCAAAGCAGGGCTCAAATTTGAGCTTTCCCATTTGCAGTGAGGTTTCCTGTGTCTCCCTTTCTTCATCTGAAAAAAAATCTGACGGGCCCCCTGGCTGGCTCAGTTGGTAGAGCATATGCCTCTTGATTTGTGGGTTGTGAGTTTGAGCCCCATGTTGGATGTGGAGTTTACTTAAAAACAAATTAAAAACTAATCTTGAAAATGTGAATAATAAGAGCAGTCTATTTTAAGTGCTTTACTTAATATATGGCACATAGTAAGCTTCTGTGAATTGTTCATTATTGTAAGTACTATTGTATTATTTGGGGGTCATGCAGAAGGAGGGCCTTCTGTCTTCCTTGTAGATTTTATTTTTAAGATTTTGCTTTATTTATTTATTTATTTATTTATTTATTTATTTATTTATTATTTATTTAGAATGCAGGGGAGAGGGGGGGGATGAGCAGAGAGAGAGGGACAAGCAGACTCCGTGCTGAGCAGGGAGCCCGACGCGAGGCTCCATCTCACGAACCGGAGATCATGACCTGAGCCAAAATCAAGAGTCAGAGGCTTAACCGACTGAACCAGCCAGGCAACCCAGATTGTTTTCATGATAGCAAAACAGTAGAAAAAACTCAAATGTCCACCAGTAGCAACACCAGTACATTTATGGTCAATATAATGAGGTCCATGTTTATGATCATATAATATGGTCATTCAGAAGCATGAAGTGGAGCTTTGAAGAGTTATAGAAAAATATTGCAGATATATTATTGAAGGTAAAAACATGAAAAATACATATGATTGAGTATTATATAGAGTATAACCCATAAATATATATAAATATATAGTTAGTAAAGTAACAGTAATTATCTCTGGGACATAGGATTATGGGGGACTTTCAACTTCTATATTATGTATTTGTGTTATTTGACTTTTTCTTACAAAAAATATGTATTATACCTGTGATAGTAAAAAAGATAAATTTTTAAAGAGTATAGCTCTAACTAGAGGACTAGAATAGTATCTATAATAGGGAAACGTAATGAAGAATAAATGAGATTTTTACGTAAGGCACTCGGCACAGGGTCTAGCTTATGGTAAATAAATACTAGCTCAATAAATAAATACTCAGTAAATCCTAGCTACTTGGACAACTCCAGCTAGTCATGCGGACATATTGGAAGGATGAGAGTGTGGTGCATCAACTTCATTTTTGTTATTTTTAAATGTTTCTAGGACAGCCACATGCCAAAAAGCTATTTCGGTATTACTTTTGAAGGGGCTTAAGATGTAGAAACCAGCAGAAGCAGCAGGGAGAACTGTCCTTTTCTCTTCACAAGAGGGGAAAGAAGGAGCGCCCACTGATCGATTAGTGGTCTGCTGTCCTCTTGGTCATGGGAACAGAACAGAACAGCCTCTTCTGGGCTGAGGGGCTAGAGACGGAAAGCCAAGGAAAGTAGGATTTGGGGAGATTATCTACAGAGGGAGGTGCGGCAAGGCGGAGAAGAGCTGATGTGCTGTGTCAGCCAAACCAGCCTTGGCAAGACCTGCGTGATGACCTTTATGCTCCATCGGCTGGTTTCCCGGGCGCTGCATTCCTATTCTTTTCCTGTCATCTATCAGTAAATATTCCAACACTGCCTCAACAAAACGGGGCGGGGGGGATATTTGGGCAAACCTTGGTGTATGAATCGGTGGGAGGCAAATCTGCTCTTGGTCCTGATGCCAAGGGGGCAGCAGCTTGTCCAAATCAGGATACTAGGAAGAGCTGGAGGCATCGGGGCAGATGGGGAAGGGAGCCTTTAGCCTCACCTTCGGGCCTCCCTGAACAGGAACAGAGGCTGCTAAGTGACAGAGAGATAGTTCGGGGTGCCTTGTCTGTAGCAAAACAGGGGAGAAATTCTACCATCTACAGCCCTCTGCCTTGTCCACAAAAATGGATTCATAGGATATAATGTGGAATAGGGCAAGGAGAGCGAATAATTTTCATCTCATGGGCCCACTCTGTTCGTGGTTTCCTGGAGGCATACTTGACATTCCAGAGCAAAGCGCTGTGGTTTGGTGGAGCTGATTTATTAGTATTGTCGTCGGGTACGGGTGGGGAGATAGCTGACCCCCACAATGTCACAAATTTGCTATTCGGGCAGAGCGACAAGAGCTGGATACTTTGAGTGAAGGCACCTCATGTGTGACACCCAGCGCTGCCATGAAATAGCTACGGGACCTTTGGTCACCTAAACATTCTGAGTCTGTCCTCATCTTTATTTATTCCTTCAAGAAACATCTCACGAGCACCTGCTAAGCACGAGGTGCGGTTAGAGATGCGGGTGCTAATAAAGATAAATAAAACACGGGCATTACTCTTGAGACAAGAATCAAGTAGGAGAGGCAACCATGAAGAATTAATGAAAATGAGTGAGTTCTGTAGTAGAAATCTCAGTGCAGTGCGAGTGGGAAGGAGAGACAATCTAAGAAAGTTGGAAAAAGACTGAGAGGGTTACATCTGAGTTGTTTCTTGAAGGGCAAGTAACAGTTCATCCCGGTGGAGAAGAGAAACCATTCCAGGAAGAAGGAACTGTATATGCAAAGGCCCTGAGGCGTGACAGAGGACAGTGTATTGAAGCAATGGTAAGTTCTTTATGGCTGCCATACAAGGTAGCATGGCCTAGAGGGTATTGCAAGGTTGCTGATTGCAAGGGATGTGGCACTGACATTGAGGAGGAGGGAGAAAGGCCCTGGGGCAGATCAGTTTAGGAAAAAACCTAGGGTAAACAGTGACACATGTTCATTTCCCAGACTTCTCAGAACTTTTAATATACTAAACTTCCCTACTGGCCTATTGAGACCAAATTAATTTTTTTTAAACCACTGTATTCATATATAGCTGAATTCTTTGTGAAATGGTCAGTGACTTCAATTTTGGCAAATAAAACACAGTCTTTAGAACCAAAGTAGAGAAATTACCTAAGATTTGGTTTTATTTTAAAGCAAGGGGTGTAGCACACGCTTGAACTGAGGGTACAAGAATGCTTTGTAGTTGGGTAGAGAATTTGGGCCCCACTTCAGGACATAATAAAGTCTGTGAACACAACTACCTCACCAATGAACTATTTTATCTGATGACAGAAATGTGACTTCAGTACATCCCTATGAACTAATTTTTCTTTATGATCCATGGTGGTTGACAGCTAGCTCTGGAGACAGACAAGCCCGGGTTCAGACCCTGGGACCACCCCTTTCTAGCTGCAGGTAATCCCAGTCGTTCTCATCCAAGAATGGAGAGGAGAACAGCACCTGTCTCTTAGTGTTGCAGTGAAAGTAGAATGTATGTAAAGTGGTTATCAGGGTGCCCCACCTAACAGCATTCATGTAACAAAATAACAGCAACTTTTATTTTTGCTGAAGCCTGGGCTTTGAGTTTATTACCTTCTTGTTACAACACTGATGCAGGAAGCAAAAGGAGAATTGGTAACTATCGTTGGTGAAAAGCTACCACCGAGCTGGCGTGGAAAACATTTTGCTGGTTAACATCTTGAAAGTGAGCTGGAGCTTATCAGCCCTTAGAAACAGACAGTCTGACACAATTACTTAAACTCAAAGAAGATAATATATACACTGTGGATGGAGATCAGTGTCCTTTCAGTGACCTGGAGATTTCAGGCAAGGGGAATCCTGCCACCTTGTGGCGGGAGGGTGGTAAGGCCCAGGCAGATTTCTAGTTACTGTCACCAGCAGAGGTCCCTCAGATTTTTGCCCACCTCTGAGTTTATGAGACCCTGGGCAATTGACTTAATTTGCGCCTATTTCTTCTTCAGATTTGAAATCACATTATCTCTTGGTTTACTGAGAAGGAAGTTAAAGTGCCAGATAGCTTTCTGTATTTTATGCAGTCAGTAGTAGACAGAGAATGAATCAGTCTTCAGTGGAACTTGCATATAAGAAAAGTCTCATAAAATTTTGTAGCTCATGTTTCTATGGAACAAATACTTTTTTTCAGGCAAATAGGGGCAATGAAAACCACACATTGCAGGCTTGAGGTCTAAATAGGAGATGACTGAAGAACACTTAATAGAAACCAGGTTTCTGGACCAAATTTCTTTTGGACCAGATTACTTCTAACTCCAGCCCAACTTCTCCAGTATTAGGAAATCAGAGTATGAGAATTTTAATGGCTGGAAATGGGGAAGATAGATCCTCTTTGTAGCACTTAGCAGGGCCTCTGGGCTCTAAAATGTGTGTGTTCATGAGAAGAGATCACCTGAAAATGATGAACAATATAAAAGACCCCAAGTTAGGTAAATTTTTTCAGCTGTGAGTAAAAGCAATCCAGGTGTCTAAGACATCCTTGGCTGCCATCCAAATCAAAGGAACAGCTCCCTGCTCTTGAGGGAGAAAAACCAAGACTCTAGAATCACTTTAGAGGCCTATTAGAAGAGTCAACATTTAAGGGGTATGGGCACATGGTGAAATAGTCAGTTGTCTCAGACAGAATCCAGCTTTCTATCCTAATAAAGCAGTGCTTCGGAGCTGGATGAGAAGGCAAGAACAAAGAAAAATGCACAAATGGTTTTCTCCTTTCCTTTAGGTCTTCTGTGATCAGTAAAGAGAAAACCTCTATACAAGATAGCCAACAATAAAGCCAACCTGTTGATAACAAAAGTTCTGGATCACAAGATGTATTTATCAACACTGATAGCAATGGCAGATTGAAAGCAGAACTAAGGACTGTAGAGGAAAAAAAGGTCTACTGAGCAGCAGCATTACAGGTAAAATGCCCAGGGGCCATTAGAAAGGCTCCTGATGGATAACTTGGGGCAGAGAGGGGGTCAGAAATCTTTTTTAAAACAGGTGCTTTTAGTCTCTTAGTGCCTGGGACTCTAATGCCTTTCTTATTTCCTATAACTCACATTTCCTTTTTTTTCAGTTCTGGCTTTTAAAGAAGATTCTGCAATATCTAAGTAGTTTTTGGTGAATATTTTAATAGACTATTTGTTAGTACCTTTAGTCATAGCCTGTTTCAGGTCACTAAAACTGCCTTGTGATTTCTGAAAACATTTGCCCTGGTCTCATGCCATGTTAAGAGTCAGAGAGGGCTTTTTGATTCTTATTATAAATGAAGAAACTAGGGACAAGAAAGAGTGATTTGTTCAAGGTCAGCCTGGTGATTATAAAGCTGACTTCCTGAATCATAGGTTACACTTTCCATCCCACTCTGCTGCCCCCAACCCCAAAACTGGATTAAAGAAGCTTGTTTTACGGAAGGAATGTTCACCAAGTTTGTTTAAAAAAAAAACAAAACAAAAACCAAAAAAACATCCTTACCCCCTGAACAAATGTGTATCTAGGAAAAGAGATTGGCAATCTCAAATTATATTCCTTACTGTCTTCTTCATGTACCCAGGGAGAAAAATCACATTCCTGTGAGTTTACAATCTAAGAAACTTTTATTTTTCTTTTCGATTCTCAGTTACATTGGCAGATTTAATGGAGCTCAGAGACTGTCTTTGGGAATCCAAGTGTCTTCTAACAACATCTCTATTTCAGTCAGTGCTTATAAGAACATTTTGGTTCTTCATTCAAAAAATTATTTATTTTTTTATTTCAGTCCTTTGTTCATTCTATAAAACCTAATGATCAGCCAGTACCCAAGCAAGGTATAGCGGTGAGTAGTGTGCTGCTGTGGCATAAGAACATATATACCAATTAATCCAATGGCTTGTCTGTAGACTGGTAGTCTTCCTCCTGCAGCTGTGTTCTCCCTTAGCTCACTCCCAGAGCGCTTTGAGTTTGGCACTCAGGACCAAGGTCTCAGGTTGCAGCCCTGGCTGAAGGCAGCTGTATCCCACTGACCTTTTCTGCAGTGCTTGTGAACTGGTCACCCAGCCTGTCCTTGCTAATTTTAGCCCTGTCTGGAGACGGGCCTGCTGTTCTTACCCAGAATATTCTGAATTGACTAAAGTAGCCTCAGAAGAGCTGCTTCCATTTTCACATATCCAGATGAAAATGGGTTTTCAACGACTGTGATAAAAAACAAAAGTACCAAACAGAAGTGGCCATTTGGACTCCATTTTGCATGACACTAAAATTTTTTAAATTAATATTTTGGGAGACCCCAGTGTTTTAAGATCTCCAGAATGACAAACCCATATCAATAAAACAGTAGCATAAAGTGTAACCTTGCAAAATAAAATGTTACGGTGTGATCCTGTTATTGCATTTGAAATTAGTTTTAAATACTTAACTATTTTCAGTGTTTATTGTCAGTGTAAAGTTGCTAGTAGTCCATTTTGTGAGATTTTGATGTTAAATTGTTTAATGAAATGGTGGTGATAATGAATGGTGGCTATATTTTAATATCCTCATACCTGAGAAAATAGTAAGTTGCTACTTGTGTTGGTTCTGAAAGTTTTAAAATTTTAGTATTTTGTGAAATCCCCAAGTTTTAAGAAATCACTTGGAAATATTCAGCTCAGTAAAACTGAATATAAACTTTCGCTTTCTCTCAGAAAACTGTAGATGAGGGCTAAGCCACTTTCGGAATTCATTCAGTGGGAACCAGCAATCTGGACAATCCACCCCGATCAAACACTTGATGTTTCTAACAGATCTGAGTCAATAAGGTCATTCACAACTTTCAGATTCTTTTTAAATTAGCTAACAGGAACTGAAATATTTGAGGTGGACGAGGGTTAGCTATTTTCCTACAATCTCTGTACCAAATTAGAAAAGGGAAAAAAATCAAGCCCAAACTGTCCCACATACAGATTTTAATAAACATTTATCAGCGAGCATGCAAACAGTTTATGCAATCTGTTCCTTTAAGTCAGTGAAGTCCCACTTCTCTGTTTTGGTAGCCCACCCACCAGTTTCCACGAAAGGCCCACTTAAGGCAAACTTGACACTATTCCAGAGGTGAGACTGTCCCAATCCAGTCAGCAACAAGCAACCAGAAATCCTGGACAAAATGGCAGGAAGCAAGACCCTTTAGGGGTCAAGCCTCAGACACCAAGCCTAAATGTACAGGCTACAAGCCTCACTAGATTCTTCTGTGCTTTCCATGCAAGCGCGGGGAACTACTCATCCTGAATACCTCTAGTTTTGCCGAGAGCCACTACTGTTATCAATTATATTGATCAACAAGCTGTTCATTTCAAAAGTAAAACCTACTTTAAACATTTATTCCAGTAGTTATCAAAATCTCTGGTGGGGACTGCAATATGGACAGCACAAGCACCCGGACAGTTGCCCAGGGCATTTCTGATCAGGGCACTAGCTGTCACTCCTGGAGTAGGAGATCCCCGTTAGGGCTGCCAGCTGCCGCCGGTGTGCATGTAACCTGACCTGTGTGTGCAAATACCACCTATGGCAGAATTAGGAAAAGAAAGAAAATATACAATTACCCCGATTTCTCAGGACCCAGTAGATTTTTTCAGGAGGGGACAAGGGGAAGTCAGTGTGAAGACAGGGAAGGGAAGGCAGTACATTGTTCCAAAGAATTCCCCAGCCTAAACTGTTAAGAGTGCCACATGCTGCCCTTTCAGCAACGGTAACAAATTCTTACCAGGACTACTTGATACACCACAGAAACTCTGTGGCTTCTTATAAAAGTGATTGTGTTACAAGATTTATTGTTATTAGAAAAGTAGAATTTAAAAAATCATTTTATTTTTATTTTGATTCATTTCATCAATTCCAGGTGGAAGCACACCATCATCAAACAGGGAAAAACATTAAAAATGGAGAAAAAGATTACCCATTCCTGTAGTAAGGGCAGTTTAATAAGAAAATGAGATCAACTTCAAAAAGGCAAACTAAAGGTCTTAAAAATAAGATTCTGTTTTTCTGTGTGTGACACATGAAATGAATTAGTCGTCACTGATGTGTCCTGGTCGACCTGCGAAAGCACTCCCCCTAGCGGACTGTCATAGGAATTTGAACAAAGTTAAACTAGTAAATTTGTAAGTTGAAGTGAACACACTAGGAAATTCTATATTCAATCAGTACCTTCCTGTTGCGGTGATGGAGAAAGAATTACATTCATTAGCTTATGAATTCTAAATGGCTAAAGATATGTGCCACTAAAATGATTGTCTTAAATGTGCAAAAAGTCAATCTTTCCCTATGAAACCAATATATATTTTAAATCCTTCACAGGTCTAACTTTTAAAAAATACATTAGATCAAAATCAATTCAGAGCTAAATAATTGAAATCATAGTGACTAATAAGATGCTAAAAGGTAATCTGAAATGGAGGTTCTTCCATCTAACAAATACTTATTAAATATGTTACATACTAGGCACTGTTCTAGGTATGGGACGTATCAGTGAACAAAACCCAAAAATAACTGCCCTATTTTAAACGAAAATTATAGTCCTTGAAATTGACTGGGTTAAATATTTTCAAAATTATGTTTTATATTTGTTCTGTGCTCGATGTTTCTCTAAAAAAATGTTTGCACAACCTTTAGTAGATTCACTTCCTTCTTGAACATATACTATACTTCACAAAACTCCAACTCTTTTTGTGCCAGCCGACATCCTGTGAGGACTTGGGGACTCGGGAGTTATCAGGGAGTCACTGTGGGCTAGACACTCAGAACTGTCCATGTGCCAGGGAGCATTTCCCTGAAGTGCTTTGCTGAACTACTCTCCAAACCAATCTCCTCTAATGCCGTGTGGCCTATTTTAAGGAGGGCATTCCAAATGTACCCTTTTAATGCATGTTTTTGATGAATATTATTCAAGGGTTCTTAACCATCAGTAACGGGGGGTGGAGGTCACAGGTCACAAGGACAGACATAGTGGGTAGGGGCCAGGGAGGCTAAATGAATCCTGCAATGGGATGAGTTTTTTTTCCCAGTGACGAACTGTCCCACCCACAAAAGCCAACAGTGCCTGCCCGACACTGAGCTGTATCACACGGTATAGGAACTTCTAGTTATATATTTTTTTCTACTAGAAAACAAGCCAGATAATTTTAGTATTTCATTTTATTAAATATCTACATGCCATCAAAATTGATTGAAAACTACCCCGGAAAGTGCAGAATCACTTAATAACTGGTTTTCAACATCTTGGATGAGAAAGTCTTACAGGCAAATAGAAGGTATCTAATAAGTACTTACTACAGTACTTACTGCAGTGAGCAGTTGCAGAGAATAAGAAGAAATCCTGTAACTCTGAAGACTGTTTTAGATCTTGTTCATAGATTTCTTTAAAATGTGTACTTTAAAAATAAATCATATAATTACTCAGACTTGTTTGGCAAAGCCTAAACTTCAGAACATTTGGGAAGAAATCACATGTAAAAACAATCACTTCAGTGCAATTAAATGCTATTAAAACCAAAAAAAAAAAAAAAGTATCCTTCAAAACAGTGGTTCTCAAACATTAGCATGCATCAGAATTTCCTGGGGGAAAGTTTTCCTGAGCTACAGATTCTTGGCCCACCGCCAGAGTTTCTGACAAGTTTCCAGGTAATGCTCCTGCTGTTGGTCTAGGTGCCACACTTTGAGAACCACTGTTAAGATATATTCTTTGGAATTCAAACTAATAAGCAATGCCCATACGCTGCTGCTTTGTCTAATAGTAAATAAATAAAAGAACATGTCAGGTAAGGATTCATCAAAGTTTAAATTTTTAGACTCTTGAAATGTCTGACTTAAACAGATGATTCATCTTGCTTCATAATGATTCCTGTGAGTTCAAAAGACAGAACCACAGGAGAGTCCAGTAGTGGGTAATCTATGACTACATGAAAACATTGGCTTACAAAATACACAGCAACTGTTAGGCTACATGGGCCTTGTTCCCATCTCCTCCATGCTTCTTCCCTTTAGAAAACCCAGTATCACGGAGCCACTATACGCAGAATGAGAATGTGACCTCTCTGCAATGTTCACGTAGAGATCACAGTGAATGCCATACTTAAGACTCTGATTCGGAAACTTCTTCGTCAGGGCAGCAGTAATATTCCACAAAGCATATCTGTCCATCTTCATTTCTAATCATGTACTGTAATGAGAGGAATCCTCGGTTATCTGTTCGAATAGATACCTTACAAGACAGGACTAAGGCCTTTGTGGAGGGTTTCAGTAAAGCAATCTTGTATCTGAGGAGGAGTAAATAAAAAGCAGTTGTTATTTCGACACACTTGACATGGTGCTCATAACTCCAAGTAAAGGACAAAACTTAGCCAAGAACTACCAAGTAACAAATAGAAGGATAAAATCAAATACTCGTCCAATTTGCTAATATTTTTCATTTTTAAAATTTCATCCATTATCACGACCCCAAATCCCCAAGTAAACCCAGCACCCTACTATTTATATCTTTAGGATGTTTTTCCTTTAGCAACAGATTGAAAGTTTAACATTTATTTAATAGATATGTGATATTCGACCTCACCTTCATCACCAATATATTAAGAACTGACCTGTTGACCTGCATCTGGTTACAATTAAATGATTCCATCAAATCAGAATCTTTGGGATAATCAAGGTGGGAGCTTCCCGCATTCCCAAAAGTAGATAACCTACAGCAAAAAAAAAAATGAGCAATTCATTTATTCACTGGTCCAACAATAAGCCAATTAGGATCTCAGTAAAGACGACACTTCCTTAAGAAGCTCATTCTGGTGAGTGACAGACATAAACAAACACTGACAACACACTATACCAATTACGGTAATAAAGATTCTCGCAGGATGCTGTGGGAGTTCAGAAGATCCAGCAACAAATAAACAGCTTTGGAAAAAATCAATCATGAAAGGAATCCAGAGGTGTCTGCCTCAATTTCATTACCTTAATTCTACTCTGATACTCGCCCTTCCTCATTCTAAATCACAAATCATATAAAAGGAGAGAGTTTGAGGAGTGATGGAAGACCCTGATCGAACTCATCGGCAAGCCTGGGGTCCTGTTCTCCACCCTCACCGCCACACCCCGAATTCTGGCTCTTCTGTATCTTAGACTGCTGTCTAGGCTGTTGCATGGTTCTCCTTGCTTGGCAGTATCAGCAGTTGGTGTGTTTAGCCATTCGTAAATGTTTAGATGTCTGTTTAATCTGCAAGAACGTGTTGATCATCTGCTATGGGGTCAGCACGCTGGTAAGTACTGGGTGAGCGCACAGAAGACCTAGGTGCTGGTCCCCCTCAGGTTCCATCTCTTCTCTCCTCTAACGTAACGTCTCCCCCCAGCCATCGCATCCGTCCCCAGCCGTGACGACGACTCCCAAACCTAGATTCCCATTCTAGACTGAAGTCCTGAGCTCCGTATGTCCAGCTGCTCCCTACTGTCATAGGCACCTCAAATTTAACAAATCCAGAAAAAAATTTCAACTCCTAGTTCCCCACCACCTCATCATTTCCCACCCCGGAGAGGAAAGATACCATGATCTATCTAGTTACCTGTGCTGAGAGACACCACTTCGGTGGGGAGCCTCTGAAATGCACTGTTTAAGTGCCCAGAATTTTCATTCCTATCACTGCTTAAGTAGAATTTCCATTTTGGTTAATATTTTAACCAATCTGGAGCCAAATTTTTAACTGCTGCCTGTCATGATAAGGGCCTGCAGTTCTTCTCGACTGGGTGTAAGAACAACATACCTCTCATTCCTTATGTATTTTTAGCTCCTTTACACTTTAATATTCTGATGTAATTCAAAAGAGAACTATTTAAATCCTCTCTCCGAATTGATTCTAATCCTGAAAATTTCATAATTTGTTGGTTCAAAACATCAGGAGCAGCTTGAGAGTTTTTGACATTGTATTCCTGCTGAAAACTGCCCCCCCACCGGAAGCTTACCTCGATCGACCCCCCAAGTACTCAGGTACTGTTCTCTAAGCCTCTCTGTGTATTATTTTGGTACTTAGTGGCACACAATTCTGTTCCTTCTATGCTGTTTCACATATCTTCTCTTCACCTTGATTTTATTTTTTTTATTTTTTTAAAGATTTTATTTATTTATTCGACAGAGATAGAGACAGCCAGCGAGAGAGGGAACACAAGCAGGGGGAGTGGGAGAGGAAGAAGCAGGCTCATAGCGGAGGAGCCTGATGTGGGGCTCGATCCCACAATGCCGGGATCACACCCTGAGCCGAAGGCAGACGCTTAACCGCTGTGCCACCCAGGCGCCCCCACCTTGATTTTAAGCCGTTCCTTTCCAAAGTGCTTAAAAAGGTAGTTATGCATATAGTAGGTGACTAATAGATATTTCGTGAATGAACCATGTAACCGTGTATAGAAAACATCTGCTTCCTTTTGCATCCTATACTAACGTGAAAGAAAAGGAGATAACCGTATGATACAAACACCTTTGTCAAAAAGCTTAAGCCCAAATTTTCCTCGTGATGTAACGATCTGCACCAGTAAGTAGTACAATGAAAAGACCACTAGATTATGAAGCAGGGACTGGGCTATTCACCTACGAACCAGCACTACTTAACTATGAGCTTTAAATACTGAGTTCATCTTCCCGGACCTCAGGTTTCTGCTCTACACAAGTATGAAGTAAGAGTAAGAGCTCTCTCAAGATCTGAAAATTCTAGGAGCCTGGATAATAAAAGTTCTGGGTCCTAAGCAAATGTGTAAGCAGGGAGATACAGTAGACTACAGTATTAATTATAAGTGCCTTGCAGTCAAGTACCTGAAATAAGGCTTGTCGGGAGACATGGTGATCTGTAGGACCTCACTCGTCATATCCAACTCGGAAAATGCTTCACGGAGCCCCTCTGACTGCAGAATAATTTTATTGATAACATTGGTGCTGCAGAAATCAAAATCCAGAGTCTCCTCGGGCTCCTGAGTATTGATTTTACAGACTGTCACCACTCCTCCTTCTTCCAGAAACAGCATCAAAGGGTAACCATAACCTTGGTAACACATCCGAAGTGCAGTTAAAGTCCCTGCAATGGAAATAAATCATATGTCGGGCTTAGGTTTATAATGCAGGTATCGCTTCTCCTTAAATGATACATAAAATTCCTGAAGATTATTTTATTCTGCCCAATTTCTAGCACATATGTATGCATCTCTTTACAAAAAGGGATCATATTTTCCCTGATGACAGTAACGTGTAGACAATTCAAATGGCAACTAACAAAACTGGGAATGAGAACAAAATACAACTCTTTGAAATCATTTTCCAGCTTGCCAGAAACACCTCAGAAATAGCATATTGGTTTTATATATCTACAATTTGCAGGAAGGAGAATCTACATGGACCAATACTGCAAGTAATAGAATCACTGCAGAATTAGCTAGGCTCTTTCCCAAAGGTGCCATGTGTGCAAGAGCGGACTGCTTTAATATCGCCTGTATGATACTGTCAGTGTATTCACTGTGATGAGGACCCTTCCAACCTCTCCTACTGGGAGACATTTACATTTCCTCAAACTTTAAGATCAAATTGGGAGAAAAAGAGAGGGCAGTTAATGGTGGTGTGGGTTTTAACACTACAAACCACTAGAGAGGAGGAGGAATATGACTAGAGATTCTGGCTCCTTTCTCTCACTGGATGGAGAGCCACAGTGAGGAATGGGGAAAGGCAGATGCTTTTATGAAAAACCAGCTAGGGAATGCTGTGTTAGAAAAATGTAGAATAACAATGGAACTGTCAGTACAAAATTAAAATATATTTTCTAAAGAACCACAACTGAACTTTCCCTGGCTAATCTCTAGATTCTGGTGAAATAAAATCATTCTTTGGGGGAGTCCTTGTAGTTTTATATTCATAGCAACTGAATTCACTATTTCTAAAAAAATAAAACATATATATGTTAATATAATTACTTTTGCAAATATGGAAAGAACTATAGCACACTTTCTATTACTGTGAAAAGTTAGAATACATGATTGTAACCAGTGAAAGATGAATTTGCAATTTCCAAGATATTTCTTACTTCTATTCTAATAACTTTTCCTGTATTTCTCTGACCATCTGTATAATGCTTTTGTGTCATTATAATAATAAAATGGTTCACCTGGCGTAGGACTTGATCCGAAAATAGATAAACAGTCTAAAAGGACAGTTAAATTTATTCGAAAAGTAACAGATTCTTCCTGAACTATAAACTCTTGAAATATTCCAGCCTGTGAAAAAAAGTAAACATGAAAATGTATATACATTAATGAAAACTCACAAGGTTCTAGATTTCACTTTATATGTTTTAAAAATAACAATATTGTGCTAACCCATGAAAATAATATCTCATTACCGATCAAAACATCTTAAGCTTTTTCAACTATTATCCACTAGAATACTACTACTCAGTAAAGGTATAACTGATTTCAGTACCATGCAAAACTTTATGAAAGATCTTTCATCTAGCTTCTTGATCTAAACTATCGCCCACATGACTTTCCCTTGTCTCATTTTTTGCCCATCAACAGGGCTAAAGTCATTTGGAAAACAGCCAAACAATTTGATAATGCATGAATGATACTAGTTTTCAATTTCTTTTGAGGACAGGAACCATGTCTTATCTATCCTTCTATACCTGAGGTCACACTGTGCACTTTGGTGTTCAAAAAAATGTTGGATTAGGGGCGCCTGGGTGGCTCAGTCGGATAAGCGTCTGCCTTCGGCTCAGGTCAGGATCCCAGGGCCCTGGGATTGAGCCCCACATTGGGCTCCTTGCTCAGCAGAAGCCTGCTTCTCCCTCTCCCTCTGCCTGCCACTCCCCCTGCTTGTGCTCTCAGTCTCTTTTTCTCTCTGTCAAATAAATAAAATCTTTAAAAAAAAAAAAAGTTGGATTAAATCTGAAATCCTATCTGAACCATACATATATTACTTTGTAAGGACGGATTACAACCAATAAAAGGGAAAAGGGAAGTACTGGCCAAGAGCGTATACTCTGGAAACAAATGTTTCGGTTCTCATCCCAAATCAGCCACTTGCCAACTGTGGGACTGTTGGCAAATCACTTAAAAGATGCCTATTTCCATACCTGAATAAAAGCATTTGCTTGCACACACTTTGCATTTTCCACTGTAACCTTGATTCCATTTTTAGTAGCGAAACATGTAGCATGTTCTCGGAAGTGAATAGCCTTCAAGATAGTGGAGAGATTCCTAACATTGTCAAGGCTGGCCACTAAGCTGTAGTCATTGTCGTCTTGGATCTGTGGGGTTAGGAGGGGCATCGTCCACTGCACATTTGGTCCCAAGGGATGTTCCCGGTGCCAACACTTGCTACAGAGGATCACGAAACACCTGTTGCGATTAGACAATAAAACTCCGGATCAATGCTGGCAAGGCCCGCGATGTCAACCTGCGCTGAGGCGAGTGGAAGAGGCCTGGGCATCAAACGCCGCCGGACAGGGGTTGCGCCCCACTTCTGCCACTTCGATTCTCTGTAACTTTGGGGGAAATTACTCCTCTCTCTAAACTACGATTTCCTCGTTTTTAGTCAGGGGCCAGTAACACGGGAAAAGTTGTGAACAATAAAAACAGGCAACTAATATGGGGGGCCAGTTTCACCACGCCAAACTGGGACTACATGTCCCTGCAGAGTCAGGTTTGAGCTGTCAGGCGTCCCCAGCCTTGCCCCTAATAGAACAGCCGATGGAGGACGGGCCCCCATTCCCCGGAAGATCCTCGCGTCCCACACAACGCCGTTCACCAGCTCGTCGAGAGGTGGCATCTATCTACTGGCCCCGGAATCCGGGGCTCGGAAACCTTACCTTTCCGGCGGGATGCGGACTCCCGAGAGCCCTTCGCAGCCACGTCACCGTTGGAGCCGGCCGCTCCTCCCGGGTAGCTGGGGAGGAAATGCAGCGGCTCCCGCCGCTCTTTTCAGACCAGACGGCCACCTCGGCCACCGTCACCACAGAGCTAGAGGCGGCCTAGAGAGCCGCACTTGCGCCTCCTGAAACCGGAAAAAGGTACCATCGAGCCGGGGGACTGCAGAGCCGAGCGCGCGGTACCATAGAGATCGGAAAGGGGCGCGAGCCGCAGAGCCGGAAGGAAAGCCGAGAGTGAAGGCGGTCAGGCAAAATGGCGGCGACCAAGAGGAAGCGGCGTGGAGGGTTCGCGGTTCAGGCGAAAAAACCAAAAAGGAACGAAAAAGATGCCAAGCAGCCAGCTAAGCTGCGCGACATGGCAGAAGAGGCGGAGGAAGAAGAGAAAGACCGTATCCCAGGGCCCGTTTGCAAGGTAGAGAGGGCTCACGTCCCGGTTACACCTGCGGCTCTACACGCCTTCCCTGGGACTGCCTCCCTGATGAGACCATTGCTGATTTCGGAGTTGCGGATCTGTTACCGGAGCTCGGTCTCAGCTTTCCTCCCGGTCAGAAGGCCACCGCGCTTACGGCTAGCTCTCCTGCACGTGGCCGTCTCCGGGAGGCGGCGGCTGAGGAGGCGGGCGGGCTTCGGAACACTCACACGGTTCACAGGGAAGCAACCTTTGGGGTACTCAGTCCCAGTGTTGTGTCTTCTAATTACTCCATCCCACCCCCCTTGGGGTGGTATTACTTTTCCTTAAAGTTTTTTTCTTGCTATTGAGTATGTATGTTCCAGTGGTTACTATTCCGCCCTAGTCAGCTGCTGTCAGTCAGGGATCCTGAAGCTTGTTAGGCGGTCCTTTAAAAAGCTGCTGCCTTTGGGATAATGACTTTGACATGTCTGATCAGGTTTTTAACTCTTAAGGGATGATGAAAGCTGGACTAAATAGAACAAACTTCTCTTGTATTCAAACTTGTTCATATATATGTCAGGTACTGTACGAAGTTAGGTTTCCTCTGGTTTTGGGATTGCTAAACTAGAACGTGACCTTCTTTCTGAAGTGTTGGGGGAGTTTAGAAGGAAACTTAAGAACTCATGTAAGTTCATGGTTTGTATTCAAAAGAAGGTGAACACAAGAAGTTGGGAACTTCCATTCCTTAAGCTAGATTAAATACTGTGGAGACAAAGATGGTCTTTGATTTATTTCTGTTTTGATTCTATTTCTACTTTTCTGGCCCTTAGCTTAGTACTCTAGCAGGTAGTAGGTGATTAATGACCGTCTATGGTGGAAAGCACTAGGAAAGGAGTTAGCTCCCAGGGATAATATGAGAAAATTCAGTGGCAGTGCAGAAGATAGAGGTTACTTTCACCTTAGGACTGTCAGGTAAGGGATCATGAAGGATTTAGCCTTTGAGCTGGATCTCAAAGTAAGGGCACAATTTCAGTATTCAATATTCAAAAATGAGAGGGAACAATACAAGGGCAAAGAAGAAAAAATGATCAAAGGCATTGATGTGGAGGAAAAATGCTGAAAATCCAAAAAATAGAGCCAGATTAGTTAAAAGGGTTGATTTAGGACAATAGTGAGGTAAAAATAGAAATGTATTTTAAAATTCAGTGTTCAAGCTATGTCCTGTTGGGAGTTTCTTTGGAAAATCCTGAGAGATTAAGGATGTGGTTAAAACAGTGCTTTAAAAAGACTAAGCTGGTGCTAGTCTGCCAAACCTATTGGAGAAACCCCTGTCTGGGAAGGCTAGCCATTTAGGAAATTTAAGATGATAAGGATCTGAATTCGGGCACTGTGAATGGGAAGGGTTTAAGAGTTGTTTTGAAAGAGAAATTGACGGCATGTAATAGTGCTTATGATATAGGAGAATAAGGCAAATAGATGATTCAAAGCCTGAGGGATGGAAATGATGGTTGCATCATTAGAAAAATAAACAGGAAACTTAGTATGTTTAAGGTTTAGTATTCTGGAGTTGAACTTGAGGTATTAAGTCAAATACTTGGATTATTAGGAGTGGAGAAAGTTCCTTACCTTTCTATAGATTTGCTAATTGAAGCTATGGAATGATTATGAGAACTCCATCCTGGAGAGAACAGAAACCAAAAGAGAGCTAGGAAAGACTTTTTCCAGTCAGGTGGAGGAATTGGAGAGATGGAAGAAGAAAAACCAAAAATGAAGGAAGTCAAGGAAAGCATTTCTGGGAGGCAGCTGTGGTCATGAATACCACTGAGAGATTTGTCAGGATTGTTTGGCCTGCTACCTGGAAGCTTTTTATGAATTACTGTTGCGTCTCTACTTACCTTACATACAAGGAGTTAACTTTTCCATTGGCTGTGTTATTTTATTACAACCAAGGACTATCTTTAGCTTGCTTTTTTAGTTAGGGGATCTAAATTTTGTCTATTAAGATAAAATGGGGACTTTTTAAGTTCCTTTTTTGCATCATCACATGATGCCATGATGCTTTATCATTTCTATCCTATATGACAGATACATTGTGGTTATCTATCATATAGAATAGAAATGGCAAAGCATCTGAATAAGGGTTTCATGTTGTTCTTGCCTTCATGTCCTTATTGATTTGCTTGCTTGTTGACTATCTTCCCACATAAGAACAGTGCCTGACTCCTGATAGGAACCTAGTAAATATTAAATTAATATTAAAGTTTTCTTGTGAAAGGAATATTGAGTGAGGAGTTTGTTCTGAATTCAGGGGTGGAAAGATTCTATGTATAGTGAAACATCTCAGTTCCCTGAATTACACACATGGGAGAGAGGCAGAATTAAGGATGTAGTCTTGATACATTAGAGGATGATGGCGTATTTAAGAACTAGATACTTTTAAAACTATCTTTAAAAAACAAATGGTAAAAAACTAAGGATATACTGTATGGTGACTAACATAACATAATAAAAAATTATTACAAAAAACAAGCACGGTAGGTTCAGTATGAGATTTGAAATTCTTAACATTTTCTTTTTCTGTAGGGCAAGTGGAAAAATAAGGAACGGATTCTCATCTTTTCTTCTAGAGGAATAAATTTCAGAACAAGACATTTAATGCAAGACTTGAGAATGTTGATGCCTCATTCTAAAGCAGGTGCCTTTATATCATACACTTTAAAAGTCTTATTTATAAATTTGTCTGTATATTCTCACTTTAAGTTGTTGTTTAACCTTGTCATTTGTTCAGCCTTATCAGGTAAAGAACTCTGCTGTTGCCTCAGAACAGTGACAAGATTTTTCCAGTTAATATTTTGTTAGAAATTCTTTACAAAATTCATTAAACATTCCCTTCACTTTCTTAGATATCCTACTATTATCAAAACATTTCTTGAAGGTCCAGGAATGCCTTCATTGTAATGCTTTCAGAGGTCATGAGCTGGTTTGTCCTTCTAAATAACTGAGGAATGCTGTATATTGCTGTCTGCATTTTTTTTTTAAGTTGGCTCCATGCCCAGTGTGGAACCCAACACAGGGCTTGAATTCACAGTCCCGAGATCAAGACCTGAGCAGAGATCAAGAATCAGATACTTAGGGGTGCCTGGGTAGCTCAGCCGTTAAGTGTCTGCCTTCGGCTCTGGTCATGATCCTAGGATCCTGGGATCGAGCCCTGCATTGGGCTCTCTGTTCAGCCGGAAGCCTGCTTCTCCCTCCCACATTCCCCTTGCTTGTGTTTCCTCTCTCGCTGTCTCTTTGTCAAATAAATAAATAAAATCTTTAAAAAAAAAAAAAAAAAGAATCAGATGCTTAACCACTGAGCCACTCAGGCGCCCCACTGTCTGCATTAAAACAAAACAAAACCTGTTCTTATTAAAAAGTTAGAGTGGGATTTGAAGCACCTTTGAGTTGGGGCTTAGCCTACTTCTAAATGCCAAAATACTCTTTTTAGCAATGGTGTATCTTGCAGGTAAGTGAAGTTTTAAGTTTACAACTGTGGCGGTACCATCATACAGCTGTTTTTGTGCCTGTGTTGGGAGGAGCTTTTGGCTTTAATTCTAGGTAATAACTTTGTTCCTTAGACCACTGTTTCTCAAACTGGGGTCTGCTGTTAATATCTTTATATCTCTGAAGCTAGTAAGAGATTTAATTTCTATTGGGTTGTTTTTTTTTCCTCTGTGATAATCTGAAACAGTTTTTTTTTTCACTCCATTTCCTTGGCAACTATGATTCAAAAATCGAAGATTTCTTTGGTAACAATTTTAGCTCCTTCAGTGAATGTTCCTAAACTGCAATCCTAGAACATAGATCAGTGTGTGAGAATGTTTCCATACTTGAAAGGGACTTATAGAATATGTAAAGTTGACGAGAAACACTGCTTAAATCATAGTTTATGATTCTCGAGGACTATTTTCTAATCAGTCATTTTTACAAAAAATGAACAAGATTTTTAAAGAGGTCATATGTTTTTAGGTCTAATAATTTTGAAAATTAATAAAATCTCTTTTAAACTGAAGATTGTAAAAACACTTAAAATGCATTTCTAGAAAGCGTGTGTGCTTTGTTTGAAGTAGCTTTGAAATCTTTTACTTTTTTTCTTTTTATAGATACAAAAATGGATCGTAAAGACAAGTTATTTGTCATTAATGAGGTGAGTTTAGATAATAATTCAAGTATTCTAGGAACACTATTTAGGAATAAAATATTTTGGAACACTAAAGATAGTTCATTTAAACAATAAGTCAGTTATTCAATGACTTTTAAATTGTTTTGTATAAGATAACTCAAATTTTCTTAACTCTTCAATAATCTACCTTATAAATTTTTATATACTGTCTATATCTCACAGTTATTTCTTGATCATTCTTATATTTGTCTTAATCTCACCAAACATACTGAAATTTCTGAGAGACAAGGATTATAGCTCTTTTTTTCTCATTATGTACAATACAGTGCTAAATTTATAATGAGTACTTATTTAAAAAACTATCAACATATACAATATAAGTAAAAAGTCTGTTAAATATTTTTAAAACCACATATTTTAGAAAGCATTTTGCCAGTATTAAAGGTGATAACACGTGGTATTTGCTCTTAAGATACTACAAATTAGCAATAGGTTAATTTTCAAAGTATTGTTGAAGGTATTAAACTTATATTTTCAAGCCAATTTTTTAAAAATTTAGAGGAATTGTGTTTCAAGATAATTTTCTTTTGCTATTAGAAAGGCTTCTTTTATTCATTTAGCATGGATTTTTGAACCTCTGTTCTAAATGGCCTTATTCTTATGCATGGAAACTGTTTAACAGAACGACACTGTCATCCAATGGGGCTTATGTTCTAATGGGGCTTCAGTCCATGAACAAGTGTAATTTCAATTGAAGATAGGTGAAAAAACAGGGTTTGCATTTCCAGCAACTGAGGCTTGAATAGAAAACAACCAGCTTAGTGTTGTTGAGTGTTGTTCTAAGACCAATAAGAAACAAGCATTGGACCTAAGAGTTTTTTTTAAGTTGTTAGGTTTAAAGTCTCAAGTAGTTGAGAGTTGATGAGTATTATATTAGTTTATAGTAATATAAACCTTCAAGATATTGCAGTTTAATTCAGCTTGAAATACGTTTTCTTTTTTTTTTTTTTTATGATTTTTTTTATTATATTATGTTAGTCACCATACAGTACATCCCCGGTTTCCGATGAAATACGTTTTCTATACTTCTGCCTTTCACTAGTCCCTTAGTGATTTCACAGAATGGAAATCACAGAAATGGTAGTACAGATGAGGAAGAAAAATCTTAAATTTCTTGAGCTTAAAATCAAAGCGCTAAAGAGTTTAAAATAAAAATAACCATTATAATGGATGTAGTTGGTTCTTGAAGGACTGTATTTTCCTAAGATTGATGAGGCTCGAGTGCTTTATCCTGCGGGTATCTTTTTTTTTACTCTTTGTAGGTTATACGTGAAAGTATGGTGGGAAGATAGAGGTTCCCATTAGCAAGAGAGGCCAGAGTATCTAGTTTATCTTAGGATACCTAAGGGGGTCTTTAAATGTTTCTTTTTGTGAATTTACCTAGACTTAGACCTTTGTAGCCTATTAACCTGCTTAAGTATTTTTGGAGGAATCTAGCTATTAATTGCTTTGGTTCTCATTTTTATTATCTACTTCATTTTTCTGTACTTTGTTCTGTTTAGGTTTGTGAAATGAAAAACTGCAATAAATGTATCTATTTTGAAGCTAAGAAAAAACAGGATCTCTATATGTGGTAAGAGAATGTATTAAGCAAGATTTAGGTGAAACTGTTCTTGTAAATGGACTTATTATTTACATCTCTTAGGTTATAGACTCCTTTCAGTCTTTTATGTAAAAAGACTGGGCCAGGGGATGAAGCAAACTCATTGATTTCACAAAAGTTGAAACCTTTAAAGAAAATTAAATATGTGGATGTTACAAATACAGTTTGGTATCTTTTAAACTGTGAGGTAGTAAGAATTTACTACATTCTAAATTATAATTAGTTGAAAAAATTCATATTTTTCAGGTTTTCAAATTCACCTCATGGGCCATCTGCTAAATTCCTCGTTCAAAACAGTAAGTTGACTCAGTTTAAGATTTTTTTATGACAAAATTGAAAATGCTCTTTTGGGATAATTGTGCCAAAGTTATAACTATTTTTGTTGTTACATTTTTTTCTAGTCCATACCCTAGCTGAACTAAAGATGACTGGAAACTGTTTGAAAGGTTCTCGGCCCCTTTTGTCTTTTGACCCTGTAAGTTTCTCATTTAGTGTATAAGGTCTCGTTTTCTTACTCTGCATGGTTGTTTTTTAGTGGATATGGTTGTATAATTCAATTTAGTTAAAATTTCAAAAAAACCACAACTTTAAACAAAACACTGCTGTTGTCAAATAATATGTTCATTCTATTTTTATAGGCTTTTGATGAATTACCACATTATGCTTTGTTAAAAGAACTCTTAATTCAGGTAAATATCTTTTCTAGAAAATATTTCTAGTAATATAAATGAGTGTTTCTTTTGGACTTTTTGTTAATTTAGCTATCTAAAACATACATGATATGCGGTAGAATAAGAAATTAACTTTTTTTTTTTTTTAACCAGATCTTTAGTACACCACGATATCATCCCAAAAGCCAACCATTTGTGGACCATGTTTTTACTTTCACCATTTTGGATAATAGGATATGGTTTCGGAACTTTCAGGTTAGCTTTAATTAATTTTTAATTTGAAATGAAGTGGGATATATAGTATATGGCATTTGTAGAAAATAATAAGTCCTTTTGTTTTAAATAGCTTTTTGCCCCCACAGACTTATAGCAGTTAACTACTGTCTCATACTTTGCCTACTTCTCTCCTTTTTTCCATGGCTATCAGTTGGTGTGGAGTAAGGGTTTGCCAACAAGCAACTATATATTCAGTGAGATAGAAGTTTCTCTCTAAAGAGGTTGGAATCTGGGGCTGGAGGTTGTTAAGACTTAGACATGATCCCTATAGAATGCATTCAGTGAGAATGGTGAGATGAGTCATACAGTGACTCGTTTAGGAGGAGGGGTGTTTCTGGAAATCTCGAAGGAGGAGTTTGGCAGGATAAGAAGTTAGAAAGATAGAGAGGTGGAAAGAAAAGCATGTGAAGTAACCAGGGCTCTTTTCTGCATGTGTTGTTATGTTGACTACCTTGCAGTGTTAGTTAAACACAACCCCTTAACCTCTGAGGGCAGACATACCTGAACCAACAATGTTGTGTTAGTTCTCTAATTTAGAAGTTGCCTCTTAATTCCACAATCAGGAGCCATTCAAAAATAAATTTGGCCGTGTATCCTTTTATATACCTTTTAATCTAATTTGAATTAGATGTAGAAATACAGTTTAGGGGTTGACTTAAATTTCAAAAGGGTTCTCCACAGGGTGCTTTAATACATTTTGTTACAGTGGTAGCAGTTTTAAAAATTCATTTAACCACAGTTTTTCAAGAACACATGCACTGTGAGAAGCAAGATAAGGACCAAATTGAAATTGCTCAATTTTAAAAGAACACTCTGAAAAAAAGTTAATATTTTCCGGTGACAATTACCTAGAACTAGTATTATAGTTCAGAAAATACTGAGAATTTGGCACTTGCCAAGTTTCACTTCCACCTTAATTTAATTTGTTCTCACTTCTTTTAGGCATATATGTAATGAGGTTATAGCCAGTGTAACTTTGAGGAATAGTATATCCAAACCAAAATGAAATGTTCCCTTTTTATTAAAGATCATAGAAGAAGATGCTGCTCTTGTAGAAATAGGACCTCGCTTTGTCTTAAATCTCATAAAGATTTTCCAGGGAAGTTTTGGAGGACCAACTTTGTATGAAAATCCTCACTACCAGTCACCAAACATGGTAAGTACGCTATTTTTGTTGTGCAGTGGTCCTGCGATGCCCAGAACTCTTTGGCTAAAATGATTCTGTCAAGCGATTTCTGTTAACTTGGAAACTAAATTTGTTTTTTTGCCACATACAGTCTTGCAAATTACTACTTTTTTTAATGACAAGAGTGAAGGGAAATCCATACAATATGTAGTATGTTTTTATGTTGAAACATCTGATACTTTTTTGTTTTTAGCATCGGCGTATCATAAGATCCATCACAGCTGCAAAATACAGAGAGAAACAACAAGTGAAGGATGCACAGAAAATGAAAAAGAAAGAACCAAAGACTGTTCTTCCACATGATCCCACTGCAGATGTTTTTGTTATACCAGCTGAGGAGAAGCCGATAGAAATACAGTGGGTAAAACCAGAGCCGAAAGTCGATTTGAAAGCAAGAAAGAAAAGGATTTACAAAAGGCAAAGAAAAATGAAACAGAAGATGAACAGTGGGAATGCAAAATGAATCAGTGGATAACTAATTTTTCAGTAATTTTGTATTTATTTTGTATTCAATGTGTAAATACTTTTTATTATCCAGGACTACTTTATATCTCATTAGTGTGGCATTTAAGACAAAGAAAAATCAAATTAAAATTTATGGCTTCAGTGGTGTGTATGTCTTTCTAAATATCACCAGAACTCATCAGTTAATTTCTGTTTTTTTTTTTTTTTTCAAAGCTTGTTTGGTATTACTAAAAATTTAGCACACTTCAGGTTTAAGCCTGCTTTCTTGGATTAAAATTTTGGGTTTAGCGACACTGAAATTCAAACAGATTTACTGGGTCATTCATTATTAGTTGTAAAACAATGAATTAGGCACTTTGAGAGCATAGTTTCAGATGGTAAAGTGCATATAGACTGGTAGGAAAAAAAAAAGTCTTACTGAGGTTGGAGTCCCCGCGTCACCAATGAATGAGACCTTGGAAAAGCCAATCCCTGATCTTGTTTTCTCACCTCAAGAAAGAGTACAATGAAAATAATTAGGTTTTGAGAATCAAATGAGTTAAAACATGTGTTGAAAGTATTCTGCAGTCTACAAATTTAATTTAGAAGCAGTGGGTATAAATTATTTAATAGTAAAAGAAATGAAAATGGAACAGTGGGTAGAGGGCCCTGGAACATTTGAGTGTCTCCTCTGATAAAAACACTGTTTGAGGTGGAGAGCCACAGGGCTTACCCTCGTGGAGGTCAGTGAGTAGGAGGGAAGGACAAGACTCCGGGTGCTAGTGGCCATGGACAGGTAGCTGGCTGCTGAAGACAGAGACATACATATGCACATATACACGTAACATAGGATTGGATCATGCATGTGGTGTTTTGTGACCCACTTATTTTTATTTCATATTAATCACTTCCCCATGTCTTTATTATACAACATGGCTAATGAGCGCGTGGTATTGTCCACTCCATGCCATAGCTGTACAATCTGTCCCTTATTGTGGGAAATTATAGTATTTCAGTTATGGGTGCTTATGGCAAACATTTCTTGACAAATTATTTTGTTCCACCCTTGTTTCCTGTAAGTGGAGCTCAAAAGATGTGAACACTAAGAAATTTTGATCATTCCCCTAAATAATTGTACTTCACCAGAGGTCAGTGTTCATTTATTTACTTGTAGCTTTGACAACAGCGAAATAATTTTTGTCAATTTGGTAGGTTAAAAAAAGAATACCCTTTTTTGGGTAGGTATTGGTTTTTCTTTTGTGACTAATCTTGATTTTGCACGGTAGTTATCTTTTATTAATTTGTAAGAGCTCTTTCTATGGCAGGGTTATTCCAGACATCTTTCCTAGTTCCTCACTTGTATTTTAATTATGTTCTTTATTTAAATATGTAGGAAGAACAATCAATTTTCCATTATATTTCATTTTTTCTTAATTTTCTTCAAACAAAGGCCTTGAATGTACAATTAGGCCACTTTATTTTGAAATAGTCTAAATTAGACTACTTATCTTGAACTCTACATTAAGCAGATAATTCAGTTTAGAGGTTCACTTTAAATACTTGCGTGTAGCTAATGAAGGCCAGTTCTGGTTAAGTGTGGGGGGAGAAAAAGCTTATTTATTTAAGCAACTGAATATAGCCTGGGATGAAAAGAAGCTGTATTCAGGATTTGTATTTAAACACCCACATCCCAAGAAGTTAATTATAGGTTATAAAATAAACTGGCTCAATAAGTTGTTTGAAGACCCAAACTTTTAACATTTTCTGAGGTGTGTGTTCTGGAGTTTTAGTGGAATTTCTTCAACAATTCCGATTATCAGTTTCTACATATTTTCCTGTCTCAAATTACTTCCCTTTCATGATCATTTATGTGGGTACCTCATTTGAATGAGAATTTCTCTTCTTTCAAGTTCATGTTCATTTAGAAGTCAACTTGTTAAATAAAGATAATCCTTTAAACTGAAATTTGTATCTAGTGTAATTGTCTTTATATTTCTGTACAATGTTACAGGCAGAAACAGTTCCCTCTTCTCTCAGGAGGAAAAAGGCAAGTGACTCACAGGTTGTAAGCAAAACCAGATGGAGGAGGAGGACGGAAAAAGTTCTCTTGTTACTTTTTGTCCCCCTACCCCTAGTCACATTCTCAAATGGGGAAAGTTACCATTTTCACCTGTATTCAAACTTCTCAATCCCTACCCATTGCCAATTTACAAACTAAGGTGGTATAGTATCTTCCTTCTTTGAAAAAGAGGTGTATGAATTTCGAGTATGAGTTGGTTGAACAGTGGTGTGTGCAGAAACTTGATGAGGTTTAAGATTGGTTGGTTTTGATTGTGCAACGGGCAGGATTATTAGGGAAGCAAGGGACCATCTCATACAATAGACGTTAGCAAGAGCCAACCCTTCTCTTTACACATGGTTGACAAAATCTACACCTAACAACATATGTAAACATTCCACATTACAGTGAAATATACTGGTGTATATATGAAACCAATATATTTTAATGACAATTAGGATACTATTTTGACACGTTATCAAATTGTTTGGAACAGTTGTAGGGATCTTCCATCCTGTAATAACAGTGTATGAGATCAACAAAAACTGGTTAAATACTATCCCTTAACTGCATTCTTAATCTAGGAAATGTAGGATTAGAAGCCAGAAAATTAGGATTAAAGAATGGTGGATGAATGGGTCAGCACAATTTTATCCATGTTGGTGGTAAAACATTTGGTATGTTATTTAAAATGTGTTGATGCTCTCTCAAATTCTTCCAGTTAAGGCATCATATTTACTGTTATTTCACTGCATATTGGTCAGGACGAGCAGTATTAAAGATCTCGGTAAGTGGCAACTGGAGAGAATTGAAGAGTTAAATCCTGTATTTGGTTCACCTGAATCCTGCCATTGATCAGCTGGGGAGGCCTGAGCAAGCCACTCGAAGACTTTGAGCCCAAGTTGCCTCATCTGGAAAAACGGGGCTCCACTGAGAAATCGTTTTCAGAAAACAAGATGCTTTCCAAAATCTTCTCCCATCAGGCTCCTATCAGCCCTCAGGTGGTCTGCCCAGTTGGTGCTCCTTACACAGACCGCCTACTGTGCCCCTCACAATGACGCCCACCGTGGCCCCGCCTCCCACCTGTCGGGGCCCCGCCTTCATCCCGCCGCGGCCCCGCCTTCATCCCGCCGCGGCCTCGCCTCCCACCCTCCGAGGCCCCGCCTCCCTCTCGCGCAGCTTTTCCGGGAACCGAGCCCTCCCCCAGCCCATGCGCTGCCGGGGCCGCCGGCACCGCCCCCTCCGCGCGCCCGCGTGCCGCAGCCCGCGCCGCCTGTCGCCGCCGCGCGCCGCCGCCACCCCGCGCCGCTGCCGCCGCCGCCGCGCTCGCTGGCTGGCCCGGTGCGGGCGCCGGGCTCCCGCTGCCGAAGAGGACCAGCAGCGCCGCCGCCACCACTTCGGCCCGGGCCCGGGCCCCGGCCCCGCCCCGGGCCCCGGCCCCAGCCCCCTGCCCGGCCGGGCGATGAAGTGTCACTACGAAGCGCTGGGGGTGCGGCGCGATGCCAGCGAGGAGGAGCTCAAGAAGGCCTATCGGAAGCTGGCCCTGAAATGGCACCCGGGTAACTACTCCGCAACCGTCGCAGCCCTTGCAAAAGCCGGGCCCCCGCCCCCCTTCGCCCCCCTCTTCCCAGAGTAACTCCGGGACCCTGGCCAGCCTCAACCTGCCCGCCCTGTAACTCCCCTCGCTCTGGAAACCCTGCCCGGGTCCCCGGCCAGGTGCCCCTGCGCAGTGCTCTTCCCGCCGGGCGTTTTCCGCGTCCGTCGGCGGACGCATCCCTCACCCCAGGCTTCACTTGAGCCCCGGGCACCCCGTCCCTTCCCAGACGTTCCCCCGCCCACCCACCAACCTCGACGCTACCCGCAGTGGCACTTGATGGGAAGGACTCATTCTAGCGACTTCACCCGCCCCTCCCACCCCTTCGCAGACACCATCGAAGAAGCAGGAGTCCTGAGCTCGCGAGCTTGGTCCTTGCTTGAGTCTCTGCCGCTCAGCAGCCCTTAACTTTATCACGCAATCCCAGCTATCCAAGTGTAATTTATCGCCCCTTATTGAAATTAAGACAAAGAAGCTAGTAAACTGTCTTTTAAATAGCTGTGCTTATTTTCACCTCCTTTTCCAGTAAGTTGTTGAAATACAGATCCTGTACTCCACTTGGGATGTTTTGCAGATTTGGAGTTTTAATTGGTCGTCTTCCCTAGTGAAGTTTGTGTACTTAGAAGTAGACTTCTTTTGGATGTTTTATTTGGTGGTAGTTCAGGCCTGTGTGACTTCTGTGAAGTCATCTGATCTTTCAGACTGGGAAACTAAGGCTGTAGTTGTGTATCAGCTTTTTGAGGTTTATAAGAGGTTTAGGTATTAGCACTGATCAATAAGGGTGTTTATAGAATCTCCAGTATGTGCAAATCACCATAGTAAGATTCTGAAGTGCTACTGGGAAAACATGCTGTAAGGCACCAAAAGTTAAATACAAGCGCAAACAAAATAGTGCAGCATACGTAATTGGTAGTTGGATTAATAGAACAACTAATAAATGCCCCAGGAATTCGGGAGGGGTGTGTCTCACTATGTCCTGAGAGGCAGTGAGACTTCCCCTTGGCAGAGGAGTCTAGATTTAAAGCTGGATCTTAGAGTAATGGAATTGGGAAAAGTGAGCTTAAGAGTAGAGGGAAGAGCACCGTGGTGGACCAAAGATGGTCCAGGGGACAGTTTGACTGAAGGCAGTATTTATTGGAAATCTGAAAATATGGGTTGAGAGAAGAGCTGAAGGAAGGGCCTGGGACCCAAAGTCAAAAGGTCTGTAGTTGGTGGAAGAAGAAATAAAGGTATGGGTTTGTTACTTAAAGTGGTAATGATTACCAACAGGAACTAAACAAATGTGATATGTATCGGAAAGGAAGCAGTGAGCTAAACATTCATCACAGCAGGAAGTTAGTAGCTATATCCAAAATTAATAAATCCAAAAATAGTATAGAAACATATACTTAGAGGAATAGGGGTTGTCATAAGAAATTAAGTTAGGAATTAAAAGGAAGTTAGGAATTCCTTGACTCTTCTGGCTGGACAAGTGTGAGGAAGAGGATTAACGCTTGTGACCAAATGCATATGTAATTTTGATGATAATATGAAGATGTTTTTGAGTGTAGTTTTAAGATTAGATTGTAAAGGGTCCTGAATGTTAGGCTCAGGGCTGTGAAATTGGTTTTTCCAATAAGGGAGAGTTGAAGCCGGTTTTATTAAGATGTCTTGAAGTGGTACTGTGAGGGGGGCTGAGTGGATTGAAGAGGGACGAGGACAGAAGTCAGGTGGTGTCCACCATGGCAAGTAAGGACCCATGACAGGCTGGGGGTCAGTGGGAGGAAAGGGCAAAGCGGGGCTAAAGACATGCTGTGGAGGAAAAATGGTCAGATTTGGTGATTAATTGGAAATCAGTGCAAGGAAAGAAGGAAGACGTATACAAACGTTAAGAAAACATCAGTTAACTATTTTGAAACCAAACTGGTTAGAAACGAAATGTGAATGTCTTCTCTGAATGTCATCATAAATCATAACATCCTAAATATCTTTTGGGTTGAAGATGCCTGTACATTTAAAGGATACATACTCCCCAGGCGACACAGGCTCTTGATATATTTTGCTGTGCTGGTTTGTTAATTTGTTAAGCCCGTCAGTTAGCAAATGTTTAATTCATTCTATGTGGGAGGTCCTGTGTTAGATGTTTCTGAGGTTAACATATGGGCTTTGATTCAAAGAATAATTTGTACTTCAAAAAGAAAGGCTGCTCATTTTTCATTCTTAAAGGTATTCTGTGTTTTTTGGGTTTTTTTAAATTGAGCAACTGAAAATAATTTTTAGTAGGGTCAACATTACTTCCTAGTGCAATCACTCCTTGTGAAGGGAAGGCTTTTATTTTATGACTTCTGCGACCACTTTACTGTGTGAATGAGACAGGAATGGTCCCTGCCCTTCTGTCACATAGAGTCATCAGGGAGTCCCAGGAAAACAGGCAGTTTCGGGCTGGTGAGATCAGGGGGTATGAAGGCGAGTACAAGATGCTTAGGAGCACGCGTGCCTGACCCGGCCTGGGTTTCTGTGTGGGTGGGAGAGATGTGCTTCCCCGAAGTGACCTCTAAGGTGAGACCGAGAGCCAGAAGTCAGGGAGCGCAGGTGGAGGGAGGCCAGGCAGAGTATGGCGGAGTGCAGGGAGGGCAAAAAGGGGAGCGCGGCCAGCTATGCAGCAGCCAGGTCTTGGAGGTGGGGGTAAACTAGATGAGGTAGATTGGCTTTTAGCCTAAGGGCAGTGGGAAGCAGGGAAAAAGATAGGTGGTGGTTTTTCAGGTATTTCTCCGGCCACGTGGAGAGAGTGGATTGGAGCAGGCGAGAGTGGGAGTAGGGAGACCGGGAGGTCAGAGTACATTGAAGTCACCCATGGTGACCACAGGACCTGGGGATGGAAACTCTGAGCCAAGTGCCAGAATTCTCAGTGAGTTAAGGGGCAGTGGTTGAGTGATGTGTGGACGGTGAGAAGAGGAAGAAGATGGGGTTGGCCAATGGTTTGAATCTGGAAGGAATGCTAATGTGCCCTTGGAGGTGAGTAAGGAGCCTGAGAAGGAAGCCCTGCAAAGAAGTGGTGTTCTCAGGGAGCCTGGCTTCAGTCAGGGCAGGACTTAAAAGGCTCAATCCGTGGAATTTTCCAGAAGGCACTGTAAAAAAGCTTGGGAGGGAGTAGAAGAGTGAGTGAATGGAGAGAAAAGCATGAAGAATAGTGTGAGAATGCCTTTTAAACTTTGATGACTGGATTTGTAATTCCTGTGGCCTGTGCATGTGGCTAAAAATAAATGGGCTTTTTGTTTCTTTATTATTGCTTTTTAACTTACTGCATTTATGTGTTTAGATCCCAGTTTAACATTATAGTCAACCAGTTCAGGCATATTTAAGTGAAATAAGCCATATGACAGGCTGAAAAAAATTATTTAAGAAAGATTCTTTAGGAAGAGGCTAGATCTTATTTTCAGCCGGTACACTGATGGGCTTTCTGTGTTTAAAAGCTTGAGCTTTCTCCAAACTTCTTTGGGGGAGGAAGAAAGGGTGTGGGAAGAAACAGGACAACGAAGTACGGTACTGATTAAAAGGTGAAGAAGAACCACCCACATACCTCCCCCAGTCACCTTTTTTGTTTTATGTGGGAAGATTTATTTGCTGGCGTTTTCTGCCATTCTGCTTTAATTGGGACTGTGCTTTTTTATTTATGACAGAAAGTTTATGAATGATTTGATGAAGATGTAGAAATCATGAGTGTTTTTGAATGATGAAAGATGTAGAAATCATGACTCTCGCCTTGAAGGCATATCTGGACTGCGTTCAGCTGCATATGACAGGAAGGTGGCGACAGTCACTAAACCAAACAGTTTGCTTTTTCTCACCTGGCAAGAAATCCACAGGGGACCCGTCTTGGTAGCTCCAGCTCTTGCTGAAACCATCAAAGACCTGCTCCATTGTCCTGCACCAAGTGTCAGCGGTTAAGCCTCAGAGCTGGAAGTTTCTGGCTCTCTGATGTCAAGGTTCAGAGACAGGCAGGCAAGCCACCACGTAGCAGTTCTCCTTCACGAGGTCTGTGGACTCTGCTCAGCAGCCTTCAGGTGGGCCCTCACTGCCCAGGGTGGGTCGGGTCCCAGGGAGCAGAGTGGAGGAGGAGAGGGCAGGGCAGGGACAAAGAGTGCGTGCTGGTAGCCTGTTAAGGAAGTTCTTAAAAGTTGTCCTAGAACGCTTTTACAGGTGTTACAGATCAGAGCTTAGTCACAGTCATGCGAAGTCTCTCAGGAGACTGGGAAATGGAGTCTTTATAATGGGACCTGGTGCCCACCACAAAGTCAGGGTTGGCTTGTTACTGGAAGAGGGGAATAAACTAGCAGTCTCTGTCTCAATCCTCATAATCACCTGTAGGCCTCATACCCTGACTTTGGGCTGAGTTAAGGGCATAAGGTGAGTGCCACCAAAGCCCATCTCTATATGGAAAATGGAATCTTTCCTGGGAAGTTTCACTTGGTTGGCATGTGCTTGTATCTCATTGGCTAAAACTGGGTCACCCGATCTCCCCAACCTCAAGAAAGTGTGGGGAGGTGAGTTTTTTTGACTGGGTACGTTACTGTGAACAAAATCAGGGTTTTGTTAGGAGGAAGAGGAGACTAGATATTAGGTAGGCAGCTAGTAGTGTCTTTCACAGAGTGGTAATCAGAATTTAAAATAATTGCAGTAGGGCACTGAGTGTCCTGCATTACCAAAAGCCTGATTGCGACAGGGCCACAACAAGATGGAATTTGGTAGTATTAGTTGGAAATAACAGAAAACCTAACCACAGTGGCTTAAATAAAGGTTTCTCTCTCTCTCACCCTCTCTCATCCCACAAGAAGTTTTGAAGGTAGGTGCCTGCTGGCATTGTTTCAGGGATTCATTAATGTCACTGTGAATCTCTTGGCTTTTTCTTCACAGTCTCAAGATGGCTGCTGAAGCGCCAAACATCATGTCCACATGCAAGACAAGAAGAAAGAGGAAGGAAAGAAAAGACACTAATAATTAGACTTCTGCTGTCATCTCATTGATCAGAGCTGTGTCATATGGCCATTCCTAGCAGCAAGGGAGGTTGGAAAGCAAGTCCTTGAGCTTAGTGAGCCTCCACAATAGAGGCTGCAAGAGAAAAGGAGAGAGGCGTTGGCTGATCTAAACTTCAGTGTCTGCCACAGAATGGTTTCAGAGCTATATCTGAGTTTTTAAAAAGTCCATTATATAGTTATCGCTTGGCTTGTGTATGAAAAATACGTGAAACTTTGTCAGCTGTAAATTCAGATTGATGTAACGTGATGCCGTTGTGGAAAGTTATTGTAATGAGCTTTAGTGATTACAAGTAGAGTGTGAAGAAAAGGAAGTACTGAATGGCTCCTTGATTATTGGTGCCTGTCTTTGACTGCATTTGAAGTAGAGGATTACGGGGTGCCGTGAGAAATGGGAGTATTTATTCCCAGGAAGAGGTGGACTTTGGAGTAACCATTGGCTGTCTTCAGAGGGGCTGGGCTGTGGGAGGGGACTTAGACTGGCATTGTGTTATTGCCACTTACAGCGAGGCTGCAGGGATGGGGGGCGTTTTTCCATTTCAAGTTGCCATGATTCTAAAATAGTGAAAGCTTTTTATGTTAAAGCACCTTAGCAAAGAGAGCTATGGCAAATTGCTGCCCTTGAGAAAGTGTTGTCCGTGACAGTGGTCGGGCAGAAAACCACCTGAAGGACTGGACACCAGTGTGATGGTACCTAAAAAGAGGAGGCAGGGTGCCCCCGAGGGCCTTGTTCTAAGGCTGCAAGATTATTCCTAGGGTATATGTTTCTGTCCTACTTTTCCTCCGGCCTCTTAGAGGGCAAGTATTGAGTTGTTTTGGTATGCTCCAGAGTAGATTGAAAATATTTTACTTTCTGAGTATATTAGTTATCTATTGCTACATAACAGATTACCAAAAACGTAGGGCTTAAAACAGTAAACACAGCAAACGTGTCATATGGACTCAGTTTCTGAGGATCAGAGTGTGGGAATGGCTTAGCTGGGTGGTTTTGGCTCAGGGTTTCTCATGAGGTGGTATCCTCATTGGGAAAACCCGTTTTCAGTCTCACTCACATGGTATCGGCAGGCCTTATTTCCTTGCTGGCTGCAGGCCAGAGGCCGCTGTTCTCCACGCGGGCCACCCGAGTGTCTTCTTGCTGTGGCAGCTGGCTACTCCCAGAGCGATCTAAGAGAGCGAGAGCCCAAGATGGAAACTGCAGTGTTTTATAAAGCAATCTCAGAAGTAACTTACTGTGCCATCATCATTCTGCTGCCTGCTGTTGGTCACACAGACCAACCCTGCTGTCCTGTGAGGGGGCTCCACAGGGCGTGGACGCCAGGAGGTGGGGATCCTTGGGGGCCATCTTGGAAGCTGCGTACCTCCCTGAGGCAGAGATGCTCTCTGAATTCATAGTTAAGGAAGCACAGCTAAGGAAAGAGTAATTCATATATATTTTTAAAGCTTTATGAGATTTATTTTGGTCTATGTTGATAAGAAAGAAAAAACATAAAGACCGTGTGAACAATAAACATAATTTAGGACTAAATAATAGCAGTCCTTCTATAACTGATTTGATATATATTTTTTGCTTTTTCTAAAAATAAAATGGATACTACTCGGGGTTTTCCATTTGTGGATGTCCAGATTGAGTGCTCAGTGATGCACAAAGGCTTAGGGGAAAGCATGCAATTTCTACTCAAGTAGATACTTCTCACATATCCTGATTATCAACTCTCACCAGGCTCTCTTTGCTTTTCCCTGATTGTTTTTCTTTGTTTTGTACACTCCTCATCTCTTTATGGCGTTTGTGACGGAAGAGGTCCCTTTGAGATTCTCTCTACTTGTTTGATGACTGAATATCTGTGACTTTATCTTAACAGATAAAAACCTGGATAATGCAGCAGAAGCAGCAGAACAGTTTAAATTAATCCAAGCAGCATATGACGTGTTGAGTGACCCTCAGGAAAGAGCCTGGTGAGCATCACCCTGTCCCTCCTCTCTTAGGGTATTTTGTTGGGAAGAATTATCAATAGAAGATTTAAAAACTGCATCTTTGTCAAATGTCTCAGTGTGTTCTGAGGCATCTATAAAATGCAGTATTAGAATCGGAGGCAACCTTAGAGGTGAATACTCCAGTTATTTCTTGTTACAGGTGGTGGAACAAAGCTTGGCAATATTAGAGAGATTTAGCTTTGATACTTGTAAAGTAGCTTCTCATTAAATGGGATCTCTTTGGTGTAGGACAAGTTTACTGGTGTTAGACAAGAATGTCAACTTGTCCTTAAAAACAGAGTGTTTCAGAGCAAGAATTGCAGGATTTCCCCAAGAACGACTTTATATGAGGAAATGGAGTTAAGCTTCTGCGTCTGTGACAGATACTTCTACTTGTGATGACCCGATAATTTAATACCCTTTCCGGACAAAAATTTCTATGTTTAAAGTTGAGTTTTCAGATTCTTGATGAACTTTTTGCTACAAAGCAACAGGTTTGAAGCCCTGACATAACCGTGCAAGAACCTGCTGTTACAACATGCGAGGGGGGGCCGTGGTGCGGGGCGAGTCTTGTGTGTGTTAGCGTCCAACACGGCTGGCTCTCGAGAGAACGGCTGTAAAAAAAAAAAAAAAAATTCTTTAAAAATTGTCTTTTATGTGAAAATCAGAGAGGGAATCCTACCTTTTTCTCCTCTTGAAAAATGTGGAGATGTGGCCTCAGAAGTGCTTTTGTTTTCCTTTAGGAACTTTGACATTCTTTCCTGACTTCCTTGGCTCTGTCCCCTTCTCCAGATCTCAGGTGGCCTTCGTGTGCTAAGGACTCTCTTGTCTTTTGGTCTGAAGCCCCTGCTATTAACTCTCCTGTTACCTGCAGGCCAGACTGCACAGTGACGAGGAGCACAGTCCTTGCAGTGCGGAAGTCCTGGTTCAGAATTCTAGCTTTGCTGCTCATTGGGTTTGTGATGATGGACAGATTATTTAGTATCGCAGAGCTTCGGATTCCGGTTGTATCTTTGGGGATGAGAACTAAACGTTACAGAGTTATTATAAGGAGGAATTGTGTATATGTGAAACTCGTAGATGGTTGACATAAACCTAGGAAGGGTCTTGTTTTGGTCTATGTTGATAAATCCGATCACAAATATATAATCAGTCCGTGGAGCCGATTATGTCCAGTGCTGACCTATTTAGTAATATTTCTTACCTGTAGAAATGCAGCTGCCTTTCTGGGGGAGTCGTGGAAATTCCCTGGCTTGTAAGGTCCTTTGTTCGTATGGGCGAGTACTATGTCAGGCCTTCATCGGACTGGAAGTTGCAGTGATGGTTTTAAGCAGTTCTGTGAAAGATTATCAAGTCTTTTTCATGTTGATATTTTTAAAAAAATTTTTTTGAGTGTGGATTGGACCCATTAAAATGTATAATAATATTTGGGCTGTTTCAGAGTAAAGAGTCCTGAATTCTTATTTATTCAGCGTTCACTGACGATGCTAATTTGTTTTGTTTAGGTATGATAATCACAGAGAGGCTCTACTTAAAGGTGGGCTCGATGGGGAATATCAAGACGACAGCTTAGATGTGCTTCACTATTTCACTGTGACCTGTTACTCTGGTTATGGTGATGACGAAAAAGTAAGATAAACCAACTCACTCTTAATTTCCTCTCAAGCACGAGACTTTCAGGCACAAAGAGAATTCTTAAAATTATTTATCATCGGTGAAACAGTGTTCATTTTGAAAACTGACAAACGATTGCCTTCATATTTCAACTGTCAGCATACGAAAGCCTCCAGCTGAAACTGAAATGTTCTGCCAGTGACAGAGTTTGAGCCTGTAATTCTCTAACGTTGAAGTTTTTGTGTTACGTTTTAAAATCGTATTCTGTGATTAGACTATAAAAATATTAAGAATTTGTGTTCCTGCTACTGTGTTTTAGGGCTTTTATACAGTTTATCGTAACGTTTTTGAAATGATTGCGAAGGAAGAACTAGAGTCTGTGTTAGAAGAGGAGATGGAGGATTTCCCCACTTTCGGAGACTCCCAGAGCGACTATGATACGGTAGACGAAAACTGCATTGCCGTTTTCTAATTAGCATTTATCAGTGTGTCTTCTCCCCATTTCTTTCTTCAAGAAGAATGGATCCTAATTCTCGGTCCCACACTGTAACTAACTCTCCTCCCCTCTCTCCCTTCCTGGAGGGGCTTTCGGCGCCCTCCGAGCATCCTTCTGTACTTCTTCCTGTTTGTTGAGCGTGGTCCCATCCCGTTCATCGCCTCATTCAGTTTGTTCTGGAGACTGATTTATCCGTAAAGCCCTGAAAGGACTTCTTCTCCATTGAGTAGTGGTGATGTCATGTAAACGAAAACAGAGAAGATGTTTTGTGTCACTGATACTTGCTGCCTTGCTGAAGAAAACAATCTTAAACGTCAGCATTTTCCTTGCTCTCTTCGTCTCCAGGTGGTCCATCCTTTCTACGCCTATTGGCAGAGCTTCTGCACTCAGAAGAACTTTGCCTGGAAGGAAGAATACGACACGCGACAAGCTTCAAACCGCTGGGAGAAACGAGCCATGGAGAAGGAAAACAAAAAGATCCGTGACAAAGCGAGAAAGGAGAAGAATGAGCTTGTGCGCCAGCTGGTGGCCTTCATCCGTAAGAGAGACCGAAGAGTGCAGGCGCACCGGAAGCTGGTGGAGGAACAGAACGCCCAGAAGGCCAGGAAGGCGGAGGAGATGAGGCGGCAGCAGAAGCTGAAGCAGGCCAAGTACGGGACGCGCTGGGACGCGCGGCCGGGCCCCTTGCTCAGTCCAGGTGTGGGGCCGTGAGGCCGGGCCTCGTGGGGCGCTTTCCTGGGGGGCCACGGCCTCGTCCTGGCTGCGTCAGCCACCCTAGCCTGGCGTGTTTCCCTCCAGAGGCCTTTACACTTGAGATCCTCTCCAGACTCTTGTGACACGTCATAGTAATGACCGTCAGTGGATCTCTTCCTCTGGACCAGGCCCCGTTCTAAGCACTTGGGTCACAGCAGTTCTGCGAAGTACGTTCTGGCTTTTGTCCTCGTCCTTTCGAGGAAGCGAGGCAGACGGGTCCAAGACCCCATAGCGAGGGAGTCACAGAGGCAGGCGTCAGACCCACGACGCCCGTGCGGCGCCCCACGCTGCCCCACCTCGCAGTCCTGCCTCTTTGTCGGGTGCACTGCAGATCGCTAGTTCCTTTTCAGCCCTTTAAAGCTTTGTTCCTTGGAGTTCGTGTCAAAACCTTGCGTCCAGAGCACTGTAGCGTTCTTTTAAAGATTATTCATTTCTTACAAATTCTACCCCCACCCCACCCTTCATTTTTGGAAAGTGAGCACTTTACTCGACACTTAGGATTTAAAAGCACCTCAAGCCTTCTTTAATAACTTGCTAAGAATTCTAGGTTTCGAGTAGTTAAAATCCCCCACGCGACAGGTAAGTGGCTCTGCCCGCCTGGAGCTGGGTGCTGATGGTCCGGGAGGAGGCCGCTCTCCGGGGGGCGGGTCTGAAGCCTGCAGGGCGAGCAGAAGCGCGCGGGGACCCGCTTCCCGGCGTGACCAGACCGTGCTGTGTGCCCAGCCTGGCAGAGCAGTACAAGGAGCAGAGCTGGATGACTGTGGCCGACCTGGAGAAGGAGCTCAAGGAGATGGAGGCGCGCTACGAGAAGGAGTTTGGAGATGGGTCCGATGAGGCGGAGACCGAGGCACCTGAGCTCCGAGACGCGCCCGACGGTAACTTTGAGCCTCGGGAAACTCGAGGGAATGAATGTGTTTGTGCGCACACGTGGTACACCCGGGATGCTCATGGGTGGCCGGCGGGGGTGGGCTGTTCGTGGCCCACGTGGTGCACCGAGGATGCTCGCGGGTGGCCGGCGGGGGTGGGCTGTTTGTGGCCGTCTGCTTTCTAAGCAGAGCTGGAAATCTGGATTTTTAGGGGACCTCTTCCAGTTTTTAAACTGGAATTGTGGCAACAATTAAAATGATAAACAATATCGTATAGGCCAAGCAAAGGTAGTCCATTGACGTCGTCGAATCCCTAGACCACCAGAGTAAGAAACGAGAGTTTATCTGATGCGTAAACGCTTTTCTGAGCATGCTTTAAACAGTTGTACTTCTGGCTGCGTAAATACGTCGGCAAATGGGCATATTGACCAGTGTGACTGCTGGTTACTTAAAACCTGCCACGAAGCTCGGTAGGTCAGGTTTTAATAGCAGCCCTTTCCAGAAAAACTGATATTGTACAGGAGTCTATGTGGTGTATGTAAATTCTTTCTCTCATTTCTGACTGTGTTGAGGGGCTCCTCTTGGTGTGCAGACAAGTGTCCTTTCTGGGCCTCTCTCGTGAGAGCACGAGGCACGTGACGCCCTGAACAGGCGAGGAATAGGCATTGTGGAGAATAACCCGACCTTTCCTGTTGTCTCTAGCTGTTCCATGGGGAATAATGTGGAAGGATCTAAGCACAGTTTCACCTTATCTACAAATGCCATGTTTTAGACTAGTAGCCAAATGATAAAATGATGGACTTTTATTTACTTAAAATGATTACAAAATGAAATTTTCTGTTAATGACTTAGAAGTAGTATGGGTGAAAGTCTTTTGAAAATTGTAATGAATTCTGTAAACGTGAGGTGGCATGAGTTTTATGTAAAATTGATGAAGTGCTTTCACATGCAAGAGATTGCTTGATCCTCACACAATACCCCTTAAATGCATAGAATGATTTCCCTTTTACCGAAGAGGAGGATAAGACTGAGGAGCTGTGGCATATAGGCCTGCCCTCTGACCATTCTCAGATCCAGATTTTGACTTCAATCCAACATTCTTTATTAACTATTTGATTAATCGTTTATATAATGAAAGGGTACAGGTAATTGCACAGTTATGCCATTTATTAAACATTAACACTAGGTAGGGTGAGTTTTGATCATTTATGATTTCAGTGAGAATGTCCTTCAAAATCATATTAATATCATTTATAAAGAACCAAAACATAGACTATAGAAGAGATACCTTGGGATCTTTATTGATCTCATTGCATAATCTCAGTGGCAATCAGTTTACTTGTTTATTTCTTATAAAGATAGGTGGGATTTTGCAAAGACTTTCAGTTCAGCATTTTAGTTGCTTAGATTTTGTGGACTATATTGATAGTAATTATTTCATTTTAATAAAGCTCCAAGCTTATAAAAAAACAAGGGGGTAAAGATACGTTAAAGTTTACATATAAGATGCTATTTTATGACCAGCCCATCGAATAATGATGGAGTGTTATAAGCTAAGTTGATTTAAGCATTTAAGAGTAGATTACAGTTACGAGTATGTTTGCATCAAATCTTGCACAAGAGATAAACTGAAAAACCTTTGTCGAAAAAACTGTTTTGTGGTAGAACTATAGAAATGGCATTTGATTTTCTGAACTTAGCTCACGCTGAGAACTTTGAGGAGACTTTGAGTCTTCTCAGTAGACTTATGAGAAGCACTGGAAAGACAAAGTGGTTCATTTGGAATCCTCCAATTCAGGACTGCTTTCAAAAGGTCAGCTCAAATCCTGGGAACGTCGTTTGTTTTTTTGTAAGGACATACAGTTTCTAATTTGTGTGATGTTAGATCGTTACCGAAGACATGTAATTTATTAACATGGTTTAGATTTTGGCTTCTACTCAGACGGAGTTCTTACCGTTGGCTCCCCTCTCGTAGGTAAAGACAGTGACGAAGCTGAGGATGCTGAACTGTACGATGACCTTTACTGCCCAGCGTGTGACAAATCTTTCAAGACGGAAAAGGCGTAAGTTTAAGATCTTTGAACTCCCCTTTTCTTCCGAGGTGAACTAGAACACTGGAAGTCCTAAAAAGAAAGGGCTCGTGGCAGTGGGTCACCAGCCCTCCTCCATTCTCCAGGGGGGGATTTCTGTGCAGCAGAGGAGGGAGAAGGATTCGTACCAGTGGTTAAGCACGTTGTACTGATTCTCATTCATGCCAGGAGTCCTACGTGATAGCTGCTCTTTAAAACACAGACGTGTCTCCAGAAAGAAATGTTGCTTATTGGCACAAAGAAGGCACGGTCACACAGGCAAGGAGGCTAGACCAAAGCTAGTCTGTGTCGCTGGTGGCAGACTCCCTTCTGGCCATCACACTCCCGTGCAGGCCAGTGCTGCCAACCTGGGAGCTTTAAACATGTCCTGCCTAAATTACATTTGCTGAAGCGGAGGGACTTCGCCTTTTGGAAACAAGAAGGAAGAGAAAAGTATTTAAAGGGATACTATGGTAAAGAGAGGGGAAAGAATAGGGAGAACACAAAAGCAGAGTCAGCAAGAGACAAAGAAACAAAGCACACGCGGGGAAGGAGAAAGGAGACTGAAGGATGCCAGTGGGGGTGTGGGAGTCGTACAAGGTGTTGGTGTAGAGCCCTGAAGGGAAAAATTGTGGAGTGGTAAGAGAAGTGGCAAGGGCAGAAGAATTAGAAACAAGAAAACCAAAGCAACAGTGAAGGAGATTTAAAAAATTATTTTTTTATATGGAAATAATGTCAGATTTACAGAGAAGTTGCAAGGACAGAATATAGAGTGCCCGGTTCACCTGTTGCTGACATTTTGCCCCGTTGGTGTGCACCCCACCTCCCCTGCTCCACACGCTGTTTTCCCTGAATTTGAGAGTAAGTTCCGTCCATGATGCTCCTGTACCTCCAAATACTTCGGTTTGTTCCTTAAGATTAGGTGTTCCGTTAGGTGATCACAGGACAGCGTCAGCCTCAGGGAACGTGTAACATGGATATGGTCCTCTCGTGTCCTTTACCGCCCATCTTCCACTTCTGTCAGCAGACCCTCTGTTCACGTCCTGTACGGTGTCTCTTCCACTCCGATCGGAGCCGCTCTAGGATCATGGATTGCGTTCATTTATTTAGTCCTATTTAATCTGGATCAGTTCCCTTGTCTATGCCGTCGTTACTCCAGAGCATGGGCCCTTTAAAACATTTTTTTACTGGAGTATATATCATCTTGAGTTTGTCCATCTCCTCAGGATTAGCTTCTGTGTCTCCAGCTGGAATACTGCATCAGCAAGTCGTGCTGCTCCCGGGCCTTCATTTCTGGAAGCGTACAGCATCTGGCTGCCCTTCCTTGATAGTTTTGATCACCCAGCCAGGGCGTTGTCTCATTTCTCCACTGTAGAGTTAGTATTTTTTCCCCTTGCCACAGATTTTACCTTATAGCCTGTGTAATCTGTGGGGAGACACTTTAAAGTTAGGCAAGTATCTTGCTCCTCATCAAAACGTCCTAGATTTGTCATTCACTGATGATTTCAGCTTGTACCGCTTGTCACCATAATGGTTCCAAAAGGGGCCTTTCTGGTACCAGTGGTCCTTCTCCATTATTAGTCGTCATTAGGGCTACTGCTATCAGGAAGAGCCCTGCCTCTCCTCCATCTAAGCTGTCTATTATCAGTATGAATTTGTGAAGTTTTTCAGTGTTTTAAAATTTATTACTGTGCTTTTCATGCTCAAACTTTTCCAGATACGATTAGTGAGAGTTCTTTCAAGGTGGCTCCTGTGTCCTTTTGACATGTTCCAGTCATTTTTTTGAGCATTTACTTTCTGGCAGAAGATGTTCCAATTTCTCTAAGAAACCATGGGAGGAGGAGAATTTTAGTGGAAAAGAAGAGTAGCAACTGAAACTAGAAAACCCAAGTCTGAACAGATGAGATAAAGTTGGTGGGATTGACATAAGTTTCCTACTTTCTTGTTCATCTAATAACTCTGGTACTTATGTGCTGTCAACCCTCTTTTGTAGAGTGTGACTTCGTGGCCCGCACGTGCACTGAAGGGGACATGGCTCATAGAGTTTGAGGCAAAGGAGGGTAGATGTGTCTGAGCTCACATGTAGGATGGTGGGAGTGAGAAGGGAGAGCCCTCTTGAGAAGGCGAAAGACGGTTATTGAAAAAAGCAAAAGGAGGTAAACTACCCCGGTACCTGAGGCCCTTACATCATAACCCAAGCGGTCTTCTCTTCAAGTTGGAAGGTTGTCTTGTAATTTCTCAGGATCGTCTAAAGCCCACAGTACAACCTGGAACGTGTAAGCGCTTGGCTAAGACTCAGTGATGAAGAGGAAACAGTAGAGAAGACTTGAATTTTAAGAATTGGAAAACAAAAATAATAGAGAATTTGACCAAAAAAAAAATTGGAAGGAAATATGTAGATAAAAGGACAGAAGGAAGGGAGTGTGCTGGGAAACGGGGAAGAAGAGCACAAGCATGGGCCGGCCGAGTCCTCCTGCCTGAGAGGTCCTCACAGGGTTCTCCTGCTTCTCTTTGTAGGATCCCCCACATTTTGCTTCCTTACTGGGAAAAATGTTAACGTGGTTACATTTATTCAGCCACATATTTGGGCACATGTGCATCCTGTCGTGGTTACTAACGTCAGATTGTTCTTTCACAGCATGAGGAATCATGAAAAATCAAAGAAGCATCGGGAAATGGTTGCCTTGTTAAAACAACAGTTGGAGGAGGAGGAAGAAAATTTTTCAGGACCTCAAACTGATGAAAATCCATTGAATGCCAATTCTGAGGAAGAAATAGAAGATGCACCAAAACAAAAGTACTTCTAAAAATGCTTCTAGACGTACTTACCACATTCGAGATGAGTTGCATTTAAATGCTGTGTTATCTGAAAGAAGTTATTCTGTTATGTTAATATTTTCCACAGTTTTTTCTACATAAGGGAACTTACAGTATTGAAACGGATAAAGCATGATGTCAAATATAATCTTTACAGAATATATTATGACTGTATTAAAAGCACTTTTATACCTAGGTAATTGATATGCTAATTACCATCAATGGAACCACTGTTCTAATTTTCTAATGATAACGTTAATATTTTCTTTTTAATACCTTGTGATATTAAATACTTTTAAAATTTTACTTCTCTCTGTATCAGTAGTGTTTTAGTATTTTTTTTTCCCACTTAGGAAGTAGTCACAGAGTTAAATATTTGACATTTTGATTTATATTTATTCTTAGGCTTTCTAAAAAGCAGAAGAAAAAGAAACAGAAACCAGCACAGGTATGTTGGAAAAGTTTTATTAACATTAAATGTCAAACATAAAGTGGGGCTGCTTTTGTCCAGTATAGTTTGTATTAAGGAGAGGGATTTTCACTCTATAATTTTATGTTGGTTATAAAACAGGCTGAAGGGAGTTGAAAACAATTTTCTTTTTTCATCACTTTTCTGCCATTAATATGTATGTAGCTAATTTACTTAATTACTGTTGTCGGTGTGTCTTAAAATTTTGCAAATGAAATTAATTCCCTGACACTAATTAGCTGAGTGATATTAAAAAAATATCTGGACACATGTGATGACTGGGTCTTTAAATCAAGACACCAGTTAAAATCAGAAATATGTGAAAATCTGAGGGTTGATTATTGTATATCTAGGTTTCTTTTGCCAACAACAAATGAAATTTTGCAAAAGGAACATTTGGTTAGAAATGTGATGATTATGATTCTTGAAAAAATGTTTCTTAATATTACTCAGAAATGTAAGTAGTTTAAATATTTCACACCTGGCATCTAAATCCAATCTCTCAAGAATATTTTTAAATAAGTTATTATGTTGTTAGAGATGCTGACAATCGTGTAGATGTATAAACACACGAGCTTGTCCATTTTACTAAGAATATTCGGTGGTTCTTAAGGGAATGGAATTGATTTCTGTGCTACTTTAATCTAATTGTATTAGCTTATATTAAGTATTAAATGTTACAGTTCTTTTTGAAAACTGAAAATACTTTCAAGAAAATTTAGTTAACACATTAATTTTTCATAAAACTTTAGATTTGGCTTATCTATTTAAATGGTTATGTATTTGAAAGTAGTTTTATCTGCCTCATATTCCAAAAATGATACATGACACATGAATTTATCACTGTTAAAATTTGTGACTTGGAACCTTTGCTTCAATTATAAAACCACGTAGCAAGTTCTATGTTCCTTTATAAAATGACTCATACCGTCTTCTACCCAAGGACTCTATAGTCATTAGCTTAGAACATTTCCTCTCTCCTTTACGTGTGCCAGAACCACTAGCATAAACACAAGATAAGAGAGATTCATACCTAACCCAAGCCTGTCTTGTCTTGAGTTAGGAAGGGTGGGTCCTATAGATTGCAGTAATAAACACATGTATTTGTGTTTTCTTACCGACGAAAATGCAGCGTTTACTACCCCATTTTTTCCCCTCCAAAGCTCTGTTCCTTTATAGTAATACCTCTTGTCAATGGTTTCTGATTCTATCAGGAAGAAAGTCCCAGCTTGGACCTAGTTTTATGTAACACTCTTCCTGATGTTTTCTCAGTTCTTTTTGAAAGGAAGGTGGTGTGGAGACGTGAACTAGTAGGTTAAAGAGCAGCGGGCAGCAAATACAGAGAATCAGGAAACTTCAGACTGGGAGAGTTTTCTGGATGGTCAGAAAAAGAAATTTGCATAACCAGGAAAGTAAAAGAAAACCCGAAAACTGAAAATGAATGTAAACAGCTGACCCCAGCTGACCTAAAGGAGGAATCCAAGTAACTTTTGAGCACTGTACTCTGAACACCCTTCATGGGACACATTCCAAAGACAAAATTACCTGCAAAAAAATAAATCCTGAACTTAGTAGATATTTTGGTGCTAATATTTTTGCTAGAAGTGTGTAACCTGAATCTAATCGTAAGGAGACAATCGGGCAGAGTCAAACTGTGGGACGGAACAGCCAGCAGATTGTCAGTGTCATGAAAGACAAAAAGTAGGGCTGTGGTTCTAGAACAAAGGAGATTCAAAGGGCATGACCACTACACGCAGCATGGGGTCCTTGACTGTCACCCTGACCTGTCAGGGCTCACAAGAGAGGACGTTACTGGGTTGTGAATACGGATTATGGAGCAGATCATCAGCATTAAATTCTTGAGTACGAAGAGGGTCTTTTGGGGATGTAGGAGCATGTCTTTGTTCTTAGGAGCCACATGGGGAAGGGTCATGATATCTGCCTGCGCTTACTTGCATCGTTCCGGGTATGGGGGCAGGGTGTGTGTGTGCAGAGAGGAGGGAGGAAGGGAAGGGAAAGCAAATGGGGCAAAATGTTGCCCCAACCCAAACCAACAACAGCAAACACCCTTCACGTAGTGAAGGGTGTTTGCCAAGCTTTGTCTTTTTTATAATGCTTATTTGCTGGTTTTTTTTTTCTAACTATAAAATAGGTGCTCATTGCAGATCGTTTGGAAAATACAGAGAACTATAAATATCACCCCTAATTCTGTGTATAGATACTACTTAGTATTAAATTGTGATCAGACATTATATATAATTTTCTCTTTTATATTTTAGCTAATGTGTTGTAAGTATTGTTCCACAAAATTGAATCAGTGTCTTTGCAACCATGATTTTTAAGAGCTTCATAATTCCCTTCATAATTCAATCATTCACTTATTAAACATATGGACTGTTTCCAATTTTTCCCTAATTTAGTATTTCTGTAATGAGTATTCATGTTTTTAAATTACTATCTGCTTTTTCTTTTTACTTCCTGAAGATCTCCTCCTCCAGAGCATACAGGACATTATAATTGTGTAGTATAATTATTTGGTATCCTAAGCTGGGATTATTACTATATTTATTTTATAATGTATACATGTTCTACTACCTAGAATTACGATGATAATTTCAATGAAAATGGAACTGGAGAAGAAGTAAAGGTTGAATCAGAAGATACCAACTTAAATCAAGACCGTGCCAAAGAATTGGATGGTAGTCCCCGAGAAAGTGTCAGTGTCGCTGAGACTGCCGAACTCTGTGATGATCCCAACAGTGAAGCTAAGAAGTAAGTCCAGTTGATGGTGTTTTCTAATTAATGTTGGTGGTAAGAATATCTTTTCATGTCTCAAATACGTCCTTCCCATGATTGATGAAGCAGCTCAGGTGTTATCAGTGACTTGTACGTTGATCCAGACAGACATCCGCCTGTATCCGGGCGAAGCATGTCGGAAAGGAGGAGTGTGCCTGCGGACATTTCAGCAGCATGGCCCAAATCAGAAAGTCCCTTTGATCCCGTTTTTATCCTGTTGAGGTCCTTATTTTATCCCAGATCAGTAACCCCTGACACTCACATGAGAACAGGCCTCCTGATGAGGCCGCGCCCCACCTGCCTGGAGCGCCGGGAACCGTGTGTCCGTGCTCGGGCAGTCCTCCTGTGCTGGGCCCCGCAGTGCCGGTCATCAGGATCTGTATCCACAGCCTGGGCCCTTCCTGCTGGCAGGAGCCCCGGAATGTGGGGGCCGCACCGGGTCACAGTGGCTGGCCAGAGGAAGGTCTCTGTCGGGAGAGAGCATTCCTGGTCTCTTCTTCCTGCCTGGCCTTGCTTTCTTGTCTCCAGCCTCCCCTGTTCCTCTAGAGCAAGAGTAATTTCTTATTTCTTGAGGAAAGATCTGAACAGTAAGTAGCCTTGGGTCGCTGTCCAGGACCACGAGAAAGAGTTCCCATGACAGAGGAGAGTGGGCGCCTGAGACGCCAGTCCTTATGACCGTTGGAGCAGCAGCGAGGGGGCGGGACGGTGCACTCGGGGGTTTAGGGACTGAGGTGGCGTCCGTGAGGGAAACACGGTGATGGAGGCCTGGGGTGGGCCTGTGGCTCGAGCAGGAGAGCAAGGAACCGCACAGTCCTGTAAGGTGTTGTAGCTTGTGTTTCAACCGTTTTACATAGGTTCATTAGTTTTGGTGTCCAATTTGACATCTACTGTGATCTTTAAAGTGGCTCTTTAAAGCTGTTCATTGGAGATGTGAAAATTAATTAGGTTGGCCATTAAAATTAATGAATTAGCCTTTAGAGTGCATATCACTCTTTTTGAGTCTTCTTGAGAGCAAAATAACAATTAAAAGGGGTACATTATTATTGGATTGTAACAGTTCTATAATTTATTTTCCAGTGCTCCTAGACCCAAAGGAAAGAAAGCCAAAGATACAAAAAAATCTGTCAAAGTACCTGCTGAACCACAGACAGTGGTAGGTCAAAATCATATTGACATGTTTTCAGTGGACCTTGTTTCAGCAGTCTAATCTAAACTCTTTGTTCTTGTTCTAAAGATGTATTTGGTGAGCCCTGCTGCACCTGCCGTATGGGTGTGGGTCGTCCACAGTTTTTCTGGACGAATGTAGAATTTATATCTGTGCTGCTGTCACTGTTGTTCTAGAATAAAAGGCACGTTGGGAATGCCAGAGTGTAACAGAAGTTACTGCTCTGTTTTCCATTACTTGGAAATCTAAAACCTCGATCTAGTCCGGAGGGTGCGTACTGTTGAATGCCTCAGGACTCCTAAAGTTGATGGTGTTGGTCGATGGGACTTAACTTCTAAGAACAGCTGCCTCTTTTGAGCCTGTCTTTGTGGCTGTCATTTTGTTAAAAAGTCTTTATTTTGAAATATTTGATATTTAATCTCAACGTGAAAACCCAAATCACCGCTCTCGGGTAATAACACTTACTCTTATTTATGGTTTTTTTTCCCTCTTCAGAGTGATGTTCTTATCAGCTGTGCAACCTGCCATAGTGAATTTCCATCCCGGAATAAACTTTTTGACCATCTGAAGGCCACAGGTCATGCAAGAGCACCTTCGTCATGTTCTTTAAACAGTGTAACAAGTAGTCGAAGCAAGAAAGAGAAACGTAAAAACAGATAGAAATTCTGCCAACGCTTTTTCTTTTTGATTGTCTCTAGATTTTGAAACCAAAAACTGAACTGAAGTCATCTAAAGAGTTAAAATTTCGGTGATCTGCAATTTATTGCATTGTGGAAGATTATTTTTTATCTTGTAAAAACATTTTTTTGTTTAATATATATTTTTTAAACATTTCATTAGTGATTGAATTCTACTTTGCCATCTGAATTGACTTGAATGTCTCAAAACAGGTACATATTGTAAAGTGTGCATTCTTGATTTCTGTTGGCTCACAGGGACAGAAATGTACAGGGAGAATTAAATTATTTTAACACATACAAATGCTCCTTTCTGTTTTATTTTATGGATTTCACATAGTAATTTTATATGATTCAGTTCTTTTGTATTCTGTTTCATGATCTGTCAAAGACTCAGTTTGTTTTAAAATCATCATAGATTTTTTTCTCACCTGATACCATGACTCCAGTTCTGATTTTAAAATTATTTCTAAATAACCTATTGTTGATTACTGTATTTTTTTCCTCAAGGACAGTGGTAGGTAGAAACTAATTGAACATATGTGGTTATGTTTCAAGACTAGTATCTCAAGGTATAACCATGGTGATTTACTTTGAGATTTTATAGGTAATTCTCAGTAAGGCATATCTTTTGGTGTTTTGCTCTGATTGAAATCGTGGAGGTGGAAGCAAATCAGTGTATGTGGCACTCCCTCCTTTGGCACAGTGACGGCCGTAAAGCGTGATGGATCCAGGTGTCGGGTGGTTCTGACGGCCGTAAAGCGTGATGGATCCAGGTGTCGGGTGGTTCTGACGGCCGTAAAGCGTGATGGATCCAGGTGTCGGGTGGTTCTGACGGCCGTAAAGCGTGATGGATCCAGGTGGCGGGTGGTTCTGACGGCCGTAAAGCGTGATGGATCCAGGTGTCGGGTGGTTCCGACTTTATTCTGACTCTTTAACAAAGGATATTCTGCCTTGGGATTTTTTTCTTCACTATTTTCAGAAGTTTTTAATTTTGTTTTTTTCATCATTTAATGGAAAACAACTTTTTTATTAAAGGTTTTTTCATGGGGCTGATACTTATGCCATCTGTTCTTAGCAAAGATGAATATTACCTCGAAAAACAGAATGGTCGAAAGTGAGTGTGGTCAAGTATATGGATCGGTGATGAGTCCATTTTTAGGATGAGGATGGGTTAAATAGGCAGTTGTTTGTTTGTTTTTTTTAAAGATTTTATTTATTCATTTGACAGAGATAGAGACAGCCAGCGAGAGAGGGAACACAAGCAGGGGGAGTGGAGAGGAAGAAGCAGGCTCATAGCAGAGGAGCCTGATGTGGGGCTCGATCCCATAACGCTGGGATCACGCCCTGAGCCGAAGGCAGACGCTTAACCGCTGTGCCACCCAGGCACCCCAAAATAGGCTGTTCTTACAATTGGTCTTGAGAGTGACTTTGAACTCACAGCTTAGAATATATACTCTGTGTTCAGTGAAGCTCTCTCCTTATATCCTTGAGTCTTCAGTCACGTATGAGCTCTGACATTTGAGTCTCTGACGGCAAGGGCTTTTCAGAGAGCCTCATGGTAGTACTGAGCGCGTGGGTCATTCCGTGTGATTGACGTGAAAATATGCATTTGTATTTTAATTTTTTTCTTCATTTAGAGATACAAGTAGATTTTTTAAAAGATTTTATTTATTTGAGGGAGAGAGAGAAGGAGGACCCATAGGGGGAGGAGCAGAGGCAGAGGGGCAAGCCGACTCCCCGATGAGCTCTGTGTTTGGTTGAGCAGGGAGCCTGAGGTGGGGCTCGATCCAAGGACCCTGGGATCATGACCTGAGCTGAAAGCTGACTCTTAGCTGACTGAGCCACCCAGGTTGCTCCATAAGTAGATTTTCTTTATCTTCTTCCTTTCTGTTTCTCTCTATCACTAATTCCTCCTAATTACAGCCCCCCTTGTCCCTTTCTTGTCCCTTCAGGGGAAATAGCAGCCAGGTCTTTGGGCTCTTCCCCCAGGCTTGGTCTGAAAACTTGCAACCCTCCTCTAATTAGAACTAGGAGAATTGGCTGTAATAAGAATAGGAATATCGATGAACAAGAGGACATACTGATCACATATTATGTACGGTACAATTATGAAGTCCCCTTGAAAGGCAGAGAATGTCCTGCGAATGCCTTCAGACATTCTATGCTTTCCCTCGTACCCACCAGGCAGGTGTGTGGTTTCTGCTTCATGTGAGGATTGATTGGGGTGACTTGTCGCTTTTATTCTGATTGACAAGACTCAACCATAGTTTGAAGGGATCTTCATCAGTTGTGATTGAAAGTTCGATCTCATTTGTAGTCCTGTGCATATAATGCCAACAAATCATTTAACTTCTCTGAATTTCATTCTTACCTCCAGCACAGTTCTTAGCATGGTATTGTCTCCGTTTATCATACAGGATTATCACGAAGGGCAGATAAATTAGTAGTAGTATTTTTGTCATTTTTTTTAAAGTTTATTTATTTATTTGAAGTAATCTCTATTCCCATGATGGGGCTTGAACTCATGACCCCAAGATCAAGAGCCATGTGCTCTTCTCACTGAGCCAGCCAGGCGCCCCGGATAAAACAGTATTATGAAAGTGCTTTTTAAATATGAAAGCTTTATACAAAATGTTGAATTTAAAAGTCAAATCTTTTTCAGTTAAGATATTTGCAGACTGAGGTGTACATTGAATTAAACATGTATTAAGTTGTATAGGAATGTCCTTCCTAATCCACTTCTGAAGAGGAAAACAGAAACATGTATTATGCTGAAGGTAAAATATTTTTGGTGAATCACGGACATTCGATTTCATTTTTCTGAAGCAAAACAGAATAGTCCAAAATACACGAGCACATATTTTACGCTGATCTCGTTACGAGTCAGTGGGGAGCGCCATTCTGACTGAAGTAGGCTGAGCTGTGGAGGATGCATGGAGGGCGGGCTCTATGAGGAGTTTTCTCTCCGTAATTCGTGATTTGTTCAGTGGTGCCAGAGCTGGGGTGAGACTTCTGTTTCGAAAGGAGCAGTATCCTTAGCAGAAGTAGACTAGAGGAGAACAGGACCGCATCAGAATAAAAAGCTTTTGTAGAACAACGGGCACCATCAGTAAAAAGCCTCAGACTGGGAGAAATGGTTTGCAATATATATACATAAAACGGACAGGTTAGCATCCAGAAAACATGAAAAAGTACCTCCTACAAATGAGTGAGCAAATGACAGACGTGCATTACTACAGTCGTTCTCAGACTTTTTGGTCACAAGACCCTTCACACACCCAAAAATTGAGAACTCCAGAAAGTATTTGTGTGTGTGGCTTCTATCTATTGATACTTACTCTCTTAGAAATTAAAATGGATTTTAAAAGTATTTATTAAAAATAATACATGTTAAATAACAAATATGAAAAATAACTTTCAAAATGAAAGTTTAATGAGAAGAGAGGCATTGTTTCACATCTTTAAAACTATTTTATTAGAGAACGCCAGTGCAGGGAGAGGGAGAAGGAGAAGCAGCCTCCCTGCTGAGCACGGAGTCCAATTTGGGGCTTGATCCCAGGACCATGACCTGAGTAGAAGTCAGACATTTAACCGACTGAGGCACCCAGGCACCCCCATCATTCCACATTTTTTTAAATTTCTTTATCTAGCTCAATGGAATTAAGGATTCTCATATCAGCTTCTGCAATCAGTCTGTTGCTCTGTGTTTGATTCAAGTATATGAAGAAAATGGAGCCTCGTCTGGGTAGGAAATTAGAAAAGGAGGGACCTCACGGGCCCCTTAGGCCTCCCAGACCACACTTAGAATGACTGTATTAGAAAAATGGGTGAGGGGCACCTGGGTGGCAAAGCGGTTGGGCGTCTGCCTTCGGCTCAGGGCGTGATCCCGGCGTTATGGGATCGAGCCCCACATCAGGCTCTTCTGCTGGGAGCCTGCTTCTTCCTCTCCCACTTCCCCTGCTTGTGTTCCCTCTCTCGCTGGCTGTCTCTATCTCTGTCGAATAAATAAATAAAATCTTTAAAAAATAATAATAAAAAAATGGGTGAAATCTATGAACGGAAAAAGCTGGAATAGTTAAACAATGTGAAAAGATCATCATTACCGATAACCACAGAAATATGACTTAATGTTCTATGCTTTCAGATTGGCAGAAGGCAAAAAGTCTCACAAGATCGAGGTCGAATGTTGGTGAGGATGAAGAAACGAGAACACGTTCATTTCTTTTGGAGTAAAATGGATTGAATTTGAGATGTCAGTGAAAGCTGAAGGCAGGTGTAGCCTCTGACCGTAGGCTCTGTGACCCTAGGCACATGCCTAGTCTCGCTTCCCGGTGCCCGCAGAGCAGCACGGCCTTGCCCTGGGACCTCTCTTGTGAAGGCGGCGCTCAGGTCCCACCCCGGACGTGCCCAGTGAGAGTCTGTGGTTGAGATTTCTTTGGTGACTGACTTGCTCCTTACAGCTTGAGAAGCAGTACTGTCCAGAACGCACGCCCTTGCGTACAAGGCTGCGTATTATTACATATGGATGCTCGCAGCCGAATTGTTTGTATCTGGGAAAGGTGGGAAATAGCCTAAGTGTCCATGAACAAGAAAATGGAGCAACTAGGGACTATTTTAAGATGGCAAACAATTGAACAGTTAAAGTGAGTGAACTTGATCTGTAATATTCAGTGATAGCCATTGGGGGGAAAATACTGAATGAAAATAGGCTGTTGGAAGATGAAATGAATGCCATTTTTAAGTTTTTAAAAATACTGTTGTTATTTATGAAGAGAAAGTACAGCAACCTCCCTGGGAAACATTGTTCAGAGAGTGATTGCCTCTGGAAAGGGAGGGAGAGGAACGGAAGTGGGACGTGGTGGCAAGGGCAGCCTATCGAACGGAGTCCACTTGTCTGTAAGATCCGAAGGAAAATGTTAGCGTTTGTTTGTTCATTCTGGATGGTGGGTAGTGAGGGTTTGTTACTGGTTTTCAGGAAATACTCAAACATCCAGAGAAATACGAGTTAATGTTTCCCTTCTTGCCAGCAAGATACACCCTCACAAAAGGGAAGACAAAGGGTTTAAGATGTACATTTTATTTCTGGCCTGTTCTGTAAGCACATGGTGACAGAGGCCATTACTAGTGTCTCAGTCCCCTTCTTCCCTCAACTCTGATCTCTAGCTGGGCACAAAGCCACTTAGAATGCGATTACCTTCCCAGCCGCCCTGGCAGCGAGGTGTCCTTTCTGGCCAGTGGCTTGAGCGACTTTTGGGACATGTCCTTCAAGATGGGGGACGTCCTTATTCCTCCCTCTGGCCGGCTTACACGAAGAGGTAGTGGCTGGAACTCTAGCCCCGTCTCCCCGCGAGTCTCCCAGGGCCGAGCCACAAGAGCCCAGCAGCCTCTGTTCTTCACACATCGGAGGGACCCTGCAGGCCCTGGACCAGGGAAATCAAACTCCCGCATTACCGGAGCCTCGGTTGTTCTGTGCTTTGGGTCACAGGTGACTCAAGCCCTGACTGATGGGGCATGTGCACAGTTACCTGAACGAGAGGTACGGCTTCCAACGGTGCCCAGGACATGGGCTCTGAACCCTGAGATCTTAGATGACATTCCAGTGCCAACTAGACGAACTTGGGCAGGTCATTCAAACTCTTTAAGCCTTTTTTCTTTCCCTTAATCTGTAAAACGGGTGTTTGGGTGGCTCCGTCGGTGAAGCGTCTGCCTGCGGCTCAGGTCATGATCCCAGTGTCCTGGGATGGAGGTCTGAGTCGGGCTCCCTGCTCAGTGGGGAGCCTGCTTTTCCCTCTTCCCTGCTCGTGCTGTCTCTCTCTCTAATAAAATCTTTACAAAAAAAAAAAAAATCTGTAAAATCGGGATGAGACCAACCTTGCAGAAATGTAAAGGTTAAGGCTTTCCGGTGTGAGCACCGTGCCCGCACACAGTAGGCATTCAGTAACTGAGCGTGCACTTACTTTCAGTCACCTCTTCTGCTAGGAATTTTCTTACTTCAACTGTTGACTTTGATTTCTGAAATCAAACAGTGAAGTGATGACGTGCAGAGAGATCCATGATTATATTGATCCTACAGTGTATTAAAAAAGAGAAGTACCATTTGTACATGTTAAAATTCTTTCTGGCCTAACTGGAACAAAACTTTTACAGGCTGAAGCTGAAAATATGCTATTTCAGCGCGGTGGTGTGACACCAATCGAAACTGTTTCGAAGATCAGTGATCGTAATTATGTTAGAAGGCTCAGTGCATTTGTAAACGTAATTACTTTGCCATTAAAGCCACTCAGGGCCCTAACATCATTAATGTCCTTTCAGATACAAATGCCTTCTGAAAATAGAAAAGGCTCAAATTATCCTTTGCACTACAGATCATTTAAATGTCACTCTTAGAGAAAGCTTCTAACGATTTCTGAAAAGATCATGGTATCTCAGCATTTGGATAACATGGTATATAGTTTATATAATCTCTCCAGGTACTTTTATTCAAATTTAATAAGAACTCCTACTTCTGTGAGTCCAAAGGTAACAGTAGTCTCAGCACGTAATGAAGCAGTCTTTACAACAGAATTCGCTGTCAGAAATGCCGAGGAGGATGCCTGCAGCAGCGGGGAGGTGCCCCAGTGACGAGTGACAGCGGGGGCCTGGCTGGGAATCCCCACCTGCAGGCAGCCTGTCCCAGCCATAGGCTCGCTCTGAATTAGCAACCTTGTGTTCAGGACACCTCTGTTGGCACTAATTTTACTGTTCTTGATTCCCAAAGTGACACTTGTTCTAACCTGCCAGCTGACCAGCTGGGAAGTACTTTCTGAATGTCTTAGACGTCGTGCTCTTGCTTGGCAAGACCGCCGGGGACAAGTTGTCCTATTTCTTTTTTTTTTTTTTTAAAGATTTTATTTATTTATTTGACAGAGATAGAGACAGCCAGCGAGAGAGGGAACACAAGCAGGGGGAGTGGGAGAGGGAGAAGCAGGCTCATAGCGGAGGAGCCTGACGTGGGGCTCGATCCCACAACACCGGGATCACACCCTGAGCCGAAGGCAGGCGCTTAACCGCTGTGCCACCCAGGCGCCCCAAGTTGTCCTATTTCTGTTCTGGAGTTGAATCTTCACTTTTCTCAGAAAGGAGCAACAGTTTTTCAAAAAGTGATTTTGCATGTGTTTGAAGCTTGTGCTTTAACCATAGAATTAGGAAATGCTATTTGCAAAACATCCCCCAGAATACTAAAAGGAAGACAGACGTCACCTGGAATCCCACACGTATCAACATTTTAATGAATACTCTCCCAAGACACTTTCTAGGCAGATTAAGATACTTAAAAACTGAGCTTGTCCTCTCCATACAGTTTTGTAACTTCCTGTCCACTTACGCACATGCTCTTTGTAAACTACTATATATTATTTTAAAGACTGCACGATTAATGATTATATATGGTTGACAGAACTGATCACTTAGGTTTTAAAATTGTTCACCACACTCTAATGGATATCTTTAGACTTACCTTGACGCTGCCTGTATTTTTCCCCTTTGGATAAATTTCTGGAAGGGGAAGTGTTGAGTCAAAAGAATTAACTCGTTTAAAATGTTGACCCGGGGGACACCTGGGTGGCTCAGTCGTTAAGTGTCTGCCTTCAGCTCAGGGCGTGATCCCAGGGTCCTCGGATGGAGCCCCACATGGGGCTCCCTGCTCCGCTGGGAGCCTGCTTCCTCTCCCACTCCCCCTGCTTGTGTTCCCTCTCTCGCTGGCTGTCTCTCTCTCCGTCAAAAAAATAAATAAAATCTTTTTTAAAAAATTTTTGAAAAATAAAATGTTGACCTGCACTGCCAGATTGCCTTCCCCCAGAAGCGTATCTGCTTGTCCTCCTCTCAGGGCTTGAGAGGCTAACAGGGCCAGGCCACACCACAGAACTGTCCACAACACGTCTTAAACTGAAGTGAAAGAGTCGAAAGTCATTTTGGGTGACCTCGTTTTCCTCTGTGACAGCCCCCGTTGGCCTGTGGTTGGGAGCGGCTGGGTGGCACGTTCTCACCAGCAGCTGGTGACAGGGCCGCCCCATGCCTCCCAGCGGCCCCACACCACTCTCACACCCAAGACCAACCAAATATTCAGGCATTTAAAGTAATTCCAGAGTTTGCACATGGATGAAGAGAGCTCTTAATCGTTTCTGGCTTTGATCTGCTTGTTTTTTGGTCTGTCCTGGTACCTCCCCTGAGCAAAAAGCAAGCCGGCATCAGCCAGTGCTGAAAGTCCCTCTGGCTCTGTGTTAAGCCGAGCCTCTCGCTTCTCAGGAAGCTTCCCGGCCAAAGGGGCCAGAGAGGCCCACCGGCCCCTGGAGACGGGCGGCGATCACACAGTACTTCATGCATCTGCTTGCTCCCCTCGCAAGGATGTGTTTCGGAAAGGGGGCGTGGATGGAGGTGGCAAATAACTGCAAGGAGCTCTGGGGTGGAGTCCCCTTACCCAGGGTGGGCAGGCTCCGCCGCTCAGCTAAGAAGTGGCTGAACTGTGTTCTGCGATCCGGCTCAGCCTGAGAGAAGCTTGAGCAGCTGGAGAGACAACGCCTTCCGGGCTCTCCCCTCCACTCTCTGGAGCTACCTTGACCTCAGGCCCCTCAGCTTCCAGGGTTCGACCCCCTCAGGCAGCTGGACGTGGGCCTGGGATCCAGTGTCCACTCTGTAATCCCGGGACCTCCCTCGTGGGTCCCTCTTCGCCCTGCTGCCCAGGGACCCGGCCCTCCTCATCTCCCGGACAACAGTAAGGAGATCCTCAGAGACGGTGACAGTTTGAGAATCAAGGCAGGTATGTGAGCAGCCTTCTGAGGCACCTCAAAACCGAAAGGTGGGGATAGCTATTTCCTCCACTGCAGATCGGAGTGGAGAGGGTAAAGGTATTCAAGTTAGAGCCACATGGGTTCAGATCTCAGCTCCAGAGTTCGCAAGGTTTGTTAACCATGTCGCATTATGTCAAGGCTTTGAGCCTGTTAACTTCGGAGTAAAATAGAGCTGACGAGTGCTCCGGCCTAGCTCAGTGGTTAAAATCATGACATCTCCTCTTCGAATGCTAGCGGAGTGCATGGCACCCAGGTGCCTGCCAACCCTGCTTCCTGGTCCCCTCCCCTTCCCCCTGGAGTGCACCGAGCAGCATGGATTTGATGGCCAGTCGATCTGCACCCAGAACTCCCTGAACAGGGGGTTTTCTTCTCTGGATCGCGATTTCATTGCTGATTTCGTGAGTTCTCTTGTCCTGGGGCCATTGCAAGAGGCAGTTACCCCCACCTCCAGTCCTGGGACTCTAAGTCCGCTTCCTCAGTGGCCCCTGAAGGGGCTGCGCATGACAGAAACACATCGAAAACTGGGGTCCTCTCCTCCCACTGGAGACCGGGAAGCTCTTTCGCTCTGGAAATGTCGCCAACAACCTGGGATCCTCAGCTGAAAATAGGCATATGTAAAATCACGAAACGTCTCTCGTACTTAACGCTGGCTGCTAGGCTGCCTTGTGTTGTCCTGTAGTTCCCTGAGCTGTTCTATATTGAATGGAGGACGGCGTGCTTCAGGAGCCTGGGCTTTGCAAGGAACCGAAGCTGGGTTTGAATCCCAGCACTGTCCCTCACCGGCCGAGAGGCCGTGAGCATACTCCTTAACCTCACCGTGCTCTAGCTTCCCCGCCTGCAAAAGGAGGGTAATGGTATCCTATTAGTTTCCTCGCCCGCTGTAATAAATCACCACAAACTTGGTGACTTCAAACAATACAAATGTATTATCTTCTGGTTCTCGAAGCCAGAAGTCTGCAGTGGGTCTCACTGGGTTGCAGTCAAGGCGTCAATCAGCAAGGCTGGTTCCCCCTGGAGGCTCCAGGGAAGTGTCCCCTACCATTTTCAGAGTCAGAAATGGCCACTTGTCACATCTCCTCTGACTCTGACCTTCTTCCACTTATAAAGACCCTCGTCATTACAGGCCCACCGGGATCGCCCAGGATAATTTCCCATCTCCAGATCCTCCCTCACCCCTGCAAGGTCCCTTTTCCCATATGAGGAAACGTAGGTACGTGCGGGTTCAGGGACAAGGAGGTAGGTGTCTTTGGGGCGGGAGGCACGTCCTGCTGCCTGCCATGGCCCCGAAGTCAGCGCTGCGGCAGAGCCCCCCCCCCCCCCCCCCCGTTGGTAATCTCCGCGAGGCGGGAAGCACGGGGCGCTCAACCTGCGCCGCCACCCCGGGCTGACCGGTCCTGGGCTGCAACGAGACGGTAAAGCGCTTGAGGGCAGGTAGGGGCTCTGGCCTCCTCTCCATCTTCCCGAGCGCTGGAGCCCCAGGACTTGTACTTGCCAAACCGAATTCCAGGCGAATGCGGAGCACAGAGAACAGACGCCCAAGCGCGCTCCGGCCGCCCGCGGCGGTCCACTCCGTGCAGACACGTGCGCACCGGCAGTCCGTTCTCTGGATTTATGAAAGGCTGGCTGCTGGAGCCCCTGCGCGTGCGGCAGTGGTCCTGGGGCGATGGCAGCCTGCGCTCGCGTTCAGTAGGGCCAGCCTGGCTGAGTTGACACGACAGGAATCCATCCGAGGAGCCTGCTCTGCTCTCCGGCCCCAGAGGGCAGACCCTCACTCACTCTCCATACCCAAGTGATGAGAAGTGGAGCCATTAAAGCCTCCCGAATGATATCTGGGCCGGGAGGAGCTTTGCACTGGCCTGGAGCTCCCCGCGCGGCCCGGGATCCAATGCATTTCCTTTGTCAGGATCGCCAGGGCCCTTCTAAAGTGAAATCGCGCGCAGCTTTGGGTTTTCGGAAGTAACCGACTCATTTTTTTCTTTAAGAGAAATCTGAAATTTACCAGCTTCCAAACCCTCCTATTCTTTGTAGGAGACAGACTCCAAGCAGCTGTACACCAGGGCCATCGCGGGGGTGATTCGCTAATCTCCCGGTCCTGGGTCCTGCGGAGCGGAACCGTCCAGCCTCTCTCTGTGCCTGTCCTCGCCTAGAGGAGAATGTATGGTTATTCGGTGGGTTTGGCAGAGGAACTGGGTGTGGGTGGCTTGGCCTCTCGCTCGTCTTCCTCTTTGGGTTGGCCGATGTTCCTGTGGAGTGTGAATGTTCTGGTCTGATCCAGGCCCACAGTGAGGGGAACAAAGCAGCGAAGGCTTTGCTCCCACCGGGTGGCCAGCGGGGGTGCGGGGGGGGGGGGGAGTGGAGGCGAGGCCAGTGGCGGTGCAGTGCTGCTGTGACTGGGGGGGCCTCTGGCTCACTCTGGGGTTTAGCCATGGGAAGCCGCTGTTGCCACACGCCTTCAGCAGCTGGATAATAAAGCTGGGGCTTTGATGCTCATTTGCCTTGGTCCATTTTCTCTCCGTTGGGAAAAAGAATATTATAGTGTGGGTTCCCCCTAAGGCTCAGAAGTCCAAGGGTGCCTTGTGCACTTAGAATTTGGCACACCCTCGAATTTGGGGGACCTGGGGAAGGAGAACAAATGGGGACCCACATACCAGATGTCAAAATATTTCAAAGTTATAAATCAAGCTAACAAACTCTTAAGTTAAATATGCTTTATCCTCCTACTCTGGTAATTATAATTTAAGGACCCAAAAGGTCAGGTTCAGATTTTTGAGTCCTCAGATTCCTTGCATTCCCTACCAGAGAGCAGTGGCATGGGGAGACCTGACCCGACTGCTCATGTGCTCATGCCCCTGTCTTCCCACCCTCAGCTCCGTCTGGCTTTGTGTCCATAGCCCAGCATCCCTTTCCAAGTTCCTTCTAAAGGCCTGCGACCAGCCGCCCCGAGCTTAGTGGCTGGGGTGGGGGTTGGGGGGGTTGAGGAGGGGAGAGACCCATGGACACCCTGCACATGAGCTTGGAGCTAGTTGGGCAGGGGATTTGGGAGTTCCGGGGAGCTGTGTGTCTGGATTATGGCCTAGACGTCAAAGGAAGGCCGGAGTGGGACCCGTCTAAAGAGGAGGGCTCAGAGCAGGGGCCCCTGCCGCCCCTAACATTGCTTTAGAGCAATGTCGTTTGACGGGCTCTTTTCTGTGAAGCTTCCCCAGTATCTCCTCAGTCTAAGTTTTTCTTCCTCTGAATTCTTCTGCTATTTCACACTTAACATTCTTCCTCCGGAGTAAAACAATGGAATTTTTGGAAGGACACCCTCCACTTACCACTGCCGAGGAGGCTGGTCCTGAGGTCACTCTGCCAGGGCAAGCGGAAACACGCATGAGGGCTGTTGTCTGTTTCGGTCCCCTAGTCCATTTCCAAATGGAAACCTCAGCCAGTTAGACCCAGGTCTTATTTTCTTTAAAATTTAATTAATGTTCAGTTTAATTCTTTGTTATTGTCAGTATTAGCACAGCCTTGCCTCCTGAGAGGATGATGAAATGACCTCCCTGTTATCACCCTTTGCTGGGGAGGGGGGGTTGGTGCTGATAATCGTATTATATATTTTTAAATAGTCTATTTTGGAATTTTAGGGGTTGATTTGTTACTCCTGTGGAAGCCTTAACATCTAAAGCTTCATTGTTGTTTTAACACGTGGTAACCTTATTAAGCAAAATCTCCCCATCTCATAATCATTTGCGCCTGACGCTTTCCTCACGTGCCATCGGCTTCATCACAGGACGGAAAACAATCTGACCTAAGAACAGCCTGGCTGGTAGAATGCCAAGAAGCCATAATCAGTACGGGTTTATTCAGGCTTGCTCTAAGGCGAGCGTTGGTGTGGTTTGCAAGCAGTCAGGAGAGGTCTAAGGCATTTCCTGATGTCTTCAGGGAAAGAAAGTCTTCCATGTTCCATATTCCCAGGTTTTTCCAATTTCCCACATCATTAGCACCATCTGCATTCTGATAGCCACTTAGAAACATGCCTGTTCCCCAGGAGACCTTAGAACTCAGGGCTGAGGGAATCTGCAACAAACACACCGGAAGTCACCAAGCCCAGACCCTTCAAAAATCCACTTCAGCTCTGTTTCCAGGAAGATCTATACCAAAGCCCTCTCGATGTACCTACTACTTGTTTAAAATTTCAGGAGCAGCCAAATGCTAGCGCCGTTGGGGATCTATCTAGTTCAACCTGCTCATTTCACAGATGAGAGCACTTGCTTCAGGGGACAGACTGTCCCCTGCTTTGGTAAGGGCGCTCAGCCGACAGTGACCACTGCTGGTATTTACGTCTACTTACAGATGTAAGGTCCAAGAGGCACCGCAGACTGAAGGTCTGGTATTGAGAAACCCAGACACAAAGAGAAGGCATGAATTCTCCGTGCTGCAGGGAACATTTTTTTCTTACCCAGATACAGAGAAGTGAGGCCTGTTGGCTTTAAAGCAACGGATTCCCTGTGTCATTGCACCGGTTTATGTAATCCAAATCTCTATATTAATCCTACACTCTGTGCTTGCTGGAGAAAATGTTCCCTACACATGAGTATCTTCTTTGCAAAAGTGTTTAAACTCGTAACATTTACCCTTTTAATCATTTCCAAGCGTACAAGGCCGTGGTGTTAAGCACATGCACAGGGTTGCACGACCATCACTGCTAGGCTCTTAGCCATTTCTCATCACCCCAAATGGAAGCTCTGGACCTGCTAACCAATGACTTCCCACTCCCGCCTCCCCCAACCCTTAGTAACCTCTATTCTGCTTTTTCCTCTCTACGAATGTACCTGGTCTGGGCTCCTCCTCCAAGCAGACGCACACACTAGTTGCCCTTTGGTGGCTGGCTTATTTCACTTAGCATCATGTGTTCCAGGTTCATCCAGGCTGTAGCATGTGTCAGCATTTCCTTCCTTTTCTAAGACTGAATACTATTCCACCGTATGCATTGGCCACATCTTGTTCATCCATTCATCCAGAAAGCACTTGGGCTGTTTCCACCTCTTGGCTATTCTGAATTATGCTGCTATAAGCACAATTATACAAATATCTGTTCGAATTCCTGCTTTCAATTCTTTTGGATATATACCTAGAAGTGTTGGATCCTATGGTGATTCTGTGTTTCACGTTTGGGGGAACTACCACACTGCTTCCATAATGGACAACATTCCCACCAGCAATGTACAAGGTTTCCAATTTCTACATATCCTCCCCAATACTTGTTACTCGTGTGTGTGTGTATGTGTGTGTGTGTGTTTTGAATAATAGCCATCCTAACAGGTATAAGTGGTATCTCACTGTGGCTTTGATTTGCATTTCCCTAATGACTAGTGATGCTGAACATTTTTTTTCAGATGCTTATTGGCCATTTGTATATCATCTTTGGAGAAATGGCTAGACAAGTCCTTTGCTCATTTTTGAGTTGGGCTGTTTTGTTGTTGTTGAGTTGTAGGAGTTCTTGGTATATTCTCGATTCCTAGCCCTTATCACATATATGATTTGCAAACATTGTACCCCATTCTGTGGGCTGTCTTTTCACTCTTTCAATGGTGCTTTTGATGCACAAGAGCTTTTAATTCAGAATAAGTCCAATTTACCTATTTTTTCTTTTGTTGCCTTATCCAAGAAATCATTGCCAAATCCAATGTCATGAAGATTTTTTATGTGTTTTAGATCAATATTTAAGTATTCAATCCATTTGGGGTTAATTTTTGTATATATTGTAAGGAAAGGGTCCAGCTTCATTCTTTTGCATATGGGTATCCAGTTTCCCCAGCTCCATTTGTTGAAAAATCATCCTTACTCCAGGGTGCATGGTCTTGGCACCCTTGTCAAAAATTAACTGACCATTTATGAGAGAGTTTATTTCTGGGCTCTCTACTTTATTCTATTGGTCTAAAAGTGTATCTTTATGTCAGTACCACACTGTTCTGATTACTGTAGCTTCATAATCAGCTTTGAAAACAGGAAATGTGAATCCTTCAGCTTCGTTCTTCTCGTTCAAATACTTTCTTTTAAAATTGTGCATCTAGACAGCATGCATTTCTAAAAGATCTTTTCAAGAGTGCATCTAGACAGCATGCATTTCTAAAAGATCTTTTCAAGAGTGGCAAAACCTGAATCTTCAAAACTTTAATACAGAAACGAAACTGGTTTTTGCTCTTTCTTTGCTGCACTAAAAGGATTAAGTGAAGATACATCTTGCTTCCTTGTACCCAAACCCACCACCTCTCCCCACAATCCTTCCAGATGTGTTAGACGGGTAAGGGAGGAGTCGATTCTGGGTGTAAAAATTCTACTTCAAGAAGTACAGAAAGAGGTGTACAAGTAGGGGAAGGCAATGCTCCTGGGGAGGGAGAAAGCTCCCTGCTAAAAAGAAGATAGAGGGTAGAACATTGCTAAAAAGAAAGACGGGGTGTTACTGGAGGGGTCTAGGAGTTGACTCCAGGGATGTTCCCAAGGATAAAGAGGGCCCTCTAGCCAGGCTGGTGGAAGGGGCTCAGGAGCCCTGGGAGAGCATGGATCAAGTTCCCCGTGCCAGGTCCTGGTGGGTGGCGGTGCCGAATGGAACTCACTGGAAGAATGGTTTTTAATGACACCTCTGCTGAAGTTCACTTACTATACTGATGTACCCCTAGTACCATCACAGGAAGGAAAAAAGTCCTAAAAATATTTTATTTCTGGCATAATTTCATTCTCTCCTCCTACCTTTTGCTTTTTAAAAATTTGCTTCAAGTGGCAATCAATGATGCCTGCAAATTGAGGCTCTTAGCTAGAGCAGAAAAAGAATTAGATAACAGGACCAACCAATGGTTTAACTCTTGCATGGGTGAGGATGAGGATGAGGATGACCGTCAGGGTGGGCCACGTGACAAGGAAGGGAACAGGACCGTTAGCAAGGCAAAGAAGGCCCAGAGTGTACCAAGGGCCATCGATGAAACACCCAACCAGCCATGACAGCCAGAGCTGGGGCAGTTAGAGGAGGCGAGAAAGCTGTGGCCAGCAGGTACGGGGGCAGCACAAAGGACGGCAGGGAGGCAAGCCAGAGTTGGAAGTTTGGTTAGGACTGACTGGGGTGGGCGGGGGGACTACCGGCACCAGGCTCTCACAGTAAGAAGGCTGTGGGAGCCACCTGTCCTCCAGGGAGGAGGAAGAGAATGCAGGAGTTACTTAGGGGAAATGTTCAAGGAGTTGCTGACAGCCTGACTCTCTCGGCCCGGGGGAGGTTGCCCTGGAGGTATGTTTGGGAATCCTCAGCATCTAGATAGTAAAAAGCCTGACGTCATGCATCATGGATGAAATCACTCAGATGTAGTATACAGAGAGGGGAAAACAGAGTTTAAGGTAAAAATCCCTGGGGTATAATAGCAGCTGAGAGCAAACTAAACAAAAACCGACATGTAAGAATGCAAAGACTCAAGAGGTGGTGAGATGATGGAATAGTGTGGAGCGATTAGGAAAAAAAATGTAGAGGAGAGAATTTCTAGATGAAGAATGGGACCGACAGTCTCAGCTGCCACGGAGATGCCAAGGGGAGGGCTGAAGACATTCTGTTGAATTTAGCAGTTAAGGGGTTTTATTATTTCCAGAGAAATAGAACCAATAGGATTGAGGTCCCTGGCTGACTCAGTTGGTAGAACACGTGACTCTTGATCTCAAGGTTGTGACTTCGAGCCTTACACTGGGTGTAGAGATTACTTAAAAATAATGTCTTAAAAAAAAAAAAAAGAACCAATAGGATCTAGCTAGCTAGCTAGCGGGCCAGATATCTATCTATGTAGATGTCTGTATATATCTATATAGGCTGATACACATACGCGTCTTTGTAAGTAGATTTTCTGTATGTATGTATATCTACATAGATATATAGCTATATCTAGAAAGAGATTTATTATAAGCAATTGGATCACGTGATTAGGGAGGCTGGGAAGTCCCACACTCCGTCATCTGCAGGCTGGAGACCCAGAGAAGCCAGCTGTAGTTTGAAGTCCGGAGAACCCAGGAGAGGAGCCAAAGGTGCACATTCCCGCCTGGGTCTGAAGGCCTGAGAACCAGGGATGTCGGGGAGGGGGAGGAGGAGGGCAGGAGGAGAGCGATGTCTCACCTCGAGCGGTCAGCCAGAGACAGGGCACATCCAATCTTCCTCCACTGTTTTCTTCTATTCAGGCCCCCCCCCCCCGGGCCGGGGAGGTCCATCTGCTTTCCTCTGTCCACCAATCCAAACGCTAATCTCTTTTGGAATCACCCTGACAGACACACCCAGAAATAAGGCTTAATAAGATATCTGGAAAATCTCATGGCCAGTCAAGTAGCCACATAAGAATAACCATCACAGGGGTTACAGGTGACTTTTACAGACTTATTTATTTATTTATTTGAGAGAGACAGAGAGTGAGCATGGGTTTGGAGTGGGGCAGAGGGAGAGGGAGTGGGAGAACTCAAGCAGACTCTGCACTGACCATGGCCTGATGTGGGGCTCTGTCTCACGAGCCTGAGATCATGACCGGAGCCGAAACCAAGAGTCAGACACTTAACCGATGAGCCGCCCAGGCGCCCCTAGTTACTGGTGACCTTTAACAGAACAGCCTCCCGGGAGCCAGCCTGCAGGGCACTGAAGAAAGGTTGGAGCAGCGCCCCACAACTTCTCCACAGCAGCTTCACTTTTAGGAAGAGGAAATGTGCTTAAAGAAAGATTTTTTTTTTTTAATAGGAGAGAAAATCATTTATAGGTTGAGGGGAAGAAGGAAGGAGAATGTAGAAGGGGAAAATCCAGCAGAGAATGAGCAATTTATGCAGCAAGATCCTAGAGAACCTGGAGTGATTAAGGGAGAGAGAACAAAGGTTCTGCGAAATAACAACCTGCCCTTGAACGTGGCTGGCTTGGCTCGAGAAGAATGAGGAAACAGTGGGTGCGGAAGCCTGCAGGCGTGGGGAGCGCGGCCCTGCGGGAGGAGGACGGGAGGGTGAGCACAGGTCCTGCCGGGGGGAGACCAGTGTGAGCACAGCAGGGATGTGAACTGGGGACCCAAGGAGAGTAATAAGGATTGGGACACCCCTTTGGAGAAGGCAAGAGAGGTATCTGGGAGCCCTTTCCATTCTTCCTGTAGATACTGTGGTCTTCTCACAACTCATCCAAGGGCGGCTTCCTTACTTTCTAAAATAATCCCGGCGTGCCTGGCTGGCTCAGTCCGGAGAGCATGGGACTCTGGATCTCAGGATTCTGAGCTGGAGCCCTATGCCGGGTGTAGCGATCACTTAAATAAATAAAACTGTAAGCAAACAAACAAACAAATAAAATAATCTTAGGTACTTTGTTACCTGAAATTCTACGCTTATATAATACATTTCCAAATACGTATTTCTATATGTTTCCAATGATATATTCCACATGTTTAAGAATATATATTATAAATATTTCTAAATACAGAGGTTTCTGAACACACCCCCCCACACACACCCACACCCACACCCACACCCACACACACACACACACACACTCACACAAGCCTCTATCAGATGGCTCGTGGTTTAGTTCAGACGGGCTAACTGCTGCCGTCAACTGTTGGTGACATTGTAGCTTCTGCGGATAAAGGCCGTGCAGCGCACAGAAGAGTTTGTCCTTGCCTTTCTGTGAGGTGCCCTGTGTTCGGCAGGCATACGAGGATGGAGAAGAGGTCGCGCTGCCAGTGGTGTGGAGTCTGGGGAGGGAGATGAGCCCTATACACGAGAATAAACATTAGCCTGAGGCGGTGAGAGCCACGCACCAGCTAAAGCAGTTCTGTGTCAAAAGGCAAGAGACGCCAAGGAAAGAGTTAACATTAATTGAGCAACTGCCAGTGTATTTTCTGTTGAACCCTCATAAGGGTTCCATGAGGTTCTATTAGTCTCTGGACAGGGGAAGCTTCAGCACAGAGAGGGGAATTTGCTGGAAACAAATCAAGTGGAGAGAGTGTGCGGGCTCACTCCCTTGCATCGTGTTGTCCCGACTAATTAAAAGTTCGTGTTGCACTAGCTGCTGTCTGCAGCGACCCTCCCTGCCCAGTTCTTAATTAGACTGTGTTCTGGACATTTCTTTGTGTGGCGGCTCTTCTTCGTGGCCGCTGGCAGGACACTGTCAGTCCTGCCAAACACTCCCTGCGTCTGGATTGGTATAAAGAAGTCTTTGTTTCGTGCCTTCGCTCTTACTTAACTAGGTGGACCTTTCGTTTTTGTCGAGATACTCTGTGGCGTTGTAGTTTATAATGGGGCAAAGCTATGACCCATTTTCACTGCTTGTGCCCAGTTGGAAGTGAGCCTCCAGCTTTAGTTAAGCCAGAGCGGTCGGCTGACGCAGGGCCCAGCAGCCTTCTACCCGCTCTGCGAGGACGAGAATGCTCTCTGGCTTTGGCATTCTGATGACCAAGTGGCAAATGTTGTGATGTTTTTATTTTTATTTTTTAAAGATATTTATTTATTTATTCATTTGAGAGAGAGAGCATAAGCAGGGAGGAGAAGGAGAGGGAGAAGCAGGCTCCCCGCTGAGCAAGGAGCCCAACGTGGGACTTGATGCCTAGACCCTGGGGTCGTGACCTGAGCTGAAGGCAGACGCTTCACCAACGGAGCCACCCAGGCACCTGTGACGTGTTTCTATTATTCTTTTGTGGTTCTTTACAAGAAATGTAAGATTTAAGTGGGGTTTAAAAGGTAGAAGAATTAAGTTCCCCCATAGGTTAGAGGTACCTTCTGAGGTTAGCTTAAATTAGCAGAAAGTCAAAAACCACACTGACAGAAAAAATGGAGTTTTGTAAAACAGATAAGAGCATAGTTTGTTACTGTGTTATCTGTTTATAGTGCTTTTTACATCTCTTTATAATCATTATTAACGGCATAACCAAAGCTTGATGTGATGGGGTCTTTTTTTTTTTAATTACTCCCTCGTGAGTGGATTGGCATTTCAAGAATTTTTAAACAGCTGCCAACATTTTACTGCTATATTCTAATCACATGATGAGCCGTCAATATGTTCCTCGTGTGGAGAAAAGTTTACTTGAGCTGAGTTCATTATCTTCACTTTAGACCGTTTCAACAAGAAAGGAAATAAAAAAGAGCTTGGCAAGAATGTGGGCTCCTTGCCTTATGTAAGCTGGCTTACCTCCCACCTCCTGTGGGTAGAGCAGAAAATGGAAGGGGGAAAATGGGGGTGCGAAGCTCCTGCCCACGGCTCCAAATGGAAAGATGTAGGAACCCATCATGTTTATAAACTCGTGAGAGAAGTGAATGACCATCCAGGCTCGAAGGCCATAATTTTTGCCCTTTCTGCTCCATGCCTCTGATGGCTTATGCTTCTTAAGTCCCCAAATGCTTTTCAAGAAAAGGGAGCAGTTTCTCCTGATCAACAGGCACTCAGAGCCATACAACCGTCGGAGTCAGGAAATGAGGCCCAGGACCCCCTTACCTGGCAGAACTCCGTTGGTGGCTTTTACTCTAGAGCGACCCCTGGAGGTGGGAGAATAACAGTGCACCGGTAAGCATACACAAGCTCCTATAGGAAGTCGCAGGGCATATGTTCCAGGAATTTATCTGAACAACTAAATCCCTTTAGACCATTTTTTCCAGAAGATGATGTTCTGGCATTGGCAGGGACCTGGGCTGGAGCGTGGAAACATTTTATTTTGCTTTGGTTTTATTTAAATTTGTGTTTTATTGTTTCCTCTTCATGTTTTGCTAAATTCCCAAAATTTTATCATAAACTTTATTTTCAATGTTCTTTCCTTTTACTTTATTTTTAAAGAAAAGGGGTACTGAAAATGGGGAGGCTTTGAAGAAGAACAAAGAACTAAGTCTTGGCTTCTTTGTCCAATCCCCCTGACTCCATAATTTCCACGGACAAAGAAGAGAGGAAGAACGTTCCAGGTAGAGTGAATTATAGGATCAAAGAACTGATGTGCATGGTATGGAAAGAACAGCAAGAGTAAGCTCAAACAAGGGGTTTGGGGCAAATTGTGAAGACCCTTGAATGTCATCATAATTGGGAGTTTGGACTTTGTTCCATGGACAATAAGGAACTCTCAAAGGAGTCAGGAGATGAGAGATGTGATCGTATTTATTGTTTAAGTAAGTGACTCTGGTATCAGTGCAGAGAATGGATTGGGAAGAAGTCCAGAATGCCAGTTAGGAGGTAGTTTAAATAGTTTAGAAGAGATGACGATGGCCCAAGTTAAGGCAGTTGGGTGTAAATGGACATACTGGAAAAACAATGTTGGAGAATGTATTCATGAGACTTAGTCATAGGAAGGGCAAAAAGATAACTTGGAGGAAAATAGTGCCCTGAACTGTGAGCCCGAGACAAAAAGTTACCCTCAATCCAGAAAGGGTTCCTTGGAGGAGAGATATTCAGATATGCTGAATTTTAAGTGTCCTTGCGACATCCAAACGAAGGTGTCCAGACGGCTAGAATCTTGGGGCTGGGGCTCAGAAGACAGGTTGAGACTGAAGATGAATATTTGGAAGTCATCAGCATAGCCAGGACAGCTGAGATTCCCAAAGTAGATGAGGTTACTTAGAGGAGAGAGTGTAGCATGGAAGAAGTGATGGCCCAGGACAGGCCCAGGACAGAACCTTGTAGTTGAGGAGATGCCAGGAAAAAGACGGAGAAGGAGCCATCGGAGATAGAAGGACCACGTTGCCGAAGCCAAGGGAATCATATTCAAGAAGGAGCAGTTGTTTAGGAAGAACATTCAGGGGTGCCTGGGTGGCTCAGTGGGTTAAGCGCATGTCTTCAGCTCAGGTCATGATCCTGGGATCCTGGGATAAGGCCCCACATCGGGATCCCTACTCAGTGGGGAACCTGCTTCTCTCTCCCTCTGACGCTTCCCCTGCTTGTGCTCTCTCTCTCTCACTCTCTCAAATAAATAAAGGGGAAAAAAAGAAAGAACATTCAAAGGAAACATTAAGTTTTGGTCATAAGGAAGTCATTGATGGCCTCTTGACAAGGCAGTTTCCAAGGAATGAGAGGCAGGAGTGAGATCCTAGTTGTCGAGACATGGGCAGGAAGCGAGGAAGGATCGCTGAAGTACAAATACTGCTCTTGGGAGATTCTGTAGTAAAAGGAAGAGGAGAAATGTAGCTTGAAGGGAAGAATCTCTATTTGCATAGTTTAAAGTGCTTTTACATTCATTAACTTACTTGATTCCCAACACAACTCAGGAGGTAGGAAGGGCAAGCATTGAAAAGCCTGGGAACAAAATGGGCTTTAAAAATTGGTTAGAAGGCTCACCCAAGGTTATCTAGAGCAAATAAGTGGTGGAAGAACTGAACTTAGAATTCAGATCATTTGGCTCTCAATTCAATGATCGTTCCCCTTGTCAAAACAGAGCACTTCTGAACTGTTGGCTGTTTGGAAACTGGGTCCTGGAGGGCATTGAGCTCCTTGTTAAAGGGGTTTCAATCTTATCCAGGGTGCAATGGGGAGCAACTGGAAGGTTTTGCACAAGGGAATGCCATGTTTAAGTCAATGCCCATGGGAGACAAATTTGGCAGCGAGGTATAGGATAGGTTAGTGGAACAGACACCCCAGGGAGGAGGCCATGAGAACATGGCATCCAGCTCGACACAGCTCACATCTCACTGCATGCTGAGAAAGCTGTTTCGCTTTCAGTTCTGTGGACTGTCTTCTGTTTGTGTTTAAGGAGAGGGTATCAATTTGCCTGTAGTTTTGACACCCTTCAAATACTCTCTAATCTCCCCTTTGAACAAAGAACAAGATGTTCCCTCAGACTGGGAACATCTGCAAGAAATTGCGTCTTGCTAGAACTGAATTACATTGGTTTGTGTTCATTTTATTTGTATGATTACTTTCCAGTATGACAAGAAGTACTGATTTCCCACTTATTACTACCATAGAAAGGTTACTATCAAATACGTCTAAGTAAAACAAGTTAAATTAAGGAAAAATATTAAGTCAATTCTAAGATGGGTGGTATATACATATGGGGAAGAAAACGCTAAGAAATGTGCATTCTAGTGACTAAAGTTTGGAAAATTCTGGCCTTGGAGGCTATTGCAATAAAAGTAACAAGGGTTTAGTTCAGGGTGGGGTGATGGAAGTCGGAATCGAGAAGAAGGCCCTGATAGATATTTTAAGGGAGTTAAAAAAGAAGGGGACAGTTATTTTCTGCATCATTTCTTAGGATGCTTATGGTTGAAATCATAGTAAGCTTTAATCAAAGAGGCTGTGCAATACACAGAATTTATTATCTGATAACAAGAAGCTCCAAGGATTGGTTAAGTCAGAGGCTCATTGACATTACTAAGGACTCAGCTTCCTTCTACCTTTCAACCCCAGCAAAGAAGCTTTCTCTTCGTGGCCTCAAAATGGCTGACATGATGTGAGCATGACCTATGACGATCTGTGCAAGAAGACATGTCTTCTGGTGATGAAGAATGAAGAATAAAGAAACCTTCACCTGAAGGCACCTCCACCAAAATATTTTTCTTCAGGATTCGTTGTCCCAAAATATGTCACATGTCATGCATAAGCCAATCGCTGACAGGGGGAACTAAATGACCCTAACTAACCTAGAATAATTAGGATTTATTCTCTGAGCTAGGGATAAAGATCCGTTCTTGAAGGATGGATTTCTCAAGATAATGGGGGCTCTGGTAACACATTTGCTGGTAGGCAGTCAACCACGTCCCATACAACTTAATACTAATTATCTGATTGAATTCCTCAAATTAACCCTTGAACGTAAGTGGGAAGTTCTTGAAGCTTATGGTTTTTCTTTTCAAACATTTTATTTAGCTCTTCTCTCTATGTGTTGGATTAAGGCAGACCGAAATACTTCCACTGCAAAACGAACGTCTGGTTTACTGATGCACAGCGAGGGCGCGATGCGGAATGTCTGAGGAGACAAAGGAAAACAGAGCAACGGATCATCACATTGAATCAAACATAACTTCGAGAGAATGCACTAAGCGAAGGCTCTTAAACCTTATTTTTATGACATGTCTTATATTTCCCTCCTGGGTTGGTCTCCTCCCTCCCCAGTGCTGTACCCAGTCCATTCACCTTCTAGGTCTCCTAACAATTCTGGTACCATCTGGCTCTGCCCGTCTTCCTTTTTGCCATCTGTTCACCTCCTGGTCTTTCCACCACCTTCACTGAGGTCTTGGGCCCCTATCTACACCTCATCTCTGCGGGTACCGAGGGTGCCCTCCATGTCAAGGTATACAACCCTCCAAAATAGCTTCTCGGTTTCCTGAGGGCCACGACTCCCAGAACCTTCATCTCTGCTCCTCTGCATCCATCCCCCCACCCCCACCCCAAGGCCGGCTCCACGAGCCTCCTCTTCACCAGGAACGATCCAATTTCGGATTTTTGGATTCCCACCACATCTGCCCTTTCCGTGAAAACTGCAATCTCCTCATCCCCCATTGGCTTTCGGGCTGCGGCCCGGCTCCGCGTCTCCCTCCCTCTCCGGCCCGGCCAGCCGCGTCCGGTTGCCGGTGGGCACGACTTTCTCAGCGGGCCGTCCTGCCGCGCGCCCCGCACCCCCTGCCGCTGCACCCACGCCGCAGGTCCCCGCTGGCTCCGCACCGCCCACCCCACGGTGGTAAGCGGGAAGGGTCGGAGCACATCCCGCCACCGCCGGGCGGACGGGCAGACGGACAGAGGGACACCGTTCCAGTTTCAGGCTCCCAACCTCTGCTGGTCCCAACTCTCCCTTGTCCTCGGTCCGCTTCCTTGCCCGTGGGAAACCTTTCCCCTCCCTCCCAGTTCGCTCCCTCAGCTCCCACGCCTCTCCCTCCGTGTCACAGACGACCTTGCCTCCTGCAGCTCAGAAGCTGTCAGGCAAGATCTTTCTAGAAAGGCGTGTGCTCCCGCCTCCAGTTTCACATCCCCGCCTGAAGGGCAGGCGAACCAGGTCTTTCGGATGGAAGTCGGTGCCCTGGGCCCTGGAGCCGCGCCTCGCGTTCGCTCGGGGAAACGTCCCCTCCTCTCGGGGGTCCTCAGCTTCTCGCACCCCCCCTCCCCAAACCTGTAAACAAGCGGACTGAAAGCTCTGCCAACCCAAATCCAAACCACACCGCATCAAAAGCGGACGCCCCCCCCCCCCGCCCCCAGCCACTATACAAAAGCTACCGTCTCTTTTTACCCCAAGGGCCTCGAAGGATGGCCTGGTGCTTATTGGCCATTACTGCTCCCTCTGCGTGGTCCAGCCACACCCTCCCGGCAGGGACTCCGCCTGGGGCGCCGGGGTCCCTCCCTCCCCTCGAACCCCGCCAGCCTCGTGCCTCCGGGCCTTGCTAACTCTCCTCTGTGTGGGCACCTGGCCTCGCCCCGGCCCTGCACATGCAGGTGTGTGTCCGGCGCGCACTGCCTTTCCCGCGGAGACTCCCTTCCCCGAGACGACTCCTCTCGCCACCGAGAGGCCGACGACGCCAACGACCGTGACTTGGCCCCGCTTCCCCCCTCTGAGCTTGTCTGCAGGAACAGATGTCCGGAAACTCCCCAGCCCGAGCAGGCTGCAAGCGGCGCTCATCCTGGCCGTCTCGCAACCGAGTTCGACAGGAGGCGCGGTCCTCCCCGCTCCCTACTCTTCCTGTCCCGGCCTGCGCACTTCACACTTCTGGAGTGTTCCCTGAGTGCCCCTTTATCCGGCTACTGTGGAGTGAGCTCAAACAGCACCATCAGCCAGCCCCACGCCCTTCACTGCCCCCAAAATCGGCCCCTCAGGTTTATTCAAGATCTTCAGAGGACAGACTCCGAAATCCGACTGCCTGAGCTTGGATCCTGGTTCTGCCACTTACTAGCTGTGGGACTTGGCTAATTTACTTAACCTCTCTGTGCCTCTTTCTCTTCACCTGTAAAATTGGAACAATAATAGTACTCATCTTATAGGTTTGTTGAGAGCATTGCATGAGTCAGTGCAAAATGTTTGTAACAGTGCCTGACAAGCATCAAGGTTTTGTATTATTGCCACTCACCGCCTCAAGCCTTATGCTGGCGAGCTTGTAGCCTTTGCTCTCTGCCGGAGCTCTACGCAAGGTAAACAAGGGTTTATCTCACTGAGTAAGGCTCAGCCTAGCTAGGAAGTCTGGGCTAGAAGTCCCTGCTCTTTCCTGCTGTGATACGCCTTTAAAAAGCTGTAGATGAGCTGGATACATTGTATTATAATTTGCTGTTTGTATGCCTTCCTTTCCTGCCAGCTCTGAGAAGGGAGGGACTGATGTTATTTATCATTGCAAGGGCTGCTTAGTGCTTAGCACTTACACTGTTTTCCAGATAACTAAGAAATAACTAAGCAAGTAAACAATTGTTTCGTGTTTTTATAAGTTATAGGATTTTTAATCATTAATTCGTACAGAAAAATATTTGTGACCGGGACTAGAAAAAACTCACAGAGAATGTCCCAGCAAAAGTGCTCATTCTGGTTTTGTTTGAAGTAGGTTTGGTTTGGGCTGGGAGAGTTTTAAGCCTATTTCTTAACAGGGTGAGGGGAAGTTGAGGAAAAGTTACAGATACAAGAGAACGCAAGGATGTCCCCTTGAACAAAGGTAGAGTGTCAGCAGTCAAGGGCACGGGTCGATGATCTAAATCTGAATAGGAGAGACACCTCATTCCCTGAATCTTCAGGAAAGGAAGTAAGTAACGGATGTGGGGACAGATGAGTTGACACAGAGATCTTATTTAAGAGCTTCTGTGTCCCTGAGAAGTAGGAGGCGAGAGCGTTCACTGGACTCGAGTACGGGGCAGGAACGGAGCAAGGAAACCGGGAAGAAGGACTGACATTTAAAATGGGAAAGAAAGATGACAAAGGACAAGAACAAATTAGGGGAGGAGCAGAAGCTACCCTAAATCTCACGTGTCCGCCCTGGAACCACTTCAGGGTGAGGGTGCTGCGGCGTGACCGATCTGGGGAGAGGGCTTCCCCAGCAGCCGCAGCGCGCCCACAGGCCAGGGCCGCACCAGGACCACGCCTTCCCGGGGCTACAGCTGGCCTTCCCGGGGGGGAGCCGGGAGAGCGGACTCTGCAGCTTCCGGCCTGAGGCTGAAGGGCACTGGGAGTGGCTCATTCTGAGATCTCACTAGGGACCCCGCCAGGGTGGTCTCCCACCCCTCCTGCAGGGTCACCCCGGCCTGTCGGCACTGTTACGTCCCTCCTGGCCACAGTGGCCACTATGTCCCAGCAGGGTGAGGGTCCTCAAGTCAGAGCCCAGGGCTCAGTTAAGAACGACTAGAATTGCTTTCACAGGGTTAGAACTAATTCATGCATGAGAGAAATTAGTTATTGCATGATTGTGATGACTCTACTGTGACCTATACTGTAAATTCTCTGCTTTGTACATCTCTTCTTATGCCTTGTTGGACGGTCCTCCTAGAGCGGCGGTAACTAAACCATTTGAACACAGCGCCCCCTCGTGGTCCTCAGGCATCACTGCACCCTTTTCGTGAAAAGACCTGAGCATTATGCCCAGAGGAAGTGGGGCTGGGTCTTGAAGAAAAGAGACCAGCACTGGGCTCCCAGGGAGACGCCTACCTAAAGGGATAGGGAGAGACCAGCCTTTCTCTCACCTGAGCAAAAATGCCGCCTCTGCCAATTAGAAGCCCCATGCGTTTGCAGTTGTCATGGATTTCACCGACTTCTTCCCGGGAAAGAGGCTCGCAGCTCACCTGCAAATACATTTAAAATATATTTTCTATTTGGGTTTGAATTGTTAAGGACGTTTTTTCCAACAGAGAAAAAAAAAGCAACTTGAGCAATCAGTGCTCTTCTCTCCCTCTCAATCTCTGTCTCCTCACTGTAATTGAATACAGCTATGAGAAAAATAAAGCTGTTAATTGCTGGATGGAATTTTTTTGGGGGGGTGGTGTTATTAAAAATATTTGTTTTTATCCCAATTCATCCCAAATTCCTAAAGAAAAAATTAAGTTGAATGCAGATTGCCAGTGAATCTTTGGCTCTGCTAATGGTTATCCTGGGAATTTGGTTCTTTCTTAGCTAAATTTGGAGTCGGCTTTATTGATGTGGTAATTCTCAACTGTTCACTTTGTTTTGTTCATATAAAGGGCTCATTTCAAAGCCCAGGAAATGGCTCCAAAGTTACACAAGGGCATGAACAATCCCAGGCTTTCCCTGGGCCACAGCACGCCCAGGCAGCTGGGGTGGCGCCGGCTGTCCTCATCTCCTTGGCTTGCAGAATTTGCTCTTTCTCCCCCAAGACTTAATCCTCCAGGGTTAAGAAAGGTAAGCACTTTCGGGGGCGGGCGGAGGCTGTTTCAGGTTACCAAGCATCTGAGGTTGGTCTCTCCCTGGGAGTCCAGACATGCCACTACCCATTTGGTGGCACTGGGCTGGGGGCTGGGCCCTTTCTGTATGTCTCCTCTCTTCCCAGCCTAAGTACAGATGCCTCCCTCTGACTTAGTCATTTCAAGCCTGACAGTGTGTCTGCATGATGCGGAAGCCTTTCCGAACTACAGACATTTGGGGCTCAGGCTTGGCCTATGGACCTCCCAGAGATGTTCGCATTTTTGTCTGTCTTAAAGCTTTGAGATAAGGAAAATAATATTCAGACGTTCAGACTGCTGGATATTGAGCACCTGGGACGGGGGGACGAGACTAGGATCTTCTCACTGGTCCTAACATGTCATCGCGCATTCCTGCTTGCCGCTGACGTTCTCATCTACGGGGAAGACTAAACTATGATGAAATAATTGAAATAAACTGTGAGAGCCGTCAAGTGGTCAGATATGGTGTGGACATAGTGAGAGGTCAGGGGGCACTCAGCACCCCCTGCAAAGGTTTCCCGTGGGGAAGTTGAGTTGGTGGGGTCTTGCTGGATAGGCAGGGGCTGGGCCGGTGGAGTTTGGCCTCACTCGGGACGGGGCCAGCACCCTCCCTGCATCCTTGCCCGTTTTATCATCCCCTGGCCTCAACTGTGGTGACTAATTGAACATGTACGCATTCCTCAGAGAAAAGCCCGGCTGAAACTCTGAGGCACAGCCGCAGGCCCGCTGCCCAGGCCCTGTGCTCAAGCCTGTGTCCCAGCCGCTTGATAATCCGTGCGCCCGTCCCTAACCGACCTCCTGGTGGGTGTGTAATGTCGCTTCATGTTTACTGTTTTTTGTCCTCCCTGCCCCATAAATCTGCATTTAAATGAAAGTAATCCATGGTTATTGAGAAGAAAGCCTTAAACTGAAATGGAGGTCCATAAAGTAAAATGGCAAGTTTCCTCTCCCCGAGTCTTACTCCTGGGTTCACCTCCTGTTGATAATTTCATGTGAACCAGACACTTTTCTATGTGTGCAAATACATCTATATGCATATTTAGAAAAATGAGTCATACTCTATAATGTTTTCCAAGTTTCTTTTAACAATTTACAATGTCTGTTGGAAATCTTTCCAGGTCATTGTATTTGGGCCTCACCTTCTTAAAGCTTACCTGCTATTTCATAGTTCGTTGGTAATTTGTTTAATCATCTATTGTTGGACATTTATGCTGTTTCCAATTTTTTGTGATTATAAACAATTCCATAAACAGCCCTGCTCATCTATAGCTTTCAAACTTCTATGAGTATTTGTTTCAGACATATTTCTAGAAGTGGAATTGCTCGGTCAAATGCATACCTTTTAAATGTTGATAGATACAGACCAATTGCTTTCTAAAGGGCTGTACCAACATATGTCCTCACCAACAGCAGATGCTGATGTTTAATCATGACGGATGAAGTCCTGACGAACATTTTGTTCGTGTGTCTCTGAGCACGCAGCAGCTGGGTTTAGAACAGTGGGAAAGAGAGGAACCCCTCCTCTCTCCTTGAGTTTTCCTTTGTGGAGTCTGGACTTGGACGTGTAGATATCTTTGGGGGAGTTCCTGGGTTGGGGCCTAGGATGGACTCTTCTGGGCTTTAAAATTGGGCCACAAGCTGAAGATAAGCATTTGTGGCTTGTGAGCCAGAGGACCTAGTCTCATGTTCCTCTTATTCTGCTGTTGTCTTGTCTTAGCTTTAATATCTTGCTTAAGCATTCTAGCTTTGTATTGGCTCTGCTGTGTGGCATTAACGGGAGAGACATGGTCTGGTCTGAGTCCTAAAATAATTGAGCATCAACCCTCCTAAACTAGGATGCTGTGTTCAGATCAAATAGCAAGAAGCCGCTTAAGAGAAAGCTGGACAGGAGTTAGGATGAAGGGGTTAGTCTGACTCGTCACCATGGTGCCAACATTCTCTCCCTGTTGCTCCCCTTAGCGGGTCTAGGCTTCGCTTTTATGGAGGAGAGGGACATGGGCTGCAGGAGCAGCCATGGAGACACAGGGAAGGATTTGAGAGATGTGTCGAAGAAGGATCAACAGGACTTGGCACTAGAAACAAGGGAGAGGAGTTACAGGCTATTTTCTGGTCTGGAGCCTGGGTAATTGGGAGAACCATGGAGGGTGAGAAACAGGAACAGTGAACTTGGAGGAATAACTGGTTTGGGGGAAAATGCCAAGTTCAATTGTTGTCGTATTGAGTTTGAGGTCACAGTGGGAAATGTCATCAGAAAGTCACACTGTGCCTGGTTACTTGGGAGACTGAAAAATATCCACAGACAGATACAAAATGCTGTAGATTCTTAATGTCCTCGCCCCAAACCATCAGCACAACTCTCTCCTGGCCTTCTCCCTTACTTCCATGAGCTCTCTGGGCCACCTGCTGCTCCCCAAATAACTTCTTCCCTTCCCCATATGTCTAATTCTAAATATTCAGTCATCACCAATGTTCTGGGCCTTGAGTGGCAGGAAAAAATGTCAGCTCCCTGTTCCAAATGCCCTCCCTCACTCCTCTGGAGCTCTTGACGACCTGCTAGCGTTTGGCACTCCCTACTATCTCTGCTGGGCTCTGCTGAGCCTCGCTGGCCTGTGTGCTCTCTGCCTGAGAATGAATGAAGTGGTCTTGTAGCTCATGCTTCCGACTTTAATTCTTCCCAACCCCAAGAAGTCACAGAGAGTACAGCAGATCAGAACCTACCTTATCCTTCACCATTTCTATTCCTATCATGAGGCCTTTGCCTCGGACATCTCCGACAATCTCAAATTCATCGCGCAGCTCCGCAAACTTCTGTAGCATGTAGGTGCCAACTTCTTGACTGTTTTCCTGTAGATTTTCTTCTTTAATCACCTGTTTAGAGAAAGTTCCGAATGGTCTTGCATTAAAAAAAAAAAGTTCTAATATTGACTGAGAAACACAGAGAGGTAAATTTATATGACCTTCTTTACAGAAACTTGACCGGACACTTGGAACCCAAAGTCTAATGTGACCATGCTCTGTACTACGAAAAGCTTTGCTGTAAGGAGACAAAGAGGCTTGGTCTGAGGGATACTTTCCCCAAACCCTCCTCATCTTCAGGGGTGATTAAAAATTTAGGAAAGGATAAAAGACACGTCTCAATGCAGTCTGTAACACAGATGCCATAATCCCAGGGTTCATTATTGCCAGTCTCAGCTGAGAAGTAGGATACAGGGGTGAAGAAAACAAATGTTTGGGGGGAAGACCTGTCACAGATTCTCACCCTACTGGAAGCTTACTGACCTATGTTTAGTGGCCCTCAGCCAGACACAGACTGTCATTGCCCACGTGTCCCACCACAGGGCCATGGCTTGTGAGCTGAGGGAAGGCCCATGTGGGCCCAGAGCCAGGGCCCTGAAGATGCAAAAAAAATTTTCACCTACTTCCACTCACGGCAGAGACCTGTGATTCTTGGCGACTACACACACTACACTACATTTATATTTAGCTGATAATAATTGCATGGCTTCACGACTTGAGACCTGTTCGTTCACCTACATCCCCTCTATCTGGTTGAGGTGACATAACACTTAAAAAAAGTTGGCCATGTCTACAAAATGAAGTAAATGACACATTCCTACCCACGCTTTTCATTTTGTGATTTTATCATATTTGAAGATACTTTTTAATCAGCAAGGGAAGCTTTTACTTAATTATTTTTATTTAAAAATACTCAAAATTTTTTGAATGGGTGAATCATGTGCTTTGTTCAAAAATCAGAATGCATGAAAATGTACGCAGTAGAATGATCCTCGCTGATCCCTGTCCCCCAGCTGCCAAGTTTCCCTCCCCACGAACAACCACAGTGAGTTGTTTCTTGGACATTCTTCCAGTAATACCCTGCACTTACTTAAGCAAATGCTCTCCTGCACATTAGCAAGGGCGTTGAGCAGAGGAGACACCAGGGAAATTCAGGGAGTGGGGCTGAACCACGGCTGAATTACCTCCTTGGTCCCACTGAACTCAGTTTCTCTCTATGACTGTACAACAAAAGGGGGGAAGAACATAAAGGACAGGCCACAATTAACCTGAATCCAAGGACAGCAGTTGGTGACTGTCCATCACACACGACTCAAATGAAGAAGGAATCTCAGTGCTCGCAGCTCGCGACCTTTTCTTCTACTTCCCATGCATGTGAGGTTTCTTATAAATTATTTTGTGTCTAATACTTCAAGCACCCAAAGTAGATCTTTAAAAAGAGGTGAAAGGGCAGAATAGCAACTGGAAATCTAACTTAAATTCATGGACTAGTAATTACCGTTTCACTCGAATAACGTGATGGGGGTTGGATGATGTGTGTGGGTCTTGAAGTAGCCATTTTGTGAAATGAAGGATGTTAACATGGCTGCTGGAACATACCTCGAGCACCGCTGACCCAATGGCACAGGCCATAGGGTTCCCTCCAAAGGTGTTGAAGTGCAAAAGGCGTGTAGCCAGAGACTTGGCAATCTCTAGGGGGAGAAAATGAAAGGTGGACAGAGAGTGAGACCTTCTTATCTGTAATCTCCCATCACACCATTTGAATTATATTGACTTTGGTGTTGTATTAAAAATATATTTCATGGCATCGTACCCAATTCATTCTTCATTCAGCTTACAGCTGAGATTTGCAAAAACTGGTTTTTTGTTTTTGTTTTTTTACCTGAAACCTACATCACTTGAGGAGATAAGGAAGTACAGAGAGGCCGATGCTATGGTTAAGATTTACAGAAGCAACATGACCAGATTCCTGTAGGCAAAGATCAACTGACCAAGGACAAAGAAGTTACAAGACCTTTCTCAGATGTCCACAGACATGGGTCACCTTTGTCTCCAAACCTCTTGTGCTTCCTCCTTTCTCCAACAAACAAGGAGTTTGGGCTTCCTGCCCAGGGGAGATGCTTCTTTAAGATGATCGTCTGCCATCTCCTTGGTTTGCTGGCTTTCCTGACCCCAACATCTCGCCTCTCAAATTACTGGCCTGTCGTGTGGCGAGCGGAGGGAGCTTGGACTCGGTAGCATATCTTTATTCATTCAATGAAAACATTGAACCATCAGAGCACTTAATTATCCTTTAGTACCTCTGAAGTGTGCTTACTACTGGTGGGAAGAAAAAACAATTTAAAGATTTTTAACCATAATTGGTTCATCAAAATCCTTTTCTGTAAAACCTCACTAAAACTGAATAGGGGTTTATTCTCATGTTCATTTTATGGAATATTCTGGCTAAATGAGATATATTGTATTCGGCTGTTTTGTTGATGAGTCAGAAACAGAGAAAACTGTCCACTCTGGACCTTGAGTTTATAACGTATTGGAATAGCAAGGCCAAGTAAGAGTCTCCCTTCAGAATATGATTCCCTTGGAAATTTCACAGTTAGCTTCAGGTTGATTAAAAGGGATCTCTTATGTGGGTTCTGTTTCTGTGGCACAATTTCCTATACCTTGCTGGAGTGTGAGAACCCTGCATTTCATCGTGGGCATGGGAGTATTAGTCTTCCCTGCAGCAAGAGCAAACAGGGCTGGCTTTCTTCCATCTCTTCCACAATCTGGCAGACTGTCTCGCTTTATCATTACTTAGGAAATGCATGTATAGTTCCTGTCACTGTCTTCAACCCACACAAGTTCCAAAACATCTGTTTTCTACCATCACCGATGCAAGAGGCCCAGAAGCAAATGCAACCTGCCCGTAGGCCCTACCTGGAGTTGTCGCAACTGCTGCCATGGGAAAGCCGTTCCCAATCCCTTTAGCCATGGTGACAATGTCTGGCAGGACGCCATGGGTTTGAAAGCCCCAGAAGTGAGAGCCTAGCCTTCCAAATCCTGTCTGCACCTGATGGAAACAAATCCAGACTCATTGGAAACCTTTCAAAGATGGCTTTTCTGACTGTGTGCGCTTCCCCTTCCCCCTCTTCCTTTTCAAAGCCATCACTGCCAGTCATCAGCATCGCCATCCTTGTACGATCATGGGCACAGCACTTAATTTGTGTCTGAGCTTTTAGTTACCAGATACCATTTACTAGCCTTGTGGGATTTTAGATATATTTCTGGAGTCCTCTGAACCTATGTTAACTCTGTTAAGTAGAAATGGTAATAGTAATACATCACGGGGCTGCTGTAAGGGTCATATAAATAATGCACATGGAAGGAACATTCTGGTTAGCAATCCTTAATAAGGATCTTCAGTGTGTAAGGCAGCAGAGGAGAAGCTGCTTCTGCCCGGCTGGACGAAACAGGAGTTACAGGGAGTGGATTGGGGCTGGTATGGCTGTGGCCCAGCCTGCATAGACTAGTCATTCTCTTCCCTGAGATCTCCTTTCCTTCCTGAGACTTATGTCCTGAGATGATCCAGGTAAGCCAGTTAAATCAGGATTGAACTAAATTCACTTTAGTTTATTTGTGCATGCTTTTTCCCTCTTTCTAGAAGACACTCTCCCTGCTTCTTTATCTCACTAACTCCTCTTGTCCTTCAAAACATAGCTTCATCATCATTTGGTCTAAGATTTTCCTGAGCTCTAGTAGGGCTCCCCCTCAAGGCCCCTAGGCATGCTGCCATCAGGACCTCTCACCTTGGACGACTGTCACCACTGTATGTGTCTGATGACAGGGACTGTATCTTATTCCTCTCTTTCTCCACAACACCTGGCAAATGCCTGATAAACGTCGGTGCTTAGCAAGTAGAATGAATACGAAAGTAGCCGAAGTGTGTAACTGAATAAAGCCACACAGACGTCTCTGTGCAAATTTCTACCAGAGCCTTTCTGGTAAAGTTTCCTTGAAATAATTACAATGGGGGATACCTTACAGAATTGTTACTATATCTACCTTATAGATAGTTCTAGCAATTCTTATCTTCACTTAGTCATTAGGACAATCCTTCTTAAGGTCCCCCTGTGTTACGCAGTTTCTAATTACGTCCTTGAAAGTGATAAAACTGGGGCACCTGGGTGGCTCTGTCAGTTGGCCGGCTGACTCTTGATTTTGGCCGCGGTTGCGATCTTGGGCTCCTAGGATTGAGTCCCGTGTGGGGCTCCTTGCTCAGCGGGGAGTCTGCTTGAGATTCTCTCTCCCTCTGCCTCTCCCCCACACTCACGCACTCGCTCGCTCTCTCTCTAAAATAAATAAATTAAAAAAAAACAGCAATAAAACCACCTATCTTAGAAAATTCTGAAACTCATATATTTTAAAAATTTAATCTACTTTCTCTCATTGGTCCAACCGTGGCAGCTTCACTACGTGCTGATTCCAAAGGTTGAATTTGATTCTCTCACTGACATAGCAAATTGTAAACTAACAGAATATACTTTTCTTCTTTTTTTACTAGCAGTTAACTTTCTTCAGGACTTTGATTGGTTTGCGTTCTCTGAACTCCCAGAGGCAGGTTGGAGAAGGGGGGCTGGGCTAGCCCTCGCTTGTGTGTGCAGCGCTCTGGGGCCATCTAGGTCTGGGGGTACCAGACACCCGGCTGCACATGAGGAAATTGCAAAAACAATTTTGCAGAGGGGACAGCCCAAAGACTGCTTTGGGGAACGTTTAGCTGAGGAAAATGTTCAGGTGAAGACAGCAGGACTGAAACTGGTGTGAAACATACTCACAAGCTCCCCGCCTGCTCTTCGTGGGTCTAACCACTTGTTAGTAGAATCATGACTGGTCAGCCAGGAATGAGCCGGGAGCACTCCGTGGTCCTGGCGACCACCCTCTGGTCCTTTGACCTCTATTACTATTTTCGGTAGACAGAAGACTGTTGTCTTTGATATATTCTAATATGAGGTGTGATTATGATGAAACAGGCTAAAGCTCACAGAGCCAATGAATTTGGTTCCCTTCCGAGTGTCCCCTTGGAGGTACTTATGCTTATTGTACTAATGCTGCCTTAACTCAAGCTATTTTAGAATTTTTTTGGAACTAGTTTTTAAATATCTGTAATGGTGGCCCTCTTCTCTCTTAAAGACTGCATTTCTTTTCTTTTCTTTTTTTTTTAGGGGGGGAGGGGCAGAGGGAGAACAAGAGAGAATCCGAAGCATGCTCCATGCCCAGCGCAGAGCGTGAGCGGGGGCTTGATCTCAAGATGCTAAAATCGTGACCCGACTGGAAATCAAGAGTCAGACACTTAACCGACTGAGCCACCCAGGCGCCCTGTGCATTTTTTTTTCTTTTAATATCTTTTCCAAACCAGTTTTGTTAGTAAGGTAAGATGATTGCTGCCAGGCTGTTTAATACTGTTTTGGCAAAATTAGGATGAAAACTTGGTTATGAGATTAAATTTCCTATGTGGCTTTTGAGCTGCCCCTGCCTGACACAATCCCCAAATGGGAAGGTTAAAAAGTGCCTCGGGTCAGGACAGCGTCATCTGTGCCCGCTAGCCACTCATTTGATAGACTCCAATTTGGATATTTAAGTTCTGTTGTGCTTGTTAAATGGACCAACTAGCCCACTAACCAACCACTCAACTAGCAAAGTCTTCATTAATTCATACCCACATCCTGTAATTCCCACAGCAGATGCTTTTGTTTTGGATTGCGGAGGAAGATTTGAAGAAGTTTCTCCCTGTGCCTTTCCTGTCCGGCTCCCTACACCACACCTGTTCCACAGCTGCTCACCTCATCCGAGACGCACACGCCTCCCCGCTCTCGCACCAGCTCGAAGGCTTCCCCTAGGAACCCCTTCGGGTACTGAACGACTCCATTCACCCCCTGCAAAAGGCCAAACCAGGGAGTCCTGTAAGAACAGCATAGACCTTTGAAACTATTTTAAAAAAAGAAGATAGATCATTATCATCGGTAACATTAGTAATACTAGCAATTTCAATTTTTTTTCCTTCTTTTAAATTTTATTTTAGTATGTTGTGTTAGTCACCATACAGTATATCATTAGTTTTTGTTGTAGTGTTCCATGATTCATTGTTAATACTAGCAACTTTTAAACTGGTCTTTGGAACTATTCCAACTGGGTGAAGAGAGAGGCCATTACTCTATGCCACGCCTTTTGGGAAAAGGACGCAAATGCTTATTCTCTTCTGACATTAGAAACAAAGTGGATTAAGGGGATTTGGTAATATTGAAGAAAGGCTCCCCCTGACAGTGTGGGTATGCAGCAACTAAAGTCTGCTGGAGTTTCCTTTTCTTCAGAATTTTAGGAATTCAATAGTTTCATCTATCTGTTCAGCCCAGGAATGCAGGAGATGGTTTTTTGAAGGTCAGTAGAAAATCGGAGGCCCTCTTTTTTCTAGGAGACCAAGAGAATGAATTGAATTTGGAGAGGGACACAGCAATGGTCACGTACATATTTTGGAATTCTCTAGAATGTGTGAGTCAAAACTCTCTGATAATTTAAAAGTCAGCCCAGTTAATGTCTAGGGTCAATATACCCACTTGAATTGGCTCTGCAAAAAATCCAGCAATTGATTTGGCCACAGAAGTGTTCAGAGTATCTTTGAATTGTTCAATATACTGGTCCTTTGCTTGGCAGCAGTCTGCAAAAAAACCCAAGAGCCACAAACAAACAAACAAACAAAACATAGATTCAAAGATGTGAGAATGGCATTCAGTAGAATGGGGGAAATATAGAAAAAAAGAAAATAGGATGAGTAGATTGACTAGAATCCTTAGGATACAGTAAACAGGATATAGAATTCTGAAAGGGGGACATTCTTTTGGAAGAACTTGTACTTAGGTTTGAGCGGAGAGAGTAGGATAGCCATAAAAATGTAAACAAACCACTTCAGTCATTTCCACCTGGGGAAGAAATGGCCCAAAGTATCACTGAGTCTGGAATACAGAGCTATTTCACGCAAGGAAGCCTATCCTCTCAACTGGGTAGATTTAATTCAAATGTAATTGGGGTGTGGATTTAATCTATTTGAAAATAACTCTATTTACCTTTTATTGCCACTTAATTTGATGCCATGGTTTTAAAGCTACAGAGTGTCTCAGTCTTTAGAATTAATAGGTATGTTTCTAGAACAACCAGAATCTGGTCTGAAGAGGAATGTACTGGAGCCAGATAACATTGATCCATGGTAGCAAGGGAGAGGAAGGCTTCTCTGGAATACCAAGGGTCCCGGATCGACTGCATCCATACATGATCGAACCTTCAGAATTTTTATCCTAGCCTCTAATTTGATTCTAAACACCACCCCACAGTTTCTGAACTGAAGCCCATCTCCATGGACAGCAGAGAGGGTGCAGAGGGAGGTGTGGACGTGACAGGGCCCCAGCCCCAATGACAGTGACTGCACCTGCCGTCCTAGCACTTGTTTGGATTCGTGGAGGTAGTCCTAGCTCCCTGGCCCCAAACATATTTTAAGGTACATGTGATATTTGGGAAAGCTTGCTTGACCGGGGTACCTGACATCATTGTTAGTTGGAGTTGGGGGTTGGCAGTGTGAGGCAGGAAGTAATGAAAAGGGTATCAAACCCAGAAAGCACGTTTTTAGCGTCGCTTAAGTTGTGTGATGATCAGAATATACTAGACGAATAAATCTATGCCTCTCAAGACTGGATTTTAAAATTTTTAGTAAGAAAGGAAGAGAAAACAACCAAAGATGACTCTTAAGGGGGGATCATCTGTCCAAAAGATACAATGTGGAAATTTAGCAAGCCGAGCTGTAACTGGAGAGGTCAAAGTGTGGAGCAAAATCAACCCTAACGGCTTAAATTTGGACAAAACTAAACCGAGAGAAGGTTTTGCTTAAAGCTGTGATAGACCTTTCATGATTTGTCCCCTGCTGCCCACGGGTTCAGTGATGAGAGGGGTCACCTGCTGTAATCAGTTTCTTATTTCATTTCCCATTTCCCATTTCCTTCCTGAGCTCATTGCTCTCACTCCAGGTCAGGCTGCTTCTGGAGAGAGACGGGGTGCAGCGGCGTCACCATGGCAACAGCAAGGGTGTAAAGAGCGGATGTTCTCCTGGATACCATGCGAGCAACAGGGTAGAGATGGAAGAGCTGTTATCTTAGCTGCTAGTATGGAAACAGTTAAATGCAGTGAAAGGCCAAGAAAGAACAATTCTTAAGGAAAAGGAAACTCATTTTGCAAAAGGTGAAGAAGAATGACATGATCGGTACGAGATCTGGGGCGTTGAGGGGCAGTGGGCGTTAGGAGGTGAATGTTATCACGGGTGACATGTGAAATTCAGGCTATGGAATGAACACTTGGAAAGACAAAATCCGAACAAAAGGATAGAGGAAGGTAAGGAAATCTCCCACAGCAACAGCTAGCTCAGGCTCACAACCTGGACCCCTGCTTATGCCCATGCGGACGGCCATGATGGAGTCCGGAGGTGAAAGATCTTCTACCAAGATTGGCACCTGTATGCACCCAGTGAAGGAACCCTAAGAGGAATTGAGAACTGGAATCTTCTACACTCAAAGTGCTTTACACGCTGGCTTGCTTTTGCAAACCTATGAATCCGCCTTTTTACAACAAAGACCAAACACTTCTCAGCTCCCCAAAGCCCCGGAGGAGGCTGAAGTCCTTTTGTACTCCTATCCCATTTAAATATATATCAGCCATGTCTCTTGAACATATGAATTAAGGAAACAGCTGACTTCAGATATGCCAAAGACAACAGTTTACAGAAGCAGAAATGTAGGTCCATCACTATCATTTAGTCTCCAGATGCCACTAGAGAGATGACCATGGGGTTCTAGCATTGTCATGTTGGCCTAGAGCTGAGAAGGTCTCAAAGAGGGAGGAGGCAGAGAGGATGGACAGAGAGGGACCCAGAGTGGGGAGGGAAGGCAACAGTCATCTCTTAAGTGCTTCTGCCTGCCAGGCTCTGAGTTCATGGTTTTGTGGTCAGAGTGAAGTCTATGAGGTACATGAAACTCATTTTAGTTCTTGGTACCATCAAGATAGGATACACAGGTCCGGCTCTACGGGTACGCTTGGCATTGCTACTGTACGCCTTCCTGTACAGAAAGCTCTCTTCTGTTGATCTCACGAAGCCTGGTAATAAGGGACAGGGGGCAGGTACTGCCCTCTGCATCTTGCAAATGACGCAACAGGTAGAGCATTTGATCATAGCTGAATCAGCCGGGGCTGGGAGTGGAATCCAGGTCTCCCGACTTCACGGGTCTCCTCAGTCCTGGCCAGCAGAACGGGAATTATTGTGAAGCCTGGGTTCATCCTCCTGGGATGTCAGTGTGAGCAAGGATGGCCAGAGCCTCGGAGCACTGGTTTGGAGTCAGAAGGCTTGGGGTTAAGTCCTGGCTTTCCAGCCTCCCTGCTGTGGACCTTGGTTTCCTTATTTTTAAAATGGAGAGTCATATGTATATAGCTTTAAATCTCCTTAGAGTTTTAAGTTCTGGGACCACGACATCCTGTTTCAGTGCTCATTCTTGCATCCTCCTGCCTCCATTTTGCCATTATCCCGTCTGAATTTTGAGGAGACTGTGCATTTTCTTCCTTTCAAAGCTGATTTTTTACGACTTCCATTTGCATTCTTTTTCTCAACCCGGTGAGTCCGACTATCCCATCGGCTCTCTTCGGCAGAAGCATTTAGCTCTTCTTCTCGGCACTACCAGGAGCGGCTGCTCAAAGGTCCTGCACTGCGCCGACGAGCACGAGGGGAGACCCGCTGATTAACAAAGAGGAGATCCTACTTCCAAGCCACGTCTCGGGGTCAGAATAGGTAAAGAATGCACATAAAAACGTGCTGGGTAAGGCGAAGCTTTCCTTTTGAGAACGCCTTTAAAACTTTTGCAAGAGATGTCAGCAGCCTTTGGGAGTGGCCTTAAGTTTTGACAGATGCTCTCATTTTGGCTGGCATCCTGGATCCCTGGGGGAGCTTCTCGACTGGCGTTTTGAGTTTGCTAAAAGTATTCTCCCCCCCCCTTCCCCCATTGGGAACTGGTAAACAATTCCACCCGTCTTGTTTTCTTTCAAAATTGATAGCAGAGCTGTTGCTAAAAGAGCTAACAGAGCTCTTTTCATTAAGTACCAAGCGATAGTCCTTTTAGCTTAGCTGAGAGCGTGAGATGCTCTTCCTCACAGCCGGAGAGCCCCGCGGCGCTTGGCATGAGAAGCGTTGATTCCACGGGGGTGGGGGGGTTGGCTTTCTGGTGTTGTTTCCTTTGGCTCTTCCCTTTTCCATTTTTTTCAAACCCGTTCACTTAGGAAGGGTTCAGCCTTTCTCTAGTTTCCTTACCCCTCCCGACCTTCCACCATGCACCTCGCACCTCCCTCCCCGCCCCCTTGAACCTGGTGCACAGCTGCATTTCCTAATTGTTTGCACAGGAGAATCTCGACAGTGGCTTCCTCCCCAGGGGCCACGGAAAACATCTGGGCACATTGTCTGCAAATGACAAAAGACGGAATTTGGCAAAATGGGACGACAAGGTAGCCAATTTGAAGGAGCATGTGATACCGATCAGGGTAAGAGGGCTTCTAAACTTGATACAGAGATTCCTCCTGTGCTCCTCTCCCACTTAGGATGAAACCCAAATATTTTGGTTTGAAAAGATAATTTTTTTCTTAGAAATCAGTTATGGGGGCACTTTACAAAGGAAACTGATTTCAGTGTCCGCTCAAGAGTTTGGTGAGCATGGGCGTCTGAAAGAATAGGAATAATTAGGTATCTGATTCTTTTGCTGAGGTGGGTCTATAGCAAGTGAGAGCAGAAGGTGAGTTCAGGGATGGTTCTGTAGGAATCTGATGCACTCAAGGGTCTGAGAACTAATTTCTATACATTTATTTGTAGTTTACTTGATCTTATTTAAAAGCAAAATAAATTTTAAAAATCTCTATCATGAATTATTACTCAGACTCTGAAGTCCTTTCTAATAAACATTTCCTCCAAGTCGGCTTTGGTTCAACTAAGTCAAATTCAGCCCCTGATTAATGATAGGCTTTATATTCATTTCTAATCCTAGTACCTGGACACTCTGATCAATCATACCATGTACAGAGCAGTCTTTAGAGAAACAACATAAAAATCTCAAAACTCACTGATTGGCAGCCCAACCCACCGGGGAGATCCATCCTGAAGGGCCCTACGTTTGTCAGGCCAAGTGTGTAAGGACTGCACCCGTGGTAGCCTCCTCTGCAGAGAAGAGAGAGTGAGAAGGTGGGGTTAAGTTCATTTTTCTTCAATTCAGAGGAACACCATTAACATGCAAGTCCAGTGATTTCTAAGAAATCTTCTAAGGCTATGCCAGGAGAATTTACTTATTTGTCTTTTCTCCTGGGGTCATTGATTTGAAATGGTGAAAGGAAGATTTGGAGGACATCTGGGCAAGAACTCTGACCTTGACCGCTGCCCTACTGGATTACTGTACAGTCGTGAGACTCAGCTTTCAGCAACATGCCAGAAATCATATATTCAACGAGCATTAGTCTTCAAAGTAGTCATCTTGAGAAGCCAAACGTGTGTTCCTAAGATGTGGCTGTTGCACAAATGCCTCATAAGCCACTTTATTTGGCATATAAGGATCACAGGTTCTGTTTCTTCTTGAACCCAAAACTATCATATTTAGTATAAATCATCCTAATCACCAGTCTTGGCTTCATACGGGTTTTGACAGTTCCTCAAATCAAAATCACCCTTACACGGGGTTTATGACTAGTAAGACGATTCAAAAGGATGGTCATCCATCTTGAAGGATGAGACACAAACGTGTGTTGAACCCTACTAACACCTGACTGCTTTGAATAGATCGACATTTGACATGTATATTCCGGGATGTTTATTTGGGTAAAACATCAATCACATTTTTTTGTTGCCATATTTCTTTGATACTAAATGTTTCCTTATGCTTGTAGTTACTACACGTGCGTTTTATATGGAATGTGCAGTATTGGGTGTAATCAAATCTTTTGAATTGAGACCAAAATTATGACCAGACAGGTGACAGAATGGGACTATCTCTTCATTCCATCTACTTTTACCACAAGCCACTCTTTGGCATAATCCTCAGTAGAAGAGCCTGTTTCAATGTGCTACGTAAAATCACCCAAAGGAGGCAACTGCGAGCAAAATGCTTAGTTTTCTCTTATTTTTAATGCTAACATAGCTGCTGAGGGTTTATAATTAAGTTATTAAAATTATCAATTTTCAAAAGTCACTCAAAGAAGCAGAAATATACAGGTTAAATATGAATCCTCCGAACTTAAAGAGAATCAAAGGTGAAGAAAAACCTGGTGTAGCTCGCACTAGGAAGTAAGTAGAGGGCTCCTTAGCACAAGCAGAGATGAAAACGGGCCCACTGTCATATGGTAGAGCCAGGAGCATCTATGGGTATCGACCAGTCATTCACCACTTGGCATATGTCCTGCTCAATACTATACATTCAAAGTAAGAAAACTGACATATGACCATCTCTTTAATTTTATGGGAGGATCTATGACATAGCTAGTACTCCACGCTATTTGTTACCCCAGTCGGGGACCCCTGCCTTGGATCAGGCCAATTCAGATAGGGTTATCCAGTCATAAAATTTATTTGATTCTGCCCTAACACCTAAAATTAGAATGATAGTCCTGGGAAAGCCTCCTTCCCCTCCAGACTCTGTTGTAAAGATGGATATTTAGTATTGGAGTAAGTCAATGTTATTGGGGTTGAACATTCCAGGGCGTGATTACCTTAAAGAAATAATGTCTGTGCTCTTTGAGTGTGCTCTGGCCATCAGCATGGCTAGGTCATTGGCTTCTGAGCCACTGTTCACCAAGAAAATAACCTGGAGGGAAACAGAAGGCACACGGCACCATACATTAATTTATTTCCTTATTACCCAATTAATTTGAAATTGCTAAAGACTGTGCGTTCCAGCCTCTAATTATTAAGGAGAGTTCCCTTCAGACAAGCGGTCCCATCCCTGACTTACTATGTTAGTCCTACAGCTGTTCATTGAAGAGCTGCTAAGTGCTAGAGATACAAAAATGGCCAAGGATTATCCCAATTGTGAAACATTCCAGGCTTCCACTGGCTCTCTTCAGTGCTCTGCAAAATGCCAAACTGGGGAGACTCGATGAAGGGTATGGAATGGGTAGCGGGTGAGTGGATCTGAGGACTAAGTTACTTAGCTCTTGAACCTCGACTGCCCGCCTGAAGGCTTGGACAAGCCAGGCTCCCTGATCCTGCTGCCCCAGAGGATGTCCCGGCCTGTCTATTCAGTGTGTGTGAATATTGAAAAACAAGCAAACAAAGAAAAAAAATGCAGCTCCTCCTGGCTAAAAGAAAGGGGAGAAGTGACGGGACCTGGGTCCTCCAGACCTATGTGCTTGCGCCCTTGTGGACATCCCTACTCCTGCTCCTCCAGGAACACGCTGGGATGCCCTTAGGTTGTAGCTGGTCCAGCTTTCTTCAGCTCTTGTAGATAATACAGTAAATGGAAAATCTAGAGAATATAGTAAAATAATACTAAAAGCCCACACCAGGTGCTGGGCACTGTTCTAGGTACGACATATATTAGCTCATTGAATCCGGAAATGCAAATCTTAGCCAACATTTCACCATCTCAGTTCAGTTGAAAAAACATTCAGTCATTTCAGAAAAACATCTCATTTAGCAAAACTATCTCAGGGCATCTTAGATCGAATGAACTGAATGGGATATTAATTTTATTAAAAAATGGCTCCACTCTGTAAAAGGAGACATGCAAATGATTTTGTAGAGGGGCCCTGGAGCAAAGAAATAAACCCGCCCGAGGAACACAGAGGAGAGTGTCCAGAGAGGAGGGCTGGGGCTTCTGCAAAGTGACTTTTGCAGACACGTGGCAGTGAGGAGAACTTCCAAGGAGAGGCAGAGGCTGGGAGGTGATGAGTGAACATCGGTTGGCTTCACCAGCAATTCATGAATTCCTGTCTCCTCCTTGATGCCGTTCAGATTTGGCTGTTAGCTCACTATTTCAGATGTTCACTTCATGGACCAAATTCCCTGTTCATATTCCTGCTTCATCGGGATCATGAGACTTCTGTTCCTTTGAGAGCATCATACCTTTAGAGGCTCCGGGAGAAGCGCCGAAAGCTTCTCTGCGAACTCATGGATTGGAGTGTGGAAGAAGAGGGCACTTGTATGCCACAGGCGTCCAAGCTGCTTTTGTGCCACTGCGTTTACCTTCCTGGATAAACGGGAGAGCAGAGGTCCCCGGGCTGCCAGTGGGCATGCTCCTACCAACACACACACCCCTGGGCACCGAACCCAAATGTGTGGCTGCTTCTCACAGTCTCAAGAGGCTGGTTTCATCCACACATAGAAAGAACTCTGACCAGTAGAGCTGTCTGGCTATGGGATGGGTGGCCTTAAAAGGTCATGGGCTCTTCACCAAGGGAGGTGTTCAGAAGGAGACCAGATCATGATCTCGTAGGGATTTTAGAAAAGAAATTCCTACTTTAGGACAGAGAATCTCTTCTAATTAGGTTTTCTTATAAATACCCTTTGAACAGTTTGGAAACTAGAGATGACTAGATGTAAGCCTGGGTGTCTTTTCATTTATTCTTCTAAAGAATTCTAGATCCATCATGCACATGTATACAAGAGCAACGCTTCTACCTTCAAAGGAGATTCCAGTATCTGATTCCTAATAGTGGTCAGTGTTGATGAACATTTTGTAACTCTGAAACCATATTCTGTGAAGGATCAGAAGACTCATGCTGAGGGATAGTAAGAACTAAGGGTAGATATGTAGGACTTGACTAGGAATGCCTTGAAGATATAGGCCAGGATGTTTGAACTTGATCTAAAGGACAGCAATGGCTAAAGTTACATGCCAGTTCTGTTTGTTATTAATAGCTGTTCACACACACACACACACACACACACACACACACACACACACAAACACACATCAGTTCAGTGGTTAAATAAATAAATAATAATTAAGTCATTTTGAGAAATACCAGGTCAAACAGATTTCTTCACTGCAGGACTTGCCAGTGCCTTTGCTAGTCAAATACTCACTGTTTCTCCCCAGGAGGGAGATAGAGTTTAAAGTGTTTTTAAAACTTATTTTTTCATGGGACACTTCACCAACTAACCTCTCCTGCAATCAGGGTTCCATGACTCACTTTAGAAAATTACAGAGTATCAATAAACTTAAACAGAAGAGGTAATTGATAAACACATTGTTCAATAAAATAAACATATGAGCCACATGACGGTAGGATGGAGGGGGGAAGACTGGTAATGGTGAGGCCAGCCAGGAGGGCAAGGTGACTTTCTAGGTGTGGGAGGAGGAGAGCTCCTAGGAGACTGGAGTTGGTGGGAATTAGTGGGGGGCCGGTGGGAGAGGCATTTCAGCACAGGGAAAGCTAGACCTCGGTATCAGGTTGGCTAAGGGGACTGAAAGGCAGGGACGAGTCAAAGATGACGTCACCATTCTTGCCTGTAACACCGGGGAAACCCCAGGATTAGTCAAGAGATGCAGTCAGCGGCTACCCAGATCCTGGCAGAGGACCTCCAGGAGCAGGAGGCTCACGTGTGCACGTTGAATAAATGAATATGTAAGTAGAAACAGTCTAATGGAGGGTACGATGGGCTTGGCCTCCGTAGTGTTGGATTTCAACTGATGGTGGAATATCATGGGGTGGGGTGGGGGTGTCCTGGAGACTGTGGGACATGTGGGGCATCCTAATGCCCACTCTGGGTTTATTACAGATATATTAGTAGCTGGGTGAGGGGTCAAGGTGAAAGAAACAGAGCTGGGAAAGGCTGCAGAAAATGTCACTCACTGACCAGGAATGGGGCCTATTCTATGGGGGAAATAATAAGGCATGAAGGGGTTGTAGAGAGAAGAGCAGAAGGCTAAGGAAAGGGCTGGGACACCCAAGTCAGGGGGTCAGAGGGTAAGCTGCAGGGTTGGAGGGAGATCAGGAGAAGAACAAAGTTCATGAAAGCCAGTGAGTGGTCGACTAACAGCAACACTGTCCAACATTATTAATGAGAATGTTTAAAATTTTTCTCTACTTTTTTTTCCTTCCTTCTTTCATGTGTGCTTATCACATGTTTTAGACTGCCTCCGAATTTTATTTTACGCGCTCCTTAGGACCTCGCATGGCACTGGTGCCTCCCGGAGACAGGAGCAGGAAGGAGAAGGCTCTGGGAGGACTAGGTGAGGCTAGACCCTGGAATTAAAACTCGCTCTGACCACCTGGCAGCTGCTGGAGGGGAAGACCCTTTGCTCCTGCTTTGACAGAAGGACCAAAACTTATTCCATTGATTTCGGCTTGTGGCTGTATTTTGATCTCACTTAATGGGAGTTTTGTTGGCCAGATGATTAGAGGGAGGAGCAAATAGGCATTAAAATGATAGTGTGGCATCAAAAACAAAAGAACCACAGAGGACCCTGCCCGGGGCATTTGTGTGGGTGGGTTGATGACCAAGGGTCCAGAGAATCCCAGGATTAAGGGTTCCATGCATCTCTCATGTAAATTTCCAGCTATGCTTACACCTCTCTCTTAACATCCTTTCTTTCCCCATCCACCGGTCAGAGGTGAAGAAGATCCTTAGGCTAGGAGGGAGTTCTCATTTCATCGTCTCACACCTGACACCCAGCCACCCCATGTGCTCTGCCTTTCCCTCAGTGCATGGCCTCTGTCTGGAAAACTGCTTCTAGTGGGGACAAGCACACACTCCAATCCCATGGTACACGCCACATGGCGTGAGCATGATACATCTTGCATTGTCAGGAAAACAAAAAGTGCAGTGTGAAGATGTTGTTACCCAGGAGATAGCAGGGAACTGGCAGCCATAAACCCGGATATGCCTAAGGGGAGAGAATTTTTAACCAGAGTTCTCAGTCACTAACATGAGCATTAGCCTGGTTCTCCATATATTCTTCTGGAGTGAAAACACTGGAATTTTAAGGATACTCACGGGTGGCAGTGACCGACACTGACAGTGACAATCCCAGAAAAGAAATCCAGGTATCTGTTTCCCTCATAATCAAACAGCCATTCCATGTGACCCTGGTGAAGCAGCAAAGGCTTCGGAAAATACACCATAGACGTGGGAGGAAGGTGTTGATTGTGAATCTCCAGGACACGTTCATAGGCGAGGGACTGTAGATAGGCAAGATTTCAGGGTTTAAGATCTCTCTTTTCCACACCTCATGTTTCTTTCTTCCTTTTTTTTTTTTTGTAAGATTTTATTTATTCATTTGACAGAGAGAGAGAGACAGCCAGCGAGAGAGGGAACACAGCAGGGGGAGTGGGAGAGGGAGAAGCAGGTTCCCAGTGGAGGAGCCTGATGTGGGGCTCGATCCCAGGACCCTGGGATCACGCCCTGAGCTGAAGTCAGACGATTAACGACTGAGCCACCCAGGCGCCCCAACACACCTCCATGTTTCTTAAAAGATTGACAGCAGGTCCAAATGCAATCTTGCCTCTCTACTGACCGAGCATGGGGCTGCTGTCCAGTGCCCACAACTGGGCGTATTTGCCCCATGTCCTCCTCACCCAAGGTCCTTCCTTCCTCTCAAGTACAGGCAATTATTGATATGGCCCTTCGATCCCTTTCTAGATCGAATATGAAGACGGAGGCTGAAATTTCCTACCTCTCAGTGGAAAGCCTTGTCTTTGAATTCATGTTAGCTGTAGAAAAAATAAAAAGGCTTTCGAAGTAAATGTCTGTGGTAATGCCTTTTCTTTCCCTTCCTCTTTCTTTTTCTTTCTTTCTTCTTTCTTTCTTTCTTTCTTTCTTTCTTTCTTTCTTTCTTTCTTTCTTTCTTTCTTTCTTCTTTCTTCTCTCTCTCTTTCCTCCCTTCTTTCCCTCCTTTATTTCTTTCCCTTCCCTTTTCTTTCTTTCTCTTTCTTTCTTTCTTTCTTTCTTTCTTTCTTTCTTTCTTTCTTTCTTTCTTTCTTTCTTTCTTTCTTTCTTTCTCTTTTTTCCTGCAGTTTTTTTTTGTTTTTTGAATGAAAAGAAAATGAAGTGCTGGTGGTGTTCATGTCTTTATCAGATTTCCTCCTATACTTCTCTTCTTTATGGGTCCCTCATGACTATTGACTGTACAATTTCTAATCTGTGAGTATTATGTAGAATAAAGGGGATAGAAAGGAAGAGAGGGAGAGAGGGAAAAAGGGAGGGAGAGAGAGAGAGAGAAAGAGAAGCCCAATATTTCTTAGTCTGAGAGCAAAATCGTAACTTTATATTTTGGAGGGAAGGACTCCTGAAGGTCAGATCATGCATTGCTGTATGAGAGAGTGAAAACAACATTTTAGAAAGTAAATGTGTGGTACCACATTCGTGATATATCATCTTTGTGTGTGTATCTATATTTATATTCCTGTGATAAATACAAATAGTCTCTTTCCTGTACTCTCGGTCTGTATCTGCTCTGTCTCTTACACATGCACAACAATTCATGCAACAGCATGGAGTGGAGTAAGAGGGTTCAGACACTCCCGGAGACTTAAAGGCTAGAATATCTAGGATGCGAGGCTCAGTGGCAGGCAAAGCCATCTGTGGGTCCTTCTTGAGGAAATGATTAATTTAGCCCTTGCAAGAAGAACCACTTTCTTGGGTTTTCCTCAAGTAACTGACAGCTGACTCTTACCTGGTATTCCTCAGGTGTGAAGTCACATGGAGGCATTCTGGGTTTTGTATGAAGACCAAGCTTGGTCACAGATGTCCGGAAAGCACCTACTAACGGTGAGGTGAGTTAGGGTCCTCAATGGAACATCAAACAACCCTGTTTGAAAAACGATCTGCATACATATGTAATCTGAATCAAGATCCGTAGGCAATTTCATTTACTCCTTAGTTTAAAAAGATAATTCAAATCAAACTTTAGTTTGGATTTAAAAACTGAAGTATCTCAGTAACAAATTTTGGGGAGGAAAAAAGAGTTTCTTTCAAATCTAGTCAACAAAAGCATGGAGGATACTGGGAGATGTCCTCATTTTTCCCACTGTGGTCCCTCACGGGCTCCCCCGCCCCCTGCCCAAGGGGCTCCATTCCTCTCTCCTGCCCACCGAACTTCTGCCGCTGCCGAGCTTTGCTGGGATAGATCTTCTTTGTTCATAGAGGCGCTTTCTGAGCTTTGAGATGCATAGTGCCCGAGTCCTTGCGCCAATCCCACTTCCCGATGCCAGGTTGGCTTTCAGTAAACAATGAACAAATGGCCGTTCCCCATCCTTCTAGGGAATGAGGAAAGATAGGTGCTAGGCAATGTACTATGATAACAAATACACACGAATAGACCCGGAAGACAAAACCTTCCTCTAAAACACAACACAAAGACCATGACAACACAAGACCAGACCACAGCAAAGCAGAGGTAAGGTGAGCCAGAGGAGTCACTTAATATTTGGAGCTACAAGGGGCCTCCGATGTTTGTTGTTGTTGTTGTTCAAACGCTCACTTTATGGAGGGGGAAACCAGACCCAAGTGGTACATTACTTTGCTTAAGTTCGCCAAGCTAGTTAGCGGCAGAACAAGACTGAAGCTCCGAGGGTCTGGCTCCCAGCCTACTTCTCTTTTTCTCGCCCACTGGCCACCTTCACCCCTCCTTTCCAGCACAGGTTTTGACCTGTCTACAGCAGTGGGGCGGGACAGTGCAGTTACAGAATATCACAGTCGGAGGAGACGTCTAGAGACCTTGGCAGTACTTTTAGAAAAGAACTCTGCTACTTTTGAAGATGCAAGGTCAGTATCAGGATCATTTTACAGGTAGAGAGAGCTGAGAAAGCCCTGCCTCTTATTCAGCAAGAAGGTTTGAATCCATAGATGAAATGTTGGTGTTTTGTGCGGCTACGAAGTCACAGTCCTGAGCGACACAATGAACAATTGTGTTTTTAAATGAAGCTGGAAAGTAACAGCTCTGAATATGTTTTCTTTCCAAGAGATCTCATTCCCTTTCCTGCTCTAAATCATCACTAATGTCATTAATTTGCTCTTACTTTAAAAACAAGTGACTCCAGTCTATCCATGCATAGAAATGAGAAAAAAAATAACAGCTTAAGTTTTCTGAGAATTTCACCTTTTGAAAAGCTTGTCATTGTGTCTCTCTGCATTAGGTACGCTTTTGAAACAGAAAAAAAAGAAATATTCTGAGTGTTTCCAAGAATTCAAATTCCCTTCACTCCTTCACTCCCTTTCTCCTGCCTGCACAATTGGAGCTGCCCATGGAGAAGGCTGTACGTTCTCCGGACTCCAAAGCTATAGGGATTATGAAAGTAGGTTGGGGGTGGGGCAGAGTGGGGGAGAAGGATTTGATAAAGAAGAGCCCAAATTTCAAACAGTCAAGGCAGGTTTATTCAGTTCTCTGTTCACCAAACTGATAGGAATGTGATGGTGGAGTGAGGGCTCCAAATGAAACACATGAAATCCTGTTGGAAGGAAGGAAGGAAGGAAGGAAGGAAGGAAGGAAGGAAGGAAGGAAGGAAGGAAGGAAGGAAAGAAGGAGGGAAAGTGGGAAGGGGAAGGAAGGAGGGAGAGAAGGAAGGAAGGAAAGAAGGAAAGGAGGAAGGAAGCAAGGAGGGAAAGGAATTAGTCAATAGTGAAGAGAGGCTAGATAACATCTCACAAAGTCTGCCGCCTTTCGTAGCTCCCCTGTCACCAAACAACCCAAACTCAAAACTAATAGTAATGATAATAACTGATGGACAGAAAGAAACAAAAAGTCTTTTCATTATTTGGTTTTCATTATTTGTTAGAAAGGAATGTAAAATCTAAATGTCTGGACAATTGTCTTCATTCTTTATTCAAAGTAGCCTCTGTTTTGAGGACAGTACACAAGAATTGAGGGTTAATAAACTTTTGTGTTCTTGGAGATTGTGGGTGTGCATATACACGCATGTGTATGTGTGTGTTGGGGGGGGGTAGACAGACCCAAGAGAGGTGGGGGAAGGGATAACTGAACTGGGTTCACAAAATGGAATTCCAGGTCTATTTCTGGATAGACATTTTTTTGGCTTCTGTATTATTGTTTTAACTGACCTGATGATGTTGCCCTTTTAGCCTGATGCTAAACACAGATGACGCTTAATGATTTTCATCCAATTCACCAATTTCCTCTCCAGTTCACCTGGACAACCCAAGACATTTAAAGGTGGAATTCTTTTTGGGGAACACCACTGCCATTGTATATGTATAAAAAAATGCAAATTATAAATGGGTAGTTGGGTTTAATTTTCCAGCTACCTAATTCTCACAGAGTTCCACAACAAAGTCACCTTAACTTGGTTTTCTTTCCCCCAAAATTATAGTATCAAAAAGTGAAAATCTGTTGGGGCAAAATAGGGGAGGGAAATCAATTTTTGTGGGCATGTGAACATTCTGGGGGGAACTTGTCTCGTCAATGATGAAGAGTCTTCTAACATTCATAACCAGTTTTCAGTACAGAGGGAGTATTTAACGAGATCTTCCTTACCCTTTCAAATAAAAAAAAGGTACAAATTATTTAATAATACACAATGAACATAGTTTGTAGAACATAAAGGTGATTTATTAAAATGCTAACTATGCCTGATTTCTACATAGCGTATTAGGTAACTTTAAGAAAACTTGTCGCTTGAGACATCTCATTTACTTAGGATCGCCAATGAATTAAGAAAGAAAGATCTTATTCACTTAAGGGCCAAGGGAGGGACAGATTCCATACGGGGCATTTGTAGTTTTGAGAGACTTTGGTAGGGTTAAGGTCTGGAGATGCCACCTTTCACGGAGGTGAGTTGAGACTATGCTGAAGTCTGAATAATTGAGGGGCAGTGGTTGGCTTGGGAGAAATGTTATGTTGTCTGCTTCCAGAACCAAGAGGGGATCCTTTTCCCTTCATAAACTGTTCCACAGTCTGCAGGACGTTACAGGGGACACTTGGCATTGAGCTATGGCGCTCAGTCTCTCTGAATTGCGTGCTCTCAGTGACAGGATACTCACATCAGGGGCCTGCCTCCCACCAGTGAGGCCAAGGGATGGGCATGAGACCTCCAAAGATGTCCTCTCTTTAGGATGTGACATCTTGAGCAGACGCCCCGCATGGAGGGAATGGCCTCAGGCCCTCATCAGAGCCATGACATGCTTAAGAGCCTGTTCCCGCCAGGAGGGATTTCTATCCTTGCCGGGCCCTCTTGATGTCTCTTCATGTCCCCTCCTGCCCACCATCTCACCTCCCCGCTGATTCTTTCGGTTCCCTCTCCGTATCTTTCCCATCGATGCCTTTTGCTTAGTGAGGCAGGGCGGCTGCTGGTGTCCACAGGCAAGAGCTCTGCCCGATCCCGAGGTTGGCGGGTCCATCCCTCCTCTTAGCACTTTTGGGAGCAGGCCTTCCCCTCCTGACCCTAGGCAGGGGTTAAATCAGTTCTGCAGACGGCAGCAAGGACTGCCCGGAGCAGAGCAGGTGGGAGGCCTCCCTTTAGGGCTCATTTTCACGTTTTTCTTAGAAAAGGCTTTGCAGGACTCTTGGGAAATTTCTCAGCTGGAAATGGGCATTATTTGCCATCCATCTACCCTCCCAGGTGCCCCTCCTTGTGGTAGACAGACATATGAAAATGGTACTTTTAAGCACACATCTCATCTCCCTAGAAATGATATACACTTAACAACTATAATTAGTAAGGAAGAGGGTGCCTCGGAGATATTTTCTCTATTCTTTTATATTGAAACAAACTGCTTCCGTAACTCTGTGCACAGATTTAGCCCCAAGTGACCGTACATGTCAAACACAGGCAAGGCTGAATCCTTGACCCACACGTGTATCAGTCTGTATGCAGGTGTTATACAAGGACGGTGGCGTATTTATTTTTTCCTACCTGGCCACACTTAACACCTGGAGATCTCCCCATCTCAACCCAACCCCGCCTCCCTCCTCCCCCATTTTAATTTTCTATCTTCTCACCCTAATTTGATTTTGTTATGGCATGTATCCCTACTGGATGTTTTCTACATATTTGTCTGTTTGTCTGTTTGTGCTCAGTCTCTCCCACTGGGATACAAAACAATACCATGGCTTTTTGTGCCCCAGGGCTCTGTCTACGTATGGGTCCCTAGTAAGCACCCAGATACTTTTGACCGAATGTATATTTCACACACAGCAGGTTCTTAAGAAGGGTGTGGTCAACGAGTGCGTGTTTGAATGAACAAACCCAAGCAAGCGTATTTCTAGGTACAATAGGTCAGAAAGTAGAAATAAAGCCCCAGTGGTCCTTGAAAGGCCGGGGAGAGCATGGCATTCATGTCTACATGGCCTAAGTTTGCAAGAGTCCTTTTCCTCTGTAGTTTCCTTGGTGTAGCTATGTTAGGAGTCCCCAGTAATTGAGCAAAAAGATTTCACCTGCAAGCTTCACCCACTACCACCAGCACCACAACCGTCAGGGGCTGGGCTAGGAAAGGGGGAGGGGGGCGGGAGGGCATTCTCTCTTGCTTTGTCGACAGCTGGTACTTGCAGCGTAATATCCTCCTTATTGAGCATAAGACTCTGGGTGTAATTCTAGCTCCTTCTCAGAAAATGACAGGGTTAAATGATGTTCTGACAAAAGACCCATGACTGAGGGAAAAGAGAAGCCCAAACAGGCTGGAGGAAAAGTAGGGAAGGAAGGGCCTGGTGGAATCATTCTGACTTGGAGTCAGACAGACCTGGCTTTAGGGTAGGAAGTTGTCACTTCTGTATACAGGGAAAATCACAAGCGCCGAAGATAGACTCTGTGAAGCCACCAATGGCTGGTGACCCCAGGTCTTCTCACACTTCGTGTCCCTGCTGGAGAAAGAGTCTGAGTGGAAGAAGAGGCTCAGGGTCTAGTCCTTGCTCTTGAGTGTCTCTGGGGAAATGGCTGCCCTCCTGAGTCTGTTTCCTTGTCAAGGCTTGAGGTGAAGGTCCTGCCTCCTGGGGGCTTGGTGGGAATTCATGAGGAGGCTGTATGCCTTCTAAAGTCATCATCCTTGAATATCTATTTATTGCAGTTAACACTTAACTTTGAATGGCTTTCCTTCTATTTCTTCTTTATATTACAGCTAAGATACCATATTGTTTTCATTTTGAAATTGTGCATCGTTGGGTTTTATTATGCATGGGTTTCCTTTCAGGGCAAGAGGGGGGCCAACGCAGAATGCTGGGCATGGACAGGGGGCATGGATCTGCCGGGGTGAGGACCGTTGTGTCAGATGGCCTGTCTCCAAGCCCCCACGCAGGCCTAATCCCAGAACCCCAGGCAACAGGCCCTGAAATCAGCCCCGCCCCTCTGGCCAACCCTCAGCTGACCCATGTGCTCCTGGTTTCCACTCACGGCTCAAGGAAGGGCACATCTTGGGGATCCTGGGAGAGGACGTCTGCAGGAGCCAAGCTCTCAGCGAGTGTCTCCAGGCTGGGGTCATGCCTGCCAGTGAGAGAGCCAGTGCCCGGGGAAGCAGGTCGGAGGAAGGGCTCCAACTGCTCACGGACCAGATGGACTTTGAGTTTAGGGTGGAAGGGGAGGAGCTGGGGGGGGAGGGTGGGTCCTGGAGTGGTTACTGCCTTCACTTTGGACAAGCCCCAGAGCAACTAGGGCAGCACCCTAAGGGGAGAGAAAAGAAAAGAAGGTGGGAGAGAGAAAAGAGAAAGAAGGCAGCCAAAGTCAAGGCCTTCCGGACGAGTTTCGTTAGTTTTCTGCTCCAGCGGTTTCTCTCAGGAGGGGCGTCTCTGTGTGAGGGTGGTGGCGGCTGCAGGGTTTGGCGGGGGCAGAGAAGGCTCGAGATATAGTTGAAGAGGTCAGAGACTGAGAAATGAGGCCTGTGAATAAGAGAGAGAAAAGGAGGATATGCATGAAGTGAGTGGATAAAGAAATGACTGTGGGTATTGAGGGTCTCCGAGGAAGAGAAGGGGACTATGGGAAAAGGGTGCTCTCCGGGGAAGAGGAAGGGGCATGACATAGCTAGGAAGGCTCTGGACAACGGCGCCTCCGAGGAGGCCAAGAAGTTGAGACCTGAGGAGTCAGGCTTTATTTTCCTTCTATTTCGATTTCTAGAATTCCCATTTGTCACTCCTGCCTACCCCACCCCCAATCTCCATCGGTGACTATTTCTGTATGTGATATGTATCTTTTTGTTGGTGTGTATTCTTGCAAAACGTGTGTCGTGTGGAGTGGATGCGTTCTTAACTTATGTAAACGTGTCGTTTCTTTTCTGCTCCGAGCCATGGTTTTGAGACCCCATCCAAGTTGCTCTCAGTGCACGTCTGCGACAGACGGCAGTCTGTGCGTCCGCGCGTGGCGGGGCTTAAGGGGGACAGCGACAAGGGCGCTTGGAGCTTGGTGGGGCGGGGTGTCGGTTGGCACAGAGGCTCGGAAGAAAGAGGCAGGCGGCTCCGGACTGCCGGGGATGGGGAGTGGGGGGGTCGGGGTGGGGGGGGCTCTAATAACCCCAGAGTTTCCGAGGCTTGTCTTGCGGGGCAGCCACAGGACAAGCACATCTCTACCCCTACCCGCCGCAGTCTTCGAAGCTTATACAGAGACCCTAACTAGGTTAGCAGGACTCTTCCTTAGAGTTTCCACCTGTCGCTGGACCATCCAGATGGTCTCAAGGACACACTCGCAAGGCAGTGGCTTCGGAGCAGCTCTCGGTGAGGGAGAGGGGAGCAGAAGTCCCATTCCAAGGACAGAGGAGGGGCCAGGAGCGTCTAGCCGCCTGTGTCCAGCTCTCAGGGCCACAGGCGGTCCTGTGCTCGCGATGACCTCCAGCAGCAGTGGTGGGGGACCGGTGAACACCGCACAGGGGGGCATCTTGCAGCACCCCGCAGGGAGGCCAACTGGCTCGGTCACACCCTCCACCGACATCTAGGAAACAACCTTTTGCCCCAGATGCCCAGAGGAAGTGAGGGCCCCAGATAAGCACAGAAAGCGTTTAAAATTTGGTGTAAATTGTCCCCTTTTGTGTGGGTTCCCATGGGAGTGGCGATGGCATCTGGCTGGCCAGCTGTCCCGGGGCACCCAGTCCGTCGTGCCGCGGGCCCGAGGTGAGGGAATGTTGAGTTCCTGAGGCTGGCAGACTTTCTTTGCTGCGCGGGGCGGTCATGGGTTTTGTGCTTGTGAGCACTGCAGGCCGCCAGCTCCTTTGACTTCAGATGTCTCTTGGGTTGTTAGCTTAGAGATTGTTTCGGTGAAAGGCACCCAACGACATCAGGGGCTGCCTTGGGTGGGGAAGCCAGACACCGCATGCTCGCTGGCTTCAATTTGGGAAGTTGTACCTTCATGATTTAAAAGGGAAAATGGGCGCCTGGGTGGCTCCGTCAGTCAAGCGGCAGGTGCTTGGTTTCGGCTCAGGCCCTGCTCTCAGGGTCCTGAGATGGAGCCCCGCCGGGCTCCCTGCTCAGTAGTGAGTCTGCTGGAGACTCTCTCTCTCTCCCTCCACCCCTCCCCCACTCATGCGCATGCTCTCTCTTTCTTTAAAATAAATACACAAATTTTTAAAAACATAAGGGAAAACATCTTTTTTAAAGGGGAAACATTTATTCTGATTACCATAGTATAGGATACTTTCTTTGTGAAAACAGACACAAGTCTAGAAAAGCGTAAGGAAGAAAGTAAAAACCACAACAAATCTGACTGGTATATTTTAGTAAAGATTCTTCCAGAAATCCTTTATTACATGTGTATACCTGTGTATACACATACAATTTCATAACCTGCTTATAGCCATTAAGACAGCTTTTTATGCAAAAATTACAGATCGGCGTCATGATTCCTACTTCTTTCACAATATTCTATCATCGGTTTTGTTTGATTTTGGAAAATTCTTTGGCCATTATCATTTCAGTATTTCATCTTCTGCTGATATTTCAATTATACATATATTACAACTTTTGAAATTGTTCCACAGTTCTTGGAGGTCCTGTGATGTTTTCCCCCCACTCTTTCTTCTCACTGCGTTTTAATCCAGCAAGTTTCTATTACCTATCTTCAAGCTCATGGATTCTTTTCTCAGCCGGGTCCATTCTGCCCATGAGCCCATTGGAGACATTCTTCATTTCTGTTACAGTGCCTTTGATTCCTAACATTTCTTTTTGATTCTTTCTTAGAGCTTTCTTCTCTCCGCTTACATTATCCGTTTGATATTACATAATGTCTGCCTTTTCCATTACAGTCCTTAACGTATTCATCATAGTTACTTTAAGTTGTCTGATAATTCCAAAATTTGTGTTATATCTGAGTCTGGCTCTAATGCTTACTTTGTCTCTACTGTATCTTTCTCCTATCGGTTTAGCATCCCTTGCAACTTTTGGATGGAAGCTGGACATGCTGCATTGGATAATAGGATCTCTGGTGAGTAAGTCTGTAGTGTGAGGTTTTATGTTAATCTGTTTTATGTTAAAAGTTGGCATGTGTTTAATGTTTGCTATAGCTGTAGGTGCCAGAAGATTCAAATTCCTGTAGTGTCCTTGTTTTTTGTATTCCCTGTTGTCTTAGGGCTTCCCTTAGAAACTCCTTAAATGGAGTCAGGATCTGGCAGCTCTTTGAGCTGTAATTCACTGTTATTACACAGGAACCCTAAAATCTTATGATTAGATCTCAGTCTTTTAGTGGGCTTATGTCTCTGGACTGTAACTTTCACACGTGCTTCTCCAGTTTCATATATAGATATATATATATAAATTTACATAAATATGTAATTTATATAATTATATATTATGTATATATTACATATATATAAATTATTATATAAAATAAATTATATGTATAATTTATATAACATATTATATAAATATATATAATATAATGTAAATATATATATTTTATAGTTTTTATAGATAATATATAACATAATATAAATAATACAATAAAATGTATAATATACATATATTTAAACCTCTTACCCTCTACTCTCCTCCCTGGCCTTAGTTTCTCCAATCTATTTCCTTGAAACCTTCACTTTCTTCTTTTTTCTCTCTCTTAGGTGAGGTAGGAAGCAGAGAGGGGGCTGGAGTGGGAGAATTGCCCTTCGTGCAGCAGACACAGGGCTCTGACCAAGTTATTTCCCCCAGAGAATAGATCTTTATTAAAGTGAAGTCTCTGAGCATATTTCTCAATGATTATTCTTCCCCTTCCCCGGCCAGAATAATGAAGGGACCTTCACTGTGACAACCTAGTGATATTCCTACTGCAGGTGTGGCGCATGACACTTTGGGGTCCTCAATGGCTCTGGAAACCAGGGAGCTTCTCATTCTCATGCTAGTCCACTCTCAGCCTGCAGCAATTTGTCCAAATTGCTGTGTAAGTGTTTCTCTAAGTTATGGCTCCAGTGGCTTCTGCTCCTGGTAAAGAAGGTCTAGGCTGTGACTTTCAGGATTTGCCTGGATCCCTAGATTTTAAAAAAATAATAAACTGATGTTATCTCTGAGTTATTAGAGTCTTTTTCTTCTCCTTCCTTCTCTTTCCTTCACACAGATTAGGTATAATTTTCTCCATTATATATGGGACTGGAGAAGATGAAAAAGGACCCCAGTTCACATGACTGGTAAACAGGGGGAGCAGGATGTCAGTTAAGAGGCTTGCCATCTCTATTCTTCTAAAAATGAATTACTTTGCAGCTTAAGAATGTATTTTATCAGGTAGGAAAATATTGTAATCTGTCCTTGAAAAAGATAATTGATAATTATGGAAACAATGGGAAACCATGGGGAGGTAATGGGGAAAATTATTAACCTGACAAATTCTGTTGTTAAGTTAATAATTATAAGGGTTTCTTTTTTTCTTTCTTTCTTTTTTTTTTTTTTTGGTACACAGGTTGGCTAATGATTTATCAGTTAAGTCTGAGTGGGTGAACTTTGCTCTTCGAATCTAGTACTTCTGCCAATGACAGAGCAGGGTCCATAAGAATTACTGAGGATAAATAACACTTTTCCAAAGGGATCCTTTCTCTTTCCTAACTTGCTTAGGAGTCCTGGAGTTGAAGGAAAGGGAAAATTCTGGAAGGATTTCAGATAAAATCCAATTTACTGGAAACCTCGTATTTCAGGTATCCCATTTCACAGTGAATGGACTGTGAAGGAGGGCAGGTGCAGCGCGTTCAGAGTGAAGTAAAGAGATGGCAGGTGTTTTCAAAGAAATAACTGCGTGGAGATGTTCTCTGATACCATAACCCTTAGAGTTTCATGAAGCACTGATTTTCTTGAAAAATGGTGCAAAGTCAAAGTCCTTCAATTTTTTTATTAGGATGCACTCTTTGGATGAGGCTCGTTTCGATTTATTAGACTTAATATTTTTTAAAAGTCAGTCTGGAGAGCAGGACACACAATGGTCACCTCAGCCTCCCAGACTAGAGTGTGATGCCCAGGAGGACAGAGAACTCATCCATAACGCTTTGCGTGTCCTGACACAGTGCCTGGTACACAGTACTCATCAAGCTTTGTCAGTACTGGGTATAGTCCAATGCTTGACAGGTAATTGAGGAAGATTTGTATTTAAAAGGAGGATCTTTGGATGTGTGGGTGGCTCAGTCGGTAAATGACCAACTCTTGATTTCAGCTCAGGTCATGATCTCAGGATCCTGGAGCAGAGTCCTGACTTGGGCTCCCTCTCCCGTTGCCCCTACCCCAGCTGGCCCACATGCACTTGTGTGTTCTCTCCCTCAAATACACAAAGAAATCTTTAAAAAAAAATAAAAGGTGGGTCTAGAACATCTAAATTAATCTCTTTTTGGTTACATGTATGGAAGATAGATATATATTTTACATAGGCCCTTTAGCAGCTGGACTTCCTCCAGTTGTTCATCCCCTTGAATGTTGTAACCATAGGACAATGTCTCTTCCAGTTGCAGCAGGATGAGATTCAGTAGAATTTGGCTCCTGGTGATCGGGCTTGTTCCTGACTGGGAGAAGAGCTGACCCTAAACATAGGCACTCAGATACAGTGAATTATCTATAACTAGGACCTTTTATTTATATCCTGTTCTTATAATGATTATTACAGAATTGGCTGATTTAAATTGCAGATTACAAATTAATTCCCATTGTAAAAGAAAAACAAAGGAAGGGTTGCCAGAAGAGCAAAAGGGCCTGACTTATCACCTAAAGGAGAAAATTCTCAAATAGAATGAAAAAACAAAATCTAGCTATGTGCTGTTTATAAGATGCACTTAATATATAGTGACATTGGACGATTGAAAAGTAAGAAGATAGAGGGGCGCCTGGGTGGCACAGCGGTTAAGCGTCTGCCTTCGGCTTAGGGCGTGATCCCGGCGTTCTGGGATCGAGCCCCACATCAGGCTCTTCCGCTATGAGCCTGCTTCTTCCTCTCCCACTCCCCCTGCTTGTGTTCCCTCTCTCGCTGGCTGTCTCTATCTCTGTCGAATAAATAAATAAAATCTAAAAAAAAAAAAAAAGAAAGAAAAGAAAAGAAAAGTAAGAAGATAGAAAGAGACCCAGGGGCGAATTAACCAGTGGAAAGAAAGCTAGTGGAGCAATATTCATATCCAAAAAAAAAAAAAGGGAGAAAAAATCATTAAGGATAAAGGATATCATATTTAACAATGAGAGAGATAATTCATTAGGAAGATTGAACATTGAAATCTATCTATACCTAATAGAATAGCCTCGAAACAAAAACTGATAGAATTACAAAGAGAAAGAAGAATTTCTATAGTCTTAGAAGATTTTAACTTACAAATCACCTAAAAAATTATATCTCAAGTAGCAAAAGAGATGAATCTTATGAATGAAAATCTTAAATAAAATTTTCACAAATTGAATAAAACAAAGTTTGTAAAAGTACATCATGATGAAGTAGAATTCATTCCTAGAATGTGAGAGTAATTTAGCATTAAAGCCTTTTCTCCAAATTAATTCTGTAATAATTTATACATGAAACAGATAAAAGGGGAAAGCCACATTTTCCTATCAGTAGATGTACAAAAAAATTGTTATCGGTAGATGTAGAGCTTTTAACACCAATTGGAGATATGAAATTATTAGCAAATTGGGAATAGAAAGGACTTTGCTTAATATATCTGAGAGTATCTGTAAAAATCTATAGGAAACCTTATACTTTATGGTGAATTTTTGGTAAAATTCTCTTTAAAGTCAGAAACAAGAAAGAATGTCCACTACCTTCAACATTGTACTGGAAATCGAACTCCAAGACCTAGATCAAGAAGATAGAAGGACTGGAAAAGAAGAAACAAACTTGTTAACAGTCTGATGATATAATTGTAAAAATGGAAAATCCAAGAAAACCTACAAATTATGAGAACCAATAATTAGAGGTCAGTGAGATTTCAGGATTCAGAATCAATATTTAAAAATCAGCAGTTTCTATATGTAAGCAACAACTTCTCAGAACAAAATAATTTAAAATAAGATACTGTTTACAATAGCAACAAAAATTTTATGGTGCCTCGGAATGAGTCTACTAAAACACAAGCAGATATTTATGAAGGATAGCATAAAAGTTTACTTAATACCATAGTAAAGGAAGTGGTAAACCATGTTCATGATTAGAACACTATATTATAAAGATCTAACTCCTTCCAGAATTAACACATAAACTCAATTAACAAAATCTAATTCCCAGCACGATATTTTTTGAAAGTTGATAGGCTTATCTCAATATGATGAATAAATGGCAAGAAGAGCTAGAATAATCCTGAAGGAGAGATGGAGGTGTAGGAATTAGTATACCAGATAACCAGACTGCGTAAAACTGGGGTACTAAAACAGGAAACACGAGGGCAGGGATAGCTGAATCAACCACCGAGCTGGAATAGAAGTCCAGATGGAGGACTTGGACATCTGTAGAAACTTGGTAGATGACAAGGATGACGTAAAAGATAAGCAGGTAAAGGATGAGTTATTCAGATACAGAACGAATTGATTAGGACAATGAAAGTTAAAACAGCAATGGTGTATCATTGAATGCTCATCAAATTGTCAAATATCTGACAATGTCAAGAAAGGAATGGACCCACCTACACAGCTGATGGGCATACAGATGGGTACAATGGCTTCGGAGAACAATTTATCCATAGTGAGGAAATGTTAAGATGTATCTTCCACATGACCCAACAGTTACACCCCTAGATGTATATCCTAGAGAAAATATGGCAAATTCCTAAAGAGTGAAGCTTGCATAAAATGTTCCTTGCAGAGTCATTGGTTTATAGTGGAAATGGAAAGTTGATTAATATAGGAATTAACAAATAAATTGTAGATATGTATATAATCATAACAGATAAATCCAGTAAACTGAAGCTATTTGGATTTCAAAAACCCAATGCTGAATGAGAAAAAAAATCAAGGTGCATAATGGTATATGTTATTATCTATGTAAAATTCGTAAGCACCCAGGATAATTATATATATATTTACTTATGGGTGCGTATATATGAGGTAAATGCATCTTTAATATGGGCAGAAAGGATACACAACTGCAGGATTGTAGTTGCCGCTGGAGCGGGAGGTAGAGAATCGGGTCACTGAGGGATGTATACCACTGTGTCTGGGATGTTTCACTTTTTTTTAAAAGGTCAGGAACAGATAGAGTAAAATGGTAATATTTGTGAAGTTCAAGTGGTGGTATATGCGTCTTTGTTATATCACCCTCTGTAATTTTCAAGTGTGTGTGAATTATTTTACACAAAAAATATAAGATGATAAATGGGAGATTAAATCTCAGCTGAAGTTTTAAGTGAAAACAGGATAATTCTAGGTAGGAAGAATCAAACAAAAGAAAATGTGGATTTTGGGGCACTGAGATTTGTGGTTTAAACTTCATTTGGGAAAGCTGATTGTATATCAGATTTGGGAACTCTCTTTTTGATCATTCTTAGTTCTTCCCAGGAGGCCCAAGGAATTTCTGGGTGTTTCCAAACATACTTGCGTTTTTTAGGCTCAGGTCTGGCACATGAATAAAGACTGGGGGATCTTGAGGGCAGTGGAATGTAGTACTAAGATGAGTTGGAAGCAAGATGTCAGTTTTGATTTAGATTTAGTAAAAAAAAAAAAATGCAGAGAAGGTGTTGAAAGACAAGCATAAAATGGCATACCTGAAATAAATGCTTTTGAAGAATGTTCTAAGACAAATATTGCAGCATGTGACCATGTGTTTTAATTTCCAGAAGGGCTTAGCATGACATTTTGCCCTTTGTTTATTTTAATTTTTTTTTTTTTTGAGAGAGGGCAGGGGCAGAGGGAGAGGGAGAGAGAGAATCTCCAGCAGACTCTCTGCTGAGCCTGGAGCTCTAGGCGGGGCTGGATCTTGTGGCCCTGAGATCATGACCTGAGCCAAAATCAGGACCTGAGCTGAAACCAGGAGTCTCATGCTTAACGGACCGAGCCACCCAGGAGCCGCTTCCCCTTCTTTTTAAAAAAATATGTCCTGGGGCGCCTGGGTGGCTCAGTTGGTTAGGCATCTGCCTTTGCCTCAGGTCATGATCTCGGGGTCCTGGGATGGAGTCCCACGTCGGGCTCCCTGCTCAGCGGGGAATCTGTTTCTCCTTCTCCCTCTGCCCCTTCCCACCACTCATGCTCTCTCTCTCTCAAATAAATAAATAAAACTGTAAAAAAGAATACATCCTAGTAAGGTGTGTTGAAGCAAAGGAAAAACTTCTCAAAGTTGTATTTTCATAAAATACATGCTTCACATGTATATAAAAAGACCCTCCAAAACCATTGTTCAGGAAGTAATTTATTGATTCAGTTTAAACTAAGCATTGTTACCATTGCAAAAGCAGTTGCTCTAAAGAAAGATAGAAAAATACACCGTAAAGTTATATAGTTGAGTAACAATATCAATATTGATCATGTTCAGTAAAACCACTGGAAAGTGCCATTTCAACTCATCTTGTAATTTTTAATAATTTATGGAGTGAATATGTGTCACCTTAAAAAGTACCTGTGACATTTTACAAATTCTTTCAAACACATGTATAAATACAATAGTAAAAACTCCTGAGCTCCCTTTTCTTATCGCAGTGTTCACCAACCCACAACCATGTAGTGTTTTATTTGACTGAGGTCTTCTAATCTTTTCTTTAAAAAAATATTTTATCACATTCATAAAAATATCTGTGCTTCAAGTCTGTTTGTCAGCCTAAGTTTTAATGTGCACCTGATCATAATAAGAGAAAAATGCTTGACAGTTGCGCTGGCAGCAGAAGTTGAGGGGGGAGGTGGGGGAGGTGGGGGAGGTTGTAGGTAAAAGAATTCCATTGTGGGTGTCCAGATCTCCAAAGTAGAACATGCTTTTCCAGTACCGAGAATGGGTTCAGTCTCACCTGCGTGGTTTGGAGGGACTCTCAGGGGGTAGATGCAACAGGAATCTGCTTCCCTGGCCAGTGAGGTCCTTTTTGGGGCCTTTGCAATAACCCTATTTCCTGCACCCCTGCTCACTCCTACCCTACCCCCAACCTGCAACATTTCAAGATTGCTATTAAATGGAAGCTCTATCTCTCCATCTCTGAAAAATAGAGAAGATGTAGAAGGTATAAAACTTGATTAGCAAGTTGTAGGAAGTCTGGGGAGGTTAAGGTTTCAGATGTGATTCTGGCAAGAAGTGGCAAAATAAAATTTGTTTTCTTGCAGGAATGTGCATACCATAATTCTGGAAAATTGGCTACACATTTCTTCTCCAGCTCATCACTAATTATATGAATGTTGTGTCTGGTGACTGACACTCCAAATTTTTTAGTTTAGAAGTAAAAGTGTGCACAAGAATTAAAGGCAGGTGGTACCAACATAAGCACGGAGGGGTCAGTGGTGCTTTGACGGAAGCCATGCCGGAGCATGTAAGAAATTCCTCATTGTTCCTGTGAGACATGGCATGAAAGAATTAGGAGGCAGAGAAGTATGTGTAAAGCAGAGCCCCACACTATTTTATAATTCTTAACACAAACATCAACAGTAGGTGAGGGTTTCTAGATCCAGATCCATTAAAAAGAAGAGGTTATCATCTTACACTTAATCCAATGATTTTGTCAGAAATGATTGCTCGTAATGTGGATGAATCCTACCATTCAAAAGCATTCCATTTTTAAAACGGTTTGACCTTTCCCTTATTTCACAATGCTTAAGTGAGCTTCTCTGGCTTGATCTCTGTGTTGCTCATTCCATCTCACTGTCGTTTTAGCAGCTTCTCATGTGAAAGTGATGGGATGGAAGAAGGAAAGGCTGTTTTGCAATAGTATGGAAGGACGAAGATAAAGGAGGAAAATTGTTTCGGTCCAACTTATACCAACAATTTCCAGATTATAGATCCCTTAGCAGCAAAAATGCTTCAAGAAAATTGTTTCACACACACACATGTTATTTTGCTTATTTACCCATCAAATGAAAATAAAGGACGGGTAGGCAAGGGAAATCCACATTTATTGAGCCAGGCACGGAATTGGGTATTGTCAATAACATGAATAGAAATATAATGACCATATTATACTGGGATGTCTAAGATTTTGTTTGGCAAGCATTGGTTTTGGCGTGCAGTAAAAGGATGTTATGACAACAGCAAGTTAGCATAATCTCCCATACTACTGACAAGGATTTAACGGTCTCTGTTGTCCCCTCAAAATGGAAGGATAGCAATCCATGGAAAATGGAAAGAATGATGTGCAATAACCAAAGATTTACAGAACTAAAAATGCAAGATAAATCAGACAGCTATAGTCCTCTAAAATTCTTTAAGACTAAAAAGAAAAAAAAGGAGACATTACAATAAGTACATGTAGGAACGTGTTTTTAAATCGAAACAAGACTATTTCTGATATATGGCTGACTTTTCCCATTCCATAATATATTTGATGGCTAAAATCAAATAAGGAAAATATTTATTTTTAGGGAAATCAAATTGTGAGGAATATCATTATCATGGCTTTGGGTAACCACCTTGAGGTGACTCATCATTCGGGAAAAATCTGCACTCTATGGTTTTTTTGGTTTACTAAGATTTACTATTCTTTCCGGCCTTTATTTGTCAGCCAGTTTTTATAAAATGTAAAACTGGTTATTGAGAAACCCTTGCATAAACCTACAAAGTGGTGAATTAGAAGGTGTATTCTCATGTTAAAACAAACCAAACCAAACCGAACCAAAACCAATCCCCAGCAACTTACTGAAACAATCACTTCTAATTTCCCACTTCATGTTGAAGAATTTTGCTTGGTATTTTCTAGGGAAAGAGAAAAAGCAGAGGTAGTGAAAGCTCTGGAAATATGGAACCTTTTGCTATTACATAGTCTTTGCTTCAATATGGCTTTACAGAAAACACAGCTCACACAACAGGCTGGTTCTAGATTGCTTTGGTTTCCACATGAGACTCATGAAATTGTTTAAAATGAATGATTGAGCACAAAAGCAAGCATCATGATGCAAATAGCACTCAAAAAGTTCTCAGAAGTCACAGGAAGCAAAGCTGAGGGGTTGACTTTTAAACAGTGGCTCGATTGTACTCTAATCACGTAACACCCCAGATCAGCGGTACGATGGCATAAGATACTACTTCCAGACAAAGGATAAGAAAAAAATTTGTACATTCGCAGTCTCAAGAGAAATACATGATTACATTTTTTTTCAGTTCTCTTTTACAGACACAGACACAATCATACGGAAATACACAAGGATAGATTATAAATCATTATATAATTATTTTCATTTGCATTACATGATGAGTTTCACAATACAAGGATTATATATAATGCATCAAACAGTTGAACCACATACAGCAATATAATATCAAATAATAGAACAGTTATTTTAAAGTCAGGAATGTCACATGGCCAGTACGTCACATATGCCACTGAAGAACAGTCAAAGCACGAGATGTGAGATCTTCCATTTCTAAACAATAAGCAGCTTTGGAGGAAGGACAGTAGGACAAGAAGGGGAGGTAGTTACTTTTAAAAATTCAAAACATCTTATCAGAAATTTTATAAAACAAATTCTTTTTCAGAGGTATCTTTGCCATACAGATTTTTGACTTCAGATTAACATCCTAACAAGATTTTTTTCTTCAGGATTCGTGAAATTTGCATGGAAAAACTCAGACTGTATTTTGACATTTATCCAGGTAAAGCATAATTTAAACGTAATTATTAAAGGTTTCTTTTGATTATCACTACTTCACTAGCCAAAGGTTTTAGGGATCCCTGTTTTTTTAACTTAATCAGGAGCAGGTAAAAAGTTAATTAATAGAATACGATTGTCTGAGGGTCTCTGTGTTCATTGACCACAGTCACATAAACAGGATACGTTTTTCCGCTTTACACGTCTTAGTGCTTCTTGACTTGAGATCAGAGCATAAATCAAAGGAATGGATGTGGACAAGACAACGACGGGCACGTGGTGTTGTGAGGTACGTACATCTCTTAGCCATAAGCTCAGAACACTGAATAGATTACAGATTCACTTTGTCCGATAACATTTGGGTTTAGCAGGCTACTGTCAGCATTTCGTGGAATCCTGAGATGCCCAAACCTCTGGAAATGTCCTATTTCCTATCTATTTTTTTCCTTTCATTGAAAGAGATAGCATGATGATCTCAGACCCAAAATCACCTTACTGAAACACACAAGCCTAGGGAGAGAACGCTTTGATTTGTAGATTATATCTGGTAATCATGGAAAAAGTCCAGGCTGTAATTATACATAGAACTTCTGGTTACAGTGTTCTCAAGCAATCATTTTGTATTTTTAAATTTCTACTTAAGACCTTCAGAACTGCGTCATCGATGTAGCTTGGATTTATTAATGGCCTTTGAATTAATTAAGTAGTTAATGAATTGAGCTGCAATTTCTAACTATGCAAATCTCTACATGAGGTGACTAAGGACCCTCAATGTGCACCGTGACATCTGTGTGGCTGATTTAACATCTGACTTAGTCCTTTGTGGGGCCAAAGTCATCGTTTACAGATAACCTAGTTTCTTGTGCGTCCCACGGTTGCCAGGGTACATAATTAACTCTTAGGAAAAATACAGGCCCTAGAGCAGAAGAAAAAAAAGGCTAGAAGTATGGATAGCTAAGAAGGAAAGAAGAAGCCAGGATGTTAAGGAAAATCAAGCCAGCTTGGACCAACAGATGTCTATGGTTCTCTCAAGCTTTGTGACACCGTCCAGTTCTCAGGTTAAGGGCATGTCAGCCGTACTTTCCTGCATTGCACCTGGACCTTTGAAACCTTGGATTTTACTGTTGTGCTGGAGCCAAAAAGGCAGAACATGAAATTTGTTCACTGAAGTACACACGAGGCTTTCATCAATGGCAAGTCTAGGTTAGCAACACTGGCAATGGTATTCCAGAGTCATTTGCATTTTTCTGTATGCGTGCAAGCTTCCACTGAGCATGCATTGTCCTTTTCAGGCCAGGCATGCAATTCGAAGCCATTCAAAAGCATATCAATATTGTTTTAAATTGAGGAGTCTTGAATCACAGGGTGGCCGGCATATCCCCAATTCCTAGCCAGAGTCAATTTCTCATCAGACAAAATAAGTTACACTAGTCACATCAGCTCTATGGTAATTCAGTTAAGCAATAAATACAAAAATCCACTGAACAGTTGCTGGTTGGACCTCAGACCATTTTGTCATTTGCTTTCTGGTTTCTCTATTCATTTACATAAAACAAGTAAAATTTACTTTCCAATCAATACGCTTTTCTTGCAAAAACAAAACTTCTTTTTTATAAAAGTAAAGAAAGGCACTTTGTAAACTATGTACAAATCTGTTTCTTTCTTGTCTACACTAAGGAGATAGAGAAGATACTAAAGGCAGGGCCAAGTCTTTCTGCAAGTGACTGTAGCCGTGGAGCATGCCAGGATAAGAACCAGATTTCCTCCACAGCCAAACCGCATCCTGGAGCTCATGAACTCAGAGGAGTCTCCGATTCAGTTGGGCACTACAGGACAAGGGGTCAAACTCCTTGATCTCATACAGGTGGTAAGGGATTGGCCCACGCTGGACCAAACTAGCGAAAGCAAGTTTTTGGTACATACCCACCTACCAGAATTGGTCTTAGGCACTTAGGAGAATGGACGTTTTGTGAAATGTCAGGGACGCAGCTGAGAATAACTTGGGCTCACGCTGAGGTGCCTTAAACCCGTTCGTTGAAACTGACCAGACAACATTTTGCAGTTGGGGTTAGCAGCTTCCACAAATCACCCACTGGCTAGCCCGTCTCCGTGTGCTTTGTAACTTGAATATTTAGGTGTTTGTTTATAAAAACATGACTTTTTATAATTCAGAGCATATGGCTCTTTAAACCAACCGTGCAATAGTGGTTTATAATTCATCAGAAAGAAATAAAAACCAGAAGCCGCGGTCAGATAAAAGAAAAGTGATTTGGGGCTGTTGGACTCAGCAAAAAATAAGCATGGCTTGATTCAGTAAAAGATTATTTTTTCTAAAAATCAGAGCCTCATTCAGTATGTCTTGAAAAAAAAAATCTCATGCCTCTTTTCTCTACACAAGTATGTACTTGCATGTTATCTTAGACTCTGATCCCGTACCTAACTAATTTATAGCATGCATGTGTCATGTTAAGATTGACCAGAACTGATGATTTAAAAGTGAAATCAAAAGAGCACATCGCTGGAGAGTACTTGTGTGTCTGTGATGAACGGCAATTATTGTGAGCTTACTTACGATCAAAGCACTGGGTAAATTATCTTTGCTGGAAAATATTCAGTGAGTCATGGAATCAAGGAGCCAGAGTTTGAAAGGATATTAGAGACGATTGGCCTGACATTTCCTTCAGAGGAAACTGAGGCCCAGGAAAGGCAATTGTTCTGAGCCAGGACTAGAACCCGGGTCTCTTGATCCCCAGTAGGCATCCTTCCACTGCACTAGCTGTCTCCTTGATAGGAAATATTCCAGAAGATGAAAAAAAACCCCACTTAATTCAAATAAAGAGTGTTAATTGACCACAGCACTGTAACCTTGGCTTACTTAATGAGTGGCTAATTGGGATATTTTGGGGATTTACTTCAAGGTGAGTCATTAACCACAACATTTTTTTTCCACACATGCCAAGTCATATGTCAAAACAGGTTATTTTTGAATTTTCAAATTATCAAAGTGATTGATACACATTTTGGAGGAGAATGGACTATTTTGGGAAAAGTTCAGTCTGGACTGGCTTTGAAAGGCAAAGTCTTTGGCAGAGTCTCTCCCGGGGGAGTATATTCCCTGGCCCTCTTTGCGAGTCATTGTCTACCATTCTGTAAATTTAAACCCTAAATGGATTTTTTAAAAAGTCTGCCTTCTCCTTACATAGAGTGTCACTGAGTGCAAGTGAGGCTTGACCTGTATTTCCAAGAGAGGGTTGTTCCTATGCACTAAAGTACCTTTAGTGGAAACAGTGACCCGGGGCCGTGCTTCTCCAACTTCACTGTGCACGTGAATCATCTGAAGATCTTAGCAAGGGGCAGATCCGGATTCTGTAGGTCTGGGGCAGGGGAGCTGGGAGTCGGCATTTCCAGGCAGTGCCAGGCGATGCTGAGACAGCTGGTCCTCAGCTGGCCTACTTTGAGTAGCAAGGACCTAGGGCACTGGATGAACTTGGACAACTTTCCCAAATGTTCCTTTCACTCTTAATGGGAGAAGAGAACTCAGATCCATTCACTTTGGTAATTCTGGAAGCCCTAGTGATGTGCTCACTTGCAGACATCAGGGCCACCGTGGAGTCCAGTTCCTGTCAGCCTGGGCTTGCTGCGGTGGGATATTTAACCCCCAGAGGTGAGTGCAACTTCACTACATCCAGCTAGCGGGTAAACACAGAGGATGGATTTGCCATCAGATGAAATGAAAAACAGAGGGAGGCAGTTCGATGAGTCATGAATGCTCTCTTTAAAATGGAGAGCCAGGCTTTTGACTGCTCTCGGGAAGGCTGCCCTGGGAACCGACTTGGAGATTCTTACTCCCAGACCCTGGCCTTTGTAGCTGCTGCCACCACTCCCCAGATGCTGCTTCCTCCAAACTTGTATGTGAACGCGTCTGGTGTGTGCTGTCTCGGCCTCGGCCAAGACTTCGCAGATGGACCCACTTCAGAGAGACACTAGCTCCTGGCTTTGCTCACACTTTCGTGGCTGCCCAGGATTCTCAGAACACTCAAAGCAAACAAAACCTTCTCTCGGAAACAGTACGTGAGAGGTCATCACTCACCTTCTCATGGTGCCTTTATGAATATTCACCCGGAGAAGAGCAGAAGCCCCAGAGTAGCCCTAAATTACAGAAGTAATTTCTGGTCTGTGGAAAGCCCTAAACTTCTGGGCTGGCGACTGCTGAAAGTACCACAGAGATAAAAAGAATCAGATAAACTACACTACGCTGTGCTGGAAATTGGATATAATCATCCACTTCCTATTCCTCAATGGGCTTTGGGTTGCTATGGCATTTTACTGCACGCACAGGGGCTGCGACGGCGTACGCTACTACGAACCGCAAATACTCAGTTTAACCTCATAGCAGAAAACACCGTACCCACTATATACGTAAACAGCTGTACTGGGAAGATAGAAAATAGTCTTTTATTTTACCTAAGTGATAGAAAAATAGTCTTCAAAAATACATTGTGAAACTTATGGGTTTATATTAAAGTAGAATTTGTATGTACAGTAAGGCAGTATTTCCATTAACATCCTGCTGTGATTATCTTTTAAAATTAGTCTTTGGGGATTTGTTGTTGTTGTTTAAACCTAACAGAAGACTAGGGTGTATAATAAATGATCTCTGATGCTGAAATGAAACAGGAAAACATTTGAGAAGAATTTGCCACATGAAACTCATTTACCTGTTGTGTCAGAAAATTTCACTTTCCCAAACTATTTTCTCTAGAGGCTTCAGAATAAAATACAATTTGGGGGGAGAGAAAAAAAAAAAAAACCCATGCTCAACAAATTCAAACCATTTTAAGAAAAAACCGGAGGCATCATTTTCACTTGCATATTGGCAATGTCTCACTAAGGTGATAGGAACTGCTGTAAACAATGTGTCGGTGTTCTGGAATGCATTCTTTCTTCAAGTGAGTCGTATTTGGTTAATGCGAATAAAATGAAAGAGGAGTGCAAAGGTTAAGCAAAGGTCAAGCAAAGGTTTGTTGGTTTTTGACAGCGGTTTTCATGGCATTTTTCTCCCATGTATCACCTTCCTGTGGTAAACAACGGTGAGTATTTCATCTCCTCCTGTCACATACCAAACCATGAAAGCCCCTTCCAGAGCCTATACCCCTAGGTGCTGTCCCTCAAGAATACTAAACGATGTGCTTTTATATCACTGAACACATAATTTTATAACTAATAGCAAAAAAAAAAGTCAACCTACAAATCACAGGAAACAAAACGATTTGTTCTGGAATCAGCTGTTGGAGAAAGAGGCAGCTGATTGAAAATGGAGCATGAGGCGCGAACTATGGGCTGTATAGTGTCGTTCTAACCACATTCTCGAGCATTCTCTAGTAGAGTGCCTTTCCTGTACTCTGTAGTGTTACCTGAAAAAAAATCACATTTTAACCGATCATTCCGTTAATCAAGCTATCACTGAAAGGAGTGCGTAAAACACGTGGGATCCAGGTAATCCAACCCCCCCAGCTGGAGTCCGCAGCCTCCTGGGGCCGAGGCGAAGGAGGCCAGGTCTTCTCCGGCTGGATTCTGCGGCAGGGACGGCGGGGCCTCCTTGTCTGGTTCTTCAAACGCAGCCAGGCTCTGAGCTTGCGGAGCCTGCACCAACACCAGGATGTTGTCCTCCATCACCCTGGACACCTTGGCGTACTCCTTACTGGTTTCAGGAGCACAGGCCTTCTCTGCCTGGTTGCTGTTCTCTTTCTGTTTTGGGAGCAGGGATAGCGCTCCATCTTTGTTCACCTTGTGAATCTCCACGTAATCCAAGGGTTTCACAGAGATGAAAGGGCTCTTCTCCTGGGGCAACAGCCATGCTGTGCCTTGGTCAGTCTTGGAACGGAAGCTTTCCACTTCCCTCCGCTCAGCTGCCTTCTCCTCCCCTCCAGGCTCGGTGGTTTTTGGAGATCTTAAAGCATGTGCGTCTGTTTTGTCCAACGGAGTGCTCGAGGCCCCCCCCGGGCCCACGGCCAGCTGACACACCTCAGCGACGCTGTGGTAAGAAGATCTGGGGCTGTGCTGGCTGGGGGGCTGCGGTAAAGGCCACGTTGAAGATCTGGATCCGTCGGCAGGGAAATAGGGGATTTTGCCTTCCAGGCGTGTGCTCTGGGGGTCCCGAGTGCGGGTGACCTTTGCCGGGGGATTCTCTGGCTTCTCGATGCCCTCAGGAGTGTGAAATGTGGAGGGATTCACCCGGGCTTCCTCACACTTTTTAGACAAAAGGGAAGGGCTGTCGCAGCTGCCCCGGCCAGAGTCGCTGTCTGGATCCAGGGGCGTGGGCTTCGTATCTCGACCCGGGTGTTCTTTCGAATGGGCTGGCATCAGCTGTTGGTCCTCGCTGTCATCCACTTCTAAAAACTCCACCAGCAAGTCCTCACAGTCCGAAGTGGGAGGGAAGTCTTGGCACCCCAGGGCGCTCAGCAGTTCTTCAGACTTGCCCTTCTAGTAAAACACAGACATAAGGAGAGGCGGCCATTAGCTTCCTAGCGCTCCACACGGGCATCACGGCCGAGCCCGGGGTCCTGCCTATGGGCAGGTGGGCTGTGCTACCGGCCCCGCAGAGTCTCCTGAACGTCAGACATTTCTGTACCAGGCTATCTACAATCACCGCGTGGACTACGACTCATCTCATGTTTTTCTTTCAGTCAGTTCATGATTTTAACTTAGTGTCTTTCTAAGCAATAATGATTACGAGTTTCCTGGGCAAGTAGTATACGCACATGTAATAAACATATAGCTATCGATAAGAAGTTTGTGAAACAGCAAAAACCACAGTGCTCACACCTGCGTTTGGTGCTTTGGGACCCTCTGGCCCTGAGACCTGGTTGCTGGCCTCCTAACCAACTCCACCATGTTCTGGAGTCAGTAGATTCTCGTCTCGTCCTTCTCTCTCAACTCCTCCTCTTCCTACCTCTTCCCTTCCCCTCCCTTCTCCTCCTACTCTACTCTTTTCTTTCCTTCTGCTCCATTTCCTGTCCCTCCTCTCCCCGCCTCCTCTCCTCATCTCTCCCTTCTTCCTCCTGTCTCCTCTTGTTCTCCACTCTTCGTCCCGATCCCCTGACTTAGGTCAGGCACTGGTGTCCAGATCTTGACTCTGTTACTTATTAACGGTGCTGACTTTGGACAAGCTGTTCTATGGTCCTCACTTTCTCCATCTGTAAAATGGGAATAATAGTACCCATCTGGGAGGGTTCTTTTGAAGATGAGAGATAATTGTGACTAAGAATATGAAAACTTTTTTGTGTGTGTGACAAAACAGTAGTTATTTTATTATTACGTCCTTGTGGCTACAAGGTCAAATTTCGAGCTAGACAGTAGTTAATTTACTTAGTTGAGATTTTCATGCTGGTTCTATGAAGGTCAGTACTAGAGACTGGATAGCGGGGTTAGAGCACTGGACCAGGAGTCCAAATTCTGGGGCTCTACTCCCTGCTTCCATATTTGCAATCAAACTAAGTGTAGTCAAGCCAAATTCTCTGGGACTCACTCTCCGCGTTCTTGCTGTGTTGTCAGCCTCACAGTGGCCGCGTCAAGTGATGTAACATGTGGGTCACTGCTTTTAGCTACATCGCTGTTAAGCTGAAGTCAGATTGAAACCGTATATTTCAATCTGGACAGAAATTTAAAGTATTCTAACCTCTCTTTTTATTCAAACACTTGAATTTAAATCCCTCTTGAAGGAGCCTGAGTGGGCCTGGCAAACACTAGCCGCCCTGGGCTGATCCAGTCCCTACCGAGTGCTCGGAGAGAGCAACGATTACAATAGGACATTGCAATTACTCAAAGAACATTCAAGTGAAAACTTTAACCGAAGTATGACAAAGGAGGTGGAACTGGTCCCTGTTTTGTATTAATTAAAGTATTCACCCTCTTTCTACATTGGATATTTGCACAAAATGTTATTTCTGTGCTTATGAACAGACCTGGTGACTCTAGCCAAGTATTACTATGTGTTTTCATGTTTTCCTGGCTTTCTCTCCTTGCCCTCTGACATCTAGTTACCCCCTCCCCCCCCCCCCCCCCCGCCCCAGTCTTTCTCTAAATACGCATGCTGAAGAGCAGGTGAGCTGGGCAGGGACTGAGCCGACCAGGCTGAATTGAGGGGAATTGTGCGCGCACGCGTAAAGGTCATTATTACAAAGCAGCGAGTCACACTACAGTCCCCACCCCTGCCACCTACCTCCAGCAGATGAGTATCAAATCCCTTTATTTTTGGCCCAGGAACTGGTGGAAGGATGCAGGTCACCATGCTAGAAAAAAATTTGTAAAAAAGAATTAGATGACTCACCTTCTCACTTTGTAATTTTTGAAAGGTTAGTGTTCTCTCTAAATACCTGCCACAAGGACTAAGGTGGACAGGAGTTAGGTTTCCGGGGCTCCATGAGACTAACGATCAATAGCAAAGACAATAATTTTAGGGGCCTACATCTTAACTAGCTCTGGCTCCTCGAGGAGGCCAATGCTGAAATGAGGGGATTCTTTGGACTACTTGCTTCTCCTATTGGAGCGGCTCTTAATGGGAGTCTTACTAATGCACCGCCGGGAGCCTCAGTTTGATGGAAAGAGCACCAGCTTCAGAGCAGCCCATCCCGCTGCTTTTGCTAGCACCGATAAAAGATGTCGTATGGGCGAACACACTGCAGGTAATGGCTCACATGAAGTGCCTGACCTATCTGTAGACTTGCAACATCTTTGCATTATCCTTTTTGCGGCAGTCCCTGACAGCCGTGAATGGGAGGAGGGCAGTGAGGTACCTATGGCCTTTCAAAGCCACTGCTGCGACCATAATCAGACAGATGACGGCAGAAAGAACGGCCACAAAGATCCACACGATGGTATCTTTCATGGTGACATCTAAAAAGCAAACAGTCAGAAAGCTTTGATCACATCAAAGCATCGTTAAAAACAAAAACAAGACAAAACAAAACAAAAAGAATAAGCAAAAGTTATGAACAAAAGAGTTTCCCCCCCTTCCCTACACCACTTTTGATTTGAACAGCAATCCAAAGAGAGTAGTATCAGTGACAGGTTTAATGTTTATTATTAAATTTTAATAGGTTGCATATATTTTACAGTACTCTGCAAATTTCAAAATCCTTTTATGTATTATTTTATTTGATCCTTTAAAAGGAAATTCAAGGTCACACAGTCCATTGCGGTAATAATAACAAAGGCCATTATATATTAAGCTCTTGTGAAAGCCATCAATGGTGCTAAGGTCTTTACATACACTTCCTGGTGTATAAAGATGAGGACATGGAGGCTCAAAGAGTGATTTCCCCATGAACACGTAAACTATAAAGCTGTGGTTGGGATGTGAACCTGGGCCTTCTGCCTCCAGACCTTGTGCTTTTATTTATTTAATAAGAGCCAGGGCTGAACTCGATAAACATGTGAATCTCATGATCCACAGTTCAAGGTTGTTTCAATGCCAAGCCAAAGCAAGCTTTGGTACTTTGGCCGGGCAAGTGGTCAGAAGAGCTAGGCTTTGCCATGTGGTTCTGGGTAAGACCTCTAACTTCACTGAGCTTCAGGTTCCTCACTTTTGACTCTTAATGCTAATCCTATTCTCCCTGAAGACCTGAGAGGGTTGGAAGGGCCAAACAAGGTAAAGACTTTATAAACCATAACGTACTCTAGAAATGCAAGATGAATCATTCTCTTGTGGAGCACAAGCCGCCATGTTTAATGGCACTTAGTATCGAGTGCTTCTTATATACTGTACCTTCACGTAGGGGTCAACATGTAACTGACATCAGGGACAGAGAATGGGTTCATGCTTTTGAGATGGCATCCACCTTACAAATTTGGGGACTGATGATGACCTTGAGCAAATTAGAGGCATAGGGCAGATGGGGAGGGAAGAATGACTGACCATCAAGCCTTCTGAGACATGCCAAGCCCCTGTTTGCAATCTTATCCTAGAAACTGGTCCTCACGGACAGTGACCTAGGGAGCAGTGCTACATTTCCAGATGTCTTTGTGTTGGCTGGAGAGATGATAAACACATCTTTATTTATTCTTCTGGCCAAGGTTTAAGATAGTTTCTCTGTTAGTAGTTACTACATACAAACTTACTAAATTCATTTCGTTTTAGAAATATTTTGGAGTATATGCAAAAGGGAGCCAAGACACTCACCATTAGGTATCTGGATAGAGCTCTCTGGGCTCCACTCACTCCAGAATCCATGGTCTGGCTTGCAGCGAACCTGGACAAGGTATTTCTGTCCTGGATATAAGCTGAGAATCTTAAACTGAGTCTGCTGCCCAGCAAAATGAGTCTAGGGACAAACAAGGGAGATAGAAGTCACTCTGACTTGTGTTCTGTTTCTTCATAGACCTTTCCCCTAGATAATAAACTATTGGAGAACCGAGGCTAGCAGATTCAATTTTGTAGATAAATCTCTGTTCTCACCATTCCACCCTCTTAGCTCATCTTTTCCTCCTCGTATTGCTCACACAAGAATTAATGGGCTTTCTATCTCTCCAGGGAGAACTCTATTGGCATAGAGTCAAATACTCTGCTCCTTATCCTCTACCTTCTTCTAAATTGTACTTTATGGAAAACTACCAGTGAATACAATTGAAAAATGGTTATTTTGTCAACCCTAATGACTTTATTGAAGGATTACCAATTAGTGTAAAGCCCCTAGGTGAAAGAGAACCGGGCCTTCAAGTTTGTTGAAACAAAAGCGTACAAAAGAAACATAACTTTACAATCGAGGGATCAGGTTGTCACCTCTCTGATCCCAGAGTTGGCCTTAGCATCATTTCTGGTGCGTTAATCAGATGGTTTCCATCTCCTGGCGTGAAGCACCGAAGCACTCTTGCTAAAAATTGTTCAACCTGAGTCTGATCAAGTTTTTAGATCTAATTGTCTGGTTATAGGAAATAGAGGGGCAGAGAAATTAGCCAAATGACCTCACAGAGAACTCATCAGACAAATGCAGAAGGTGGCACATTCTATGGGACAAGTGACCCAGTCTCCTGAGCACGTTGAGACGGAAGTGATAGAACAACCAGCCACGATGTGTGGTCTTGGAGTGGATTCTGATTTGGACAAACTAGCTGTCAAAGGTATTTTTCGAAGCAATTGGGGGAATTAAAATATGGACTGGCTTTTAAATGTCATTAAGGAATTTTAATTAATTTTCTATGTGTGATCCTATTATTTTGGCTATGTTTGGAAATGTTCCCTTTTTAAAAAATTGCATTTTTATCATCGCTAATGGGTTTGAGAGTATCTTTTTTTAAATTGAAGCATAATTAACATACAAGTGTTACATTAGTTTCAGGTGTACAATACAGTGATTCAACAATTCTATACATAACTCAGTGCTCATCACAATAAATGTACTCTTCATCCCCTTCACCTATTTCGTCCATCCTCCAGCCCACCTGGCCTCTGGAAAACACCAGTTTGTTCTCTGTATTTAAGAGTCTGTTTTGTTTGTTTGTTTGTTTGTTTGTCTCTTTGTTCTTTGTTCATTTGTTTTGTTCCTTAAATTCCACATATGAATGAAACCAAATGTTCCCTTTTTTTCTTTTTAAATTTTAAGTAGGCTCCATGCCCAGTGTGGGGCTAGAACTCACAACCCTGAGATTAAGAGTCACACACTCCACCGCCTGAGCCAGCCAGGCATCCCTCAAATGTTCCCTTTTTAAAAGAGACATACACAGGGGAAGGGAGGGAAAACTGAATGGGAAGAAATCAGAGAGGGAGACAAACCAGTGAGAGACTCTGGACTCCTGGAAACAAACTGAGGGTTACAGAAGGGGGGTGGGGTGGGGGATGGGGTAACTGGGTGATGGGTATTAAGGAGGGCACGTGTGGTGATGAGCACTAGGTGTCACATGCAACTAATGAACTGTTGAACACGACATCAAAAACTAATGATGTCGGCTAATTAAACATAATAATAAAAAATAAAATAAAAGAGACATATACTAACATATTTAAGAGTAGACTATTATAATGCCTATAATTTATTGTATTATTTCTTCTTTACACTGAAGTATTTGCAAGTGAATAAAAATACCATTGACCATGGACTGGTTACACTGAGACTTCTTCCTCCTACTTGGTGCCATGTAAGTACATTCACAAGTGTCTCAATCTAAGATAGCCTGAGAGAGGTGGGTTGGAGACCTGGAGGAAGACACTGTTCAGTGCAAGGAGCTAGCTCTGGGGGAGTATGAAGATGACCCCCATCAATCCCAGTGAAGGGGAGAAGGCCTTTCCCTGTCGGGGTGTTTCACGTCAGCATCAAGAGGGCAACAGGGTTACCCAAAAATGAGGAGTGACTTATTCTCAGCTGCAAAGGCTTCATCTTTGCCAAGGACCTGGTTCTTTCCAAAAGCTTCTAGTTGACTCACCTCCCACTCAGTTGCTTTCTCGGGTTTTAACCGAATTTCATACTGGAGTGTGAGCCAACCAGATCTAACATCAACCAGGGTGGGTGGGTACCATTTCATCCACAGATACGGTTTTTTGTCTTCTGGTTGTTTTAATTCCAAAGTTAGGTTCACAGGAGGGTCTGGTTCAACTGTAGACAGGAAAGAAACTCCATATTTAGTAAAAGTGGTATCTGAACACAGAACTGTCTGACTTAGAGGCAGCTCTCTCTGCTGTTTCCCTCCACCGTGCCTATGAGACTCTTGGCATTTGATATCAGGTGCTGGTCAGCAGAACTGGGGTTAGGTTGAAGCAAGCAAGATGCAAAATTTAAGAAGGCACAAATGGCCAATGAGCACAGAAAGAGGCTCAAGAGTCATTGAGAAATGCAAGTCAAAACCACAATGAGATACTGTTTCATACCTGCTAGGATGGCTAGAATTCAAAAAGTGAAAAATATTAAGTGTGGGTGAGAACACTGGAGAAATTGGAACCCTTGTACATTGCTGATGGGAATGTAAAGTGGTACAGCCACTGTAGAAAAAGGTTTGGATGTCACTTAGAAAGTTAAATGTGGTATTACCATGTTACCCATCAATTTCACTCCTATGTACATACCCAAGAGAATTGAAAGCAGGTGTTCAAACAAACACTTGTACCTGAGTGTTCATAGTACACTATTCACAGTAGCCAATAGGCGGAAACAACCCAAATGTCCGTCAGCTGATGAATGGGTAAATAATATCCATATCATGGAACACGATTCGGCCATAAGAGGGAAGGAAGTACTGATACATGCTAGAACACAGATGAATCTCGAGACCATTATGCTAACTGAAAGAAGCCAGACACAAAAGGCCACATACGCTATGATTCCATATATTTGGAATATGCAGAAAAGGCAAGTCTATAGAGACAGAAAGCAGACTAGTGGTTGTTCCCGGGCTGGGATAAAGCAGGGAATCCAGAGTAACTGGTTAATGGGTATGAAGTTTCCATTTGGAGTGGTGAGAGCATTCTGGAACTAGAGAGTGATGGTTGCATAACTGTGTGAATGAACTACCACCGGATTGCACATTTTAAAATGGGTAAAATGATGAATTTTATGTTATTGATTATGCCACACACACAAAAATAAGGAGGCACTTACTCTCGGGTTCCTTTAAGCACAGGTCTGTGCGTACTCCCTGAGGAATGCCTCGGGTACCAGCTTGTCTTACCCTAATCTCAGGCCTGCTGGTCAGTAGTATTTTCTGGGTTCATTTATTACCTCCTCCAATCAGTCTCCATGCCAGGAGGGTGTGAATGTAATGGTAGTATTTTTGGCATCATAACCTACAGTTGCCTAAAAAAGTGAACTTTAGAAAACTTGCCACTAATCCTAATCCTAATGTTACTAAGTAATTACCTAAGAAAGAAAATTTTATCTGTGCTTACTAAACAAACAACATCTGTATACTGAGAAATGCCTCTGATCAAAAACTATTGGGGACAAAACTGCCAGCAAAATGTTTAGGATGAATCCTTAAAGTGTCCCAACTGCAGATGCTTCTTTGCTGGTGGGTTGGGGAGGGTGGGTGGGCTGCTGTCCTGAGTGATGAGGGAACAGAAGCAAGCTGAAGACAAAGCAGAAACTGACACCCCGCAACCCTCCTCCCCCCACCATGGGATGTACGTGACTTTCCTCAGGCACTCCTGGCTGCCCTAAAGGACAAAGAAATAGTTAACCTATAGACACCACAATCCTGCAAGACTTAAGTCTCCCTCAGTTTACAAAGGTCTTTAGCAGTTTACAAGAACAAAGCATTTCTATCAATAACCTAGCTTCCGGAAGGGAATGTAGATACAATTAAATGTCCTTATAATCTGCAGCCTCCAGGAAGTTCCCAACTATCTTCATGTTAATGCCTTGCCAGAGGGAAAACAATGGCAAGGCCTCTGGTATCTTGTGAGTCTTCTTTAACATATGAAAGTATTTCTCAACCTTCCTTTTTCCTTACCTTCCCCCAACCCCATGGTATATAATCAGCCACCTCTCACAACCCCGGTGCAGCAGCTCTTTCTGCCCACGGGTCCTGTCCCCGTGCTTTCATAAACCACCAATTTTGCACCAAAGACACCTCAAGAATTCTTTCTTGGTCGTCGGCTCCGGATTCCACCCCACTGAACCTCAAGGGAATTCCGTAACCTCATCACTGAGCATGGTAGGATGCTTCACACCATTTCTGGCCTCTACCCATTAAATGCCAGTAATATCCTGAGCGCTTCTCCCCAGGTTGCGATAATCAGAGATGTTTCCCGTCATTGCTAAATATCCTGGCGGAGGCAACATAGCCCCGGGTGGAGAATCACTGCTTTCAAGCATCTTCAACATTGCTAAATGTAATTTCCATGGCAGTAGCAACAAGAACAACAACAAAATCTATTTCTGAGAGATTATCTGCCAAAATTGTCATTCTGAACTTTGGGTTATCACTGGATGAGACTCAGGCTGATAGAAAACGCACTGTGGTTAATACGGATTAAAAAAAAATTTTTTTTTTTTTAAAGAGAATCCCAAGCAGGCTCCAACCCAGCTCAGAGCCCGACATGGGGCTCCATCTCAAGACCCTGAGATCATGACCTGAGCTGAAGTCAAGAGTCGGACATTCAACTGACTGAGCCACCCAGGCACCCAACTCCGAGTTTTAAATGAACTTCTATGATCTGTCACCAGCACTGTATACTGTAGGGTGATATGAGAGTTCCATAAACCCTTCTTTCGTTATTTTGGAAAATATGGCCCAACACTTTCTCACCAGAGAATTTGTTTTCCGGAGCGCATGTGAAATTGATGCCCTCATCAATTTCACTTTTCAAATGCACTACTCTTTAGTGATTCCGTTTTTTATGACTACATTCATTGTAGCAATGGCTCATTTCAGAACTTCTTTTGCTTTTGCTGTTTTGCCCTCATATGTTAAATTTGTAAGAGAGAGCCCATGACAAAGGAATTATTTGGCATTTAGCATCTGAAAAACTTTGTATCTCAAGTAATTTATATGAGTCGAATTTATTTTTCCTCCTACTTGCCACTGGGGTTGTCTTTCTGAGTTTCTTAAACTAAGATCAAATTCAGTTTCCACCCCCCAGGCTCATTCCAGTGATTTCTGCAAGAGAAAATATTCAAGTGTGTACTGGTTGGAGTTGGAAGCTTTTCTAGTTTTTAAGGTTAAATCTCTGATAACATGCCATTGGGATGATATGCAAGTGAACACTTGAGAATCTTAATCTGATTTTCCTTACTGAGTGGTGTTAGGTAAATCCGGAAGACTTGGGTAACCATGAACCTAATTAGCTATTCCTTAGATTATGACCCAAGATGAGGGCTGAACCCTGGCTTGGCCAAGTCATCTCTTTTCCTAAGATTCCCTTTGTCACCCCTGCTACACCATCCAGGCCACTACAGTGATGCCTAATTACCCTGCAGCTCACTGGTGATCACGCAAAGCCAGAAGCAGCATTCGGGTTGGCTTTGTTTTACTTTGCTAACGACGTCTCCAAACATTGTGCTTGTACGATGTACTAGCTTCAGTTGCTAAGAAGCATATGTATATTGAGAATAGAATTTGGGGCAAATCAGTTGGCACAATCCCTGTGGGTGCAGAAGCAGATGGACACCTTCTAGGAGCTGCTACTCCACGGAGCGGCTCTGTGCTCCATTGGGAGAGAGAAGGCAAGGGCGAAGGGAACACTGGTTGCAGGAGGAGGGCTGGAGGGAAGGAGTGATAAGGGACGACGCATAAGTAGAACATTCCTTCTGGATGCAAGAGGATGAGAAGAAGGGTCAAGGGAAAGCACAGAAACATAAGGATCCCAAGTGCCAGTCCTACTGCCACGAATGACTTGATAAAAGTTGGTTTGAAAAACTCAGTTGAGAAGGATATTGTAAATTTTCTTATTTTTCTTTTTGGGGATTCATCCAAAAGCCAAGAAGACTCAAACTGAGTTTGACTATGGGTAAATCCACAATGGAGTAACAAATTCCTTACCCGTGGCTCTTCCCTTACCTATGTAAGTCACGTCCACATAACGTGGATCCGAGGAACTGCTTCCCATCTGGTTTGTGGCATTTATTGTGATGATGTACATTGTCCATATGGAGGTGTGCTTCTTGTTGAAGTAACAGGAATTGGGGCCACTGCTTATGTAGTCTGGACATTCATGTGTGGTTGTCTCTCTGCAATGAGTAATATATTAGCAGTGAATAAGAAAGTAGTAAAAAGGGTTTAGTCTCTTTCTGAGTAGATCAATAACACTGGCTTTTGGGGATCAGCTCCCCAAACTTCTGTGTCCTGCCCCTGTCAGCTGGGGATGGGGCAGGGAAGAGGGTGCTGGAGACAGCGGAAGGGTTATGTTAGGTCCTCAATGACTCTGTTGCTTATCAACACCTCCCTTCAAGAGATTTTTCTGGGGTTTCTGATATATGCCCCCTGCCAACACACACTTGAGCTCTCAATGGTCAAGGCACCGCCTTACCCAGGGAACTGCCACTGGTCATCTCAGGAAATGTGACTCTCCCCGGTACACATGCCCGGGGGGCCATGCACAACGCAGCATTTATTGAGCATACGTGTTGAATTTATATAAAAAAAGATGAAAGAAGGTAACCCTCACTGTCAGTATATTTCGGATTGCCCTAAGTCAGCAACAGAATAACACGACTGAGAAAGGGGCTCTTTCAGAGCAGGGGGCTCATTCGGCTGCTCTCACGTAGACGTGAGGGCTTCAACGCAAGACCCAGCACAAGGTGGGAAGGCTCATTTCTTTCTGGTTGCCAGTTTGAGTGCTGGAACTCTATTTACATGATACTCCTCTGGGTCCCAGAAGGGGCAACTGCGTCGTACGGGACGAAGTGCCGTCCTTGGGAGGGGGGCCAGCTGTTGCAAACCAGTCACTGTTTCTATCACTAGGGAAGGCTACAGCCCTCCTGGGCTTCCCAGGACAGTTTCATTGTGAGTCAAACAGAATCCCCACCCAGAGATGACCTTGTTTAGCCCTCGCTGCCACCTTAGCGGCCAATATGCCCTCTGGAAGATCAGAGATCCTGGATCAGCAAATGCTGAGGAAAAATCCTTACCTTCCTTTGCTAACAGGGCTCTTTACTTTCTTGGTCATGAAACAAGTTTGAAAACCTGCTGCACCATGGTTGTGAAGGATTGCATGATAATCCTCTGAGATTGCAAAAGTAATAATTATTAAAAAAATTATAAATGGCACAAGGTTCATAGCTAAGCATCTAAAAGTAACTGGCATTTAGGAAAGATTCATATGTGACCTTGGGCTACAACCTGAGCTTGGGACAGACGCTGGGAGTAATGCTGTGTTTTATTGCTGGGCTGGCGGATGACCTTATGCACATGGAGAGAGCTCCTCAAGGACATTAACAGCAGATTGTAGACATGGGCAGTGACGTTCTTTTCCTCAGTGGTAGGAGCCTGTCTCGTGCCAATCCAGGGAAGTGTGGTCATTCTAACGTTGGTGCCAGAGCCTGAGAGCAGTCATGTGGGGGCTGGTAGGAGAGAAGAGCTTTTTACCCTTCCTTGCGGTACATCAGCGTGTAATTAGTAGGAAGTCCCCCATCTTCCCCAGGCTTCCACCAGCAGGTGAATGTTTCCTTTTCAGGAGAACGACATTTAAAGATCTCAGGTTTTCCAGGAGGTGATTGTCCTAGAAGAAGTCAGAAGTCACTTAAAAATTAGGTGCATTCAACCGACCCTCCTGCTGGTGACAGAAGCAAACTGATGGGACCAGGGCAGTGATGAGGTTTGGGGTGAAGGAGCCTTGGGGTGGGGTGCTCAGAAATGCCAGCAACATTCCTCTGTGGGCTGCCCCGATGTTGGCAGGACTGAGAGAGAGAAAGAGAGAGCTGTGTGTGTGTGTGTGTGTGATCCTTCCGTAGTAGAAGGGTGACTGAAAAGAATTCCGCCCTAGGCACAAGCATCCTGGGACACTCTGCTGACACAGTGCTCCCTGGCATTTCTCCATCTGCTTAAGAATCTCCATCTTTCTGCCATTCCCACACGATTAACTCAATCCGGGGCATCTGTTCTTTCCCTGCATTACTGACGCTCCTCCTTTGGCTGCCCCCCTCTCCCTCCCCTATCTTCTCCTTTCCTTCCTGTTTCCCTTCACTTTTCCTTGATTCCATTTGGCTTTGACCTCTGACCCAGTCTCACCCAGTATCTCCTCATTCTCCTGCCCCCATTTCTCATTCTTGTGGTTTAGTCCCTTTTGTCTTCTATTTCCCCCTTTCCCCTTGGGTCTTTTTGTGGTGAGGCTGCAAAGGGCTTCCTCGTAGTTCTATGGCTCTTTTTGGAGTAGGAGGCATGGTAAGAGGTGGGGGAGTGGCTAGCTGCTGTCCTGGTTACCAGATACCATTATTATCCAAGAGCCCTATCTAATCCCAGTTGGAAGCTAGAAGGTCTCAATAAGGTGATGTGGAAAATACAATGTCAAGAGGGGTTTTTCAGTTGCTAAATCCCCAAAGCTCTTGGTCAGCTGGCTCCCTCTCCTCTTCCTTGTCTGTCAGGTCCAAAGAGGAAAGGGGTGGTCCTGGGCATTTGCCTTGTGCTGCTAGCAGGAGCCCCGTCGGGCCCCTGGTGAACTTCCTTTTGGCCAACCTGGATGCCTGACTGTTTAGTTCAGAAAATCAGCAGCAGAGAGGAGAGCTTTTGAAAGGTGTCAGTCTCAGCAATTCAGGGGGGTTTTCTCTTATACTTGTCTTCTCCCCTTGCCCCCCACTCCTAGGCCACAATGGCTCTCTGAGCACCAGATCAGAAAGAGCAAGTTTGGAGGAGAACATTCATGGGAAGAGGGGACACCAGGCAAAACTGGCTAGAAAGAATTTCATGGAATGATATGACGCAGTGCACAGGCTGGGCCTGGGACACCAGGCTGATCGTGTCAGAGGGAGCTAAGCTACCCTCTAGCTCCCAGCCACCCTAAAATCCATCAAAGAATTATAGGAAACCTTAAAACTCCGTGCCAGCCAGCCTGGGGTTAGCTCTGCCAAAATTTGTAACCTTGTTTAGGCTCCAGGGAAAATTTCTTTAGGATAATCTCACAGGTTGAAGTGATTTGTTTGTTGTGTTTTGTTGTGGCTGGGGGCGAGCATGCGGGGCAGAAAGAGAAGCTTAAAAAATACACACAAAACAAACCCAAACATTATGGCTCAATAATGAGCATTCTCAGAAGCCAGTTAAGGCAACTGTTGATTATCTGAGCACTTAAAAAGTTTCCCTATGGATCACGTGGATCTCTGTTGTCCTTCTTCTCTCTCTCTGGAAGCTTCTCTCTTTCACATTTCACTGGTTATTCACAGTACCTCTAGGAAACTCAGGAGAGGAGAGCACAGTTGTGAAATTACAATTAGTCAAATGCTCCTTTCACTCACTTTAGCAGGGCCAATGAAAATTAATGGACTATCTCACTATCTTTATAAAATGCACACAGACTGGGGCGCCTGGGTGGCTCACTTGGTGAAGCGGCTGCCTTCGGCTCAGGTCATGATCCCAGGGTCCTGGGATCGAGCCCCGCATTGGGCTCCCTGCTCAGCAGAGAGCTTGCTTCTCCCTCTCCCTCTGCCTGTTGCTCTGCCTACCTGTGCTCTCTCTCTCTCTAATAAATAAAATAAAGAAATAAAATAAAGAAATAAAATAAATAAATAAATAAATAAATAAATAAATAAATAAATAAAATCTTGAAAAAAATGCACACAAACAGAGGGACAACCACCTAGGTACCATACACACAGGTACACATATATGTCCCCATTTGAGCCCACCTCACAAGCACACACATGCACAGCCCTCCCCCCAGACACATAGCAGCTGTACACTTGGACGTGTACGCGGGAACACACATGGAAATATACACACACAGGGAGGTCCGTGCACAGATGTATACTCACACAGAGAAGCATTTGCAATCAGATACACATAGAAAAGTTAATACACACGGAAGTATATACAAAAGTATCCACGCCAAAAAAATACACAGCGGTGGGTGCCCAGGAATGTACATAGGCAGGCACGCGCACTCCAGCTGTGAACCTCATTTGTCCCACCAGCACAGATGATAGAGCTAGCTCTACGTTTCCCACCACATGACAGCTATCACTTTGATCTCTTTACTGTTTTCCAAAGATTTTCCACATACATTATTTCATCGGAGGTGGAGGGAACATCATTGTCCTCCCTTTGAAAATGTGAAAACCCAGCGAGATTAGGTGATTGGCTCAAGGTCACACAGCTAGTAACAGCTGACAGAAGCTGGACTGAGACTCTGGTCTTGTCGTTCACACAAGCTGCTTCACTGCACTCCCGGGGTGAGCCCAGGGACATGCTTTTGCATTCATTGCATTCATTCTTTTGCATTAATTTCTGCATTGATTTTATTGCATTCATTCTTTTGCATTAATTTCTGCATTGATTTTATTGCATTCATTCTTTTGCATTAATTTCTGCATTGATTTTATTGCATTCATTCTTTTGCATTAATTTCTGCATTGATTTTATTGCATTCATTCTTTTGCATTAATTTCTGCATTGATTTTAATGCCCAAAATATTGCAAATAATTTAACAGCAGCGAATGACATTTTCATTTCTTGTAACTGCAGGACTAGATGGACTCTCCACCCTCTCGAGAAACACCCCAGGGAATTAAAGAGAGCGGGACAGTCCCTTACTTACCATTCAGGAGACTGGTGTTGAGAAAAAGTAGCAAAATGAAAACAACTGTGGATGCCACACTTTCCTTCATTTTGGCCCCTTTCTCTTTCCACAGGAAATGTATCAGACGTTCACTGAAAGAGAAGGCACCAGGCAACTTTTGTGAAGTAACAGTCTAGTCTGGCCAGGCACATGCACCACTTTATTCTGGGTGTTTGCAACTGATCCTTGCTGCTTGCTTAATGTGAATGACAAAACAGGAGGAAAGGAATGTAGGAAAATGTAACATGGTTGGATGGCTTGGCTCGGAAGCATCCATGCACACATGCTAGCAAAAATTCTACCACCAGGGGTCATCAGATGACAACGTTCAAGGGCAGCTGCGTGGCAGCCGCTCCTGTGGGCAGACCCCCAAGAAAAATTGCCCTCTTTCCACCCTGTGGTCACCTAACTACATATCACCCATTTTATGTGACACAGACTGCGTGCCCTACAAGAGAACCATTCTGGGAGGGCTTCGATCCATCAGCCAAAAATAAGCCAGGCTGAAAAGTCAGCACACTTAGTAGCCTCAGTACGAATTCAACCTGGCCTCATTGATGCCAAGTCAGGGGGGCTTTCTCTGAAAGTGTAGGCTGAGCAAGAAGTTTGCTGGGCTGTGGGCATAACTGTGAGCCACACACTGAATTCCAGTGAACCTCCCTGTGCTTTCTTTCTCGTCTTTCAACCAATGACAAACCCCAGCAATAATTCAAGTCCCATGGTTTTGGAGTATTAAGTAAGTTTAGAACCTGCAGGGGTTGAGAGTTTTGAGCAATTTATTATTAATACTATTATTTTTACCCTTGGAACACATTTCAAAGCCTCTAAACGTCCTTCTAAGAAGAAAACATTTTTTAAAGACATTTGAAAAAGGCTCATTAGTCTTGTTGGACTCCAAAAAACTCTCAGAAAACAACAAATTTGATGAACTAAGTGTAAATTTTTGGAAACATATGGCATATATTTTCTTTTAAATCTTATGATTTTTATAAATCAAGGGAAGAACATCCAGAGGCAAGGCTGCCCATCTTGAGGCATTTGAAGCAGCCAGGTATTGTTTGATGAGCCCTGAAGAGACCAGCCTTCGCCCATCCTTCCTGGCCAGCGCTGGTTCCCATGTGCTGGATACCACGCCACGGACAACTTCGAGAAGGCTTTCTTTACCTCCTACCACTCCCTCTCAGACATCTTGGAAATAGAAATCTTAGTGACAACAGAGATTTGAGGCACCTAGTTACCATCAAGTACTTTCTTCTTTGGAGCTCTCGGTTTAGTAAAGTCTCCTGTGAGGAAGCCAGGATGTGGTTCTTCGGGGACCTTCTCGTTGGCTCTTCTAGGAACCTTTCCAAATGCCTCCCCCTCTCCAGGTTGCACATTCTAAACTACCTGCCCCATCTAACTCCTTGGGTCATTCAATTTAAATCAAGTTGCTAAAGGCTCAAAATGGGTATAATCATGTTACCACAGGCCAGACACTGCCCTAAGCGTCCTCATCATTTGCATTTCATTTAGCCCTCACAATGGCCCCATGAGTGGCACAGACGATTACCTCCCCTTTTAACGGGTGGGGATATTGAAGTACAGAGAGGCTTAATAAATTGTCAGTCCCATGCCAATGGGAGAGAGAAATGAAGTGAAGCTGAGAGCATCTGAGAATTATCTTGATTTGCAGACGGTCTGTGACGGACAGCGCAATGACTCCTCCTCCTATGCGGGGTGGAGCGGACAGCGGGGACAGCAGCAATGGACCCGAGGGGGCAGCACGCCAGGCCCTGAGTAGGCGTGGAGTCAGGAGAGCCAGACCTCAGAAAATTCAGCTCAGCTCCCGGCCCGACGTATGTGCGAGGCTCTCCGACACTTTGCTCCCACAAATCCGGCTTCATGAGGTCTGTATAGCCCTGGGAGACTTCTTTGTCTTGGAGATCTGATTACTCATCCTGGTTTAGGGATGGAATTTGGCCCACTGGCTGAAGAAGTTCTAGAATATCGTTTTATTGAGACTCCTCTGCTCTTTTGGGCATTGCCTCAAAATGCTGGAGATCAACATTCTGTAAGTCACAGTTTTTGGGGAAGGTCAGATGCTGTCTGGACAGCTCTACCAAGTCAGGGCTCCATGTGTTTTGCACAAGAAAGGGATCTACAGGGCGAGCGGGCTGGGGGCGGGGAGGAGTAGGCACTGCCATTGCTCGTACTCCCTGGCGTGCTGGCCCAGGCTCCAAGAAACTCTCTTAAACAAAGTTTTCCTATAAGAATGCTTTTCAGGGGTATTTTATGGACTAAAAAACTAAACAAAATAAAAACAAAAACCTATTTTCCCGGGGGTTCTCCTTGACTGTCTTGGAATCTGGTTAATAGTGGCCATGTACTCTCTGGTGCCTTGAAATCCCCATGACAGGGAATTAGCCCTAGGGGTGGTGTTACTGTGTTTCAACAATGACTTCTCAGCTCCTCCCGCATCTTATTCCTCAGCAGGTCAAACACAGTGGTTAAGTAAACCTTCACAGAGAAAGGTAATCACAACTGCTAACTCCTAGGGAAGCTATGCTGAATGTTAAACTGGGTCATGTATTGTGTTTTTTTCCAGAACTAGGCATACCTCCTGCTTGTCCACTAACGATTTTTTAGGGCTGGTGGATACTGGGCTAGGGATAGATTTGGTTTTTGTTTCTCTGAGCCTCCCCCTGGCTTCCCAGCCCCCACTGCAAGTGAGATCTTGATCAAGGGCCTCCTTATTGACGGGGCTGGAACACCTGAAGAGGGTCCACAGTCTGCTCTAGTGATGGTTCCTGGGACAAATCGCTCCAAATATTTGGACTCCAATTAGGAAAAAGTCAGCCCCATACCTCAGTTCAAGGACAATAATCTTGGCCTCAGTCCTCACTAGCTCCCAGGGTGTGTGTGACTGTGGTTTAAAAATGCAAGACTCAGGACTGAAGAGCAGATTTGCAGGAAATTGGCAGCCCCCACACCTTGCCCATGACCAGCTGCCTTGCTCCTGAATCCTCAGAGACCCCCCCAACATTACGCTCCTCCCATTATCTTATTCAAAAATACCTTCCCACCATGCTATGTCCCACTGTGGCAGGATCTCCACAAAATCCTCCTTCTTCCCCATTTTGCTCTATGCTGATCCTGCCCAGGCCCTCTTCCAAAAGCTTCCGTTCATCACGCTCTTCCATTAAGCCAAGTCTCTTCTACATAGGCCAAGAGTTGAAAAAGGGAAATTCATGTCTCACAGCTTGCTTTTCTAAGAAACAAGAGCTACTCTCCCTGGATGGAAAATCAGGGCCACAGTCCCATGGCGTGTGTTGACCCCACTATCCACAGGGGAGAGGGCGAACCATAGGAAGGGAGGCAGTGTGGCTCCTGAGAGTTAAGAATAACAGATCTGAGCTCCCAACACACCACTCCCCACTGTCTCCCCACTGGTAGACCCACTGTGGACACACCATCTGCATATTCTGGCCCACTCAGGCCCAGAACCAATCCTGAACACCAGGGATCTCAGCTCTGCCATTTTGTAGGACCTGCTCCCAAAACCTGGTGATTCCCTAAGTGAGTGCGGTCCCCACCCTGTCCTGCCTCATCTGCCCCTATTGCTCCAATGCTCTAATTTGAAATTTTTGACCCAGTTTCCTTGACTCTAGAAATGGACCTACCATGTTAAGCAGTGACTCTGAGAACCTACCTAGCTATGGCAAGCTCAATTTCTGATGGGTAAGTGGGGCCCAAGTCAAGATTTCGATTTCTTTTCTTTCCTTCTTTCCCTTCCTTCCTTCCTTCCTTCCTTCCTTCCTTCCTTCCTTCCTTCCTTCCTTCCTTCCTTCCTTCCAAAGATTTACTTATTTATTGGAGAGAAAGAGAGACTGGGGGTCTTCAAGCAGACTCCCTGCTGAGTCAGGAGCCTGATGTGGGGCTCAACCCCATAACACGTGAGATCATGACCTGAGTCCAAGAGTCGACACTAAACCAACTGAGTCACCCAGGTGCCCCAAGATTTGGGTTTCTTTAAAGACTGTCACATGTAAGATATGCACAAATTTTAAGTATTCTGTTTAATGAATTCTTGCGAAGTAAATACGCCCATGTTACAACCAGGTCAACAAACAGAACACTAACAGCGCCCCCAAAATCCCCCTGATTGTCTTCTCCCAATCTCTACCCACCCAATAGAAACCATTCTTCTGACTTCTAACATCACAGATTACTTTTGCCTACTTTTGTACTTTATACACATGGAACCTATAACGTGCATTTTGTAAGCACATGTGTCTGGCTTCCTTAATCCCACATTGCTCTATGACTCATCCTTTTACGTGTAGTTTTACAAAATTCATTTTCACTTTGTCTCATTTACCTTGTTTCATAGTACATCGAATGAAAGACCATTATTTATTCATTCTACTATTGATGGACATTTGAGTCATTTCCAGGTTTTGGCAAACTGTGGATTTTGATAAAAATGATCAAGACTCCGATGGCAGGACAAATACCGTGTGATCTCTCTTATGTCCAGAATCTAAAAAAAGTCTATCACCTAACGATCTCTATAAGACTAAGCTCAGATACAGAGAACAGATTGGTGGTTGTCAGAGGTGGAGGGGTGGGGGGGGCAGGGAAAAATGGGTGATTCTTGTTTGTTTAAAGAAATCAAATAAAAGACATAGGAAATTAAAAAAATAAAATTTGATGAAGCTCCTGGTTTTAAGTGCATAAATTTACATTACTTACCCAAAAGGAACGAAATAGAAAAAGCCTACAATTTTGCAGCATGTAAATTTGATGAGACAATAAAAAGAATAATAAATAAGAACAAATGACCTGATGAGTTTTGTTGCATAAAATGGGTTTCAGGTGAGTTATTTCTGAATGGAGATGAAAATACAAGACCTATTACAATTTTAAGTGGACTTAAATATTTACATTTTTCAGTTAAAAAAATTAGAACATAAAATATCCATCCGTTGTATTTTTCTGAGCTTACTAGACATCTAGTAAAGAGTAGTTTCACAATTTAAAATGTTGACTATTTTCAAAATTAAAACTGTTGAGAAGAATCAATCACAAGTTTCAACACTTCTGAATAAAGAAACTCTGAATAAGAATACAGGACATTAAAAAAAGAAAAAAACAACAACAACAAGACACAGATGGTGGGGAAGCCCGAAACTCCTCAAATCTTCTTGCGCTCCTCCAACTTGAGTTTCCCATCATCAACGGTGAGGACACCACCTGCCCCATCTCCTGACTATGAATGCAAATCAAATTTCAAAGTTCTCTCTTGTCCTAAAAATGTAAAAAGTCTTATTTCTTGCAAACAAATTTTACATGTATTCATCTCTGGCTTTAATTGTAAGGAATTGTGTTGGGTGCTTCCTTTGGGGTCTGCCCGGTTGGGGTTCTCTGGCCACTGGGTCTCCTTACCTGCTGTTCCACCCTGGTTAGATGGCCTGAGGCTAGAATAACAGGGAGAGAACCCCAGAGGTACCCTTTGATTTGCATAAGTCTGGCTTGTCTTTCCAATATAGAATGCCAACGTTTAGTCTGGAAACAAGCCATAATCTGCTCAGGGCGGGGAGGGCAGCAGAAGGCTGAGATTAAGACTCAAGATTAAGAGCATTATATCAACTTTGCCCAAAGTCAATGGTCAGTGGCTGCCCGTAGCATGAGTAAGGGAATCCATGAAGCTGTAAAGGTGGAAAAGCCCAAAAAGAATCTAATAAGATATGGTATGAAACTCTGCATACAAGAGACCTGGTCGTATGTTGATGTTATCCAACACTAGACGTGGAGCCAGCCTAGTCTTCTGTCTTTGAGAGAGGAGGGAAGAGGTTTTAAGGAGAAGGTGGCAGCTGGGGACGTGGTGCTCTGAAAACCCCACCCGAGGAGGGCGATGAAGGCTCTAGCTCTCCCTGCGCTGCGGTCAAACGTGTGCCCGCAGCAACGACCTGTTTCTGTGTCCCGAGGCCAGACAACATATTTACACATTTACCTGCGAACCTTCACCGCAGGACCCTTGCTCATGTGACCATCTGTTATTATTATTTTTTATCATTGCAAGATCAAGTTTACATTTTATTGCTTCTTAAAGAGTTGTCCATCTTATTCCCTATTATGAGATATCCTTTGGTGGGAAACATCTGGCACTTTCTACAAGGGAACTACTTTTATATAAAATGACCATCCCATGAGAGCCTGCGGCGTCGTCAGAACACCACGCTGTGTGAAAGTTAATAGGGACAATACAGAGGCTGATACGAACTGTCAACCTCCGATTCCTGACTCCCTCCCTCCCTCCCTCCTCTCCCATGACCTCCAGAGGGGCCACTGAGGGGGGACTTGGTGGAGACTGTGCTGGGAGACCGCCTGGTGGTCTCACCCAGCCCTGAGAGCCAGAGGGTGGGCAGAGGCAGCACCTGTCCCGATCCGAGCTGACTCTGCATGGTACCGCCTAGGGGGAGTTTAGCAGAAAGATCTCCTGGCTCCCGACCGGAGCGGGGCGAACTGCCACACTGTCGCGTATGCACCTTTGCGCTGGAGTCACTTCTAATAAGGCAGAGCGCTGAATGCGTCCCCGTGGCTGCAGGCTTGCGTGCGCCAGCTCCCCTGGGCAGCCACCGCATCCCAGCAGCATCCGACTTGAGAGAGGCTGGTTCTCACACGCCTGCCTGGCCTCAAGGCCAGAAAGCATGTGGGTGAGGGGCAGTCCTCCCCGGCAAGGGCATGCTCCGGCAGAAGGCGCGAAACAGACGCTGGCCTGATTTTCTGAGTAACTAGCTTCTCATGAGATCATCGGTTAACTAAAAACATTCTTAAAAACACCATACATTGTAGACTTACATAGCTGTTCCGCAGAAATTGATGACTTTCTCTTTTGCTTGCTTTCTTTCTTTTTCTTTCTTTCTTTCTTTCTTTCTTTCTTTCTTTCTTTCTTTCTTTCTTAAGATTTTATTTATTTATTTCAGAAAGAGAGAGAAAGAATGGGAGGGAGAGGGAGAGAGAATCCTTAAGCAGACTCCCCGCTGATCATGGAGCCAGATGCAGGGCTTGATCCCACAACCCTGACATCATGACCTGAGGGGAAACCAAGAGTCGGAGGCTTAACTGACTGAGCCACCCAGACGTTTCCAGAAATCAGTGGTTTTCAATCCAGGATTCGCATTGGGACAACATAGGGAACTTCTTAAAACTACCCATTCTGCCTTCTCACTAGAGATTCTGCTTAATTGGTTGAGGGTTGGGCCCACCTGTACACAGGCATTTTTAAAAGGCCCTCCGGAACATTCCAGTGTGAAGCGAAGGTGGGGAGGCACGAACTGACCTAGCGTCACCTGAGACATGTCACGTCTCTGCTAAGAGGCCCTGTTTGACAGGAGAGGCTCAGAGAAGTACTGGGCTGTGTGTGCCATCACTCAGTGTAGAAGGCAAAGCAAAAACGGGACCCCAGGCTTTAGACTCTGAGTCCTGCCTCAAATTAATAACATCAAAGAGCAAATGACAAACCTCTTGTCTCCACAGTGAGTTATGGTTTACAAAGCACTTCGCACTTTCTCATCATTATCGTTTTATTTTTACAATAATCCTGTGCAGTGGGCAGGGAGGCGGCTACTGTTACCACTCCTACTCCTACTCCTGCCACGATGACTGCTGCATCATTGCTCCCATTTCAAAGATGAGAACACTGAAGCTCGAAGGGGTAAGTGGTTTAAGCCAACAACCTTACCCTGAAAGCCTCCAGTGTGCTCAAAAATGTGTGGTGATAAAACAGGCAAACGCTTACACAGGATACACTACGTGCCTCCCCTCATAACCAACCTGAGATGCAAGTACTATTAATAATACACCCATTTTACAGATGAGGTCACTGGGGCCCAGAAAGTCTCCATGAGTTGTCCAAGGTCACACAGCCAGTGAGCACTGTATGGAGGGAGAGGCGCTCAGTAGTTGGGTTCTGAGATCTGTACTGTTAACCACCCTGCCATGGCCACCAGAGGCCCTTGGGCTGTGGGTTCCGTGCCCTTTCAAGGGGCCCCCTACCTGATAAAGGCCTCCCTCAGTGTACTCCCCCTACCCAGAGGTGGCTCTGGTGCTGGGTGCCATGGGGATGCAGGGATGGTCCGTCAATAGGAGTGGGTGTTCCTGGATCACTGCTTCTAGAGTGTTCTAAGCACCACTGCCCACCCCAGATACAATGGGTCAAAAGTTTTAGAGGGCAGGGCCTAGAAAGTGGCATCTCAAATTTTTTAAAACAATTTTATTGAAATATAACTGGCATATAACTTTGTATAAGTTTAAGGCTTACATCGTGTTGGTTTGCTACATTACACACTGCGATGTGATCACCACCTCAGTGTTAGCGAGCACCTCCGTCACCTCCCACTGATGGGAGCAATCAAGACCTGGTCTCTTTGCAGCTTTGAAGTTTATGACACGGCATCGTCACCTACAGTCACTAGGCTCTGCATTAGATCTCTAGGACTTATTTATCTACCGGTCACACGTTTGTAGTAGAAGGGGCATTTTTAAATGTTTTGTGCTTTAAGAAATGTTTTTCCTTGGAGTGGAGTAGCCTCACAACGTCACATTAGTTTCAGGCGTGCACCGTCGTGATTCGACATCTCTGTGTTAACCGCGCTCAGCCCCGGGGTAGCCACCGTGCGTCACCGGGGGCCGCTCTTGTAACACCACTGACTAGATTCCGTGCTGTGCCTTTTACAGAAGGGCATTTTCAACAGCGCGTAGATGGTTCTTAGGCGAAGAGGTGACGCAGGAAGACAGTCGTGGTGAAGGTAGAATTGGGGGCGTCTCCACCCTCTGGGCCTAGCCAGGGCTCAGGGAATCCCCTGGGGGAGGGCTCAGTGCGTCAGGAGCTGTGACGTCAGCGCGCTCTCCGCGGGCTGCTCAGACCAGGAGGCATCTTCAGGGACGCTGCAAGCCGGGCGGCTTCATGTTGGCAGCCCGAGGTCAGCCACCGTGGGGGGTTTGTACCACGGGAATTGGCAAATGCTACAAATCAGGGTTTCGTGTTTCTTCTTTTTTTCTCAGGGGCAGTTGTTAAACATTTCCGGCGCACGCCTAACGTGGCTCCAGCTCTCTGGACCCGATGCTCTCCCACGTAAGAGGAGAACCTGGGAGTTGAATTTTGAGGCCAGCTTCATGCAAGTTCGCAGACACCGGCCTCTGACTGGGGGATGCCCCGTGAGCCCTGACTCGTTCCCTTCCTCCGGTTCCTCTCCCGGAGACTTCCTCCTGTTCTGCGCCCCTCTCCTGTGCTGACTGCAGAGGGCCTCCTGGGCCCCTGCTCGGGCCTTGCCCGTTGCTGGCTCTGCATGTTAATGTCGTTCCTTCCGGCTGACAACTGCATCGGAGATGGGGGGCGGGCGCAGATTGTTTAATTAATCAGTTTTCTAAATATGGTACACAAAACCAAAATAAAAACAAAACAAACACAAAAACCTAACCATAGCCTAAAGAAATGAAAAAAAAAAAACACTCATGATGTACTGTATCCTGACTAACCTATCATAATTACAAAAACAAAACAAAACAAAAAAACCCTCAGCCTACCTCAACTCTCCTAAGCATGCCTCCCACGTAGCTTGGGGTTTCTGTGATAAAAGGTCTTAGTGTGTGTCAGTTCACACAGCCTGGAGACATCCCTGACCTGCCTGGCTACCTCTAACCACAGGTTTCCACAGCTGGGGCCCTTGGAGCCCTATCTCTAGGTGCTGGGATGAATGTCCATCCAGTGAGAGAAGGCCAAGAAAGCCTTGCATGGGTCCTGCCCAGTGCCCTGGTTCTGTAATTCTGCCTTGTCAACTGTGAAGACCCTAGTTCTCCCATGACCAGGCCCAGCAGATTCTGGATCTCTGCCGAATGCCCAGTTGTCACAGCTCAGCTTGCTGCTTTCCCCCTTCCCTCTAGTGCAATCCCTCTTTCCCTCCCTCTGCACTCCCCTGCTCTCCTTGGGCGGTATGACTGGTTTGCAGGTCCTGGCTTCTCCTGATCTGACCCCTCTCATTCCTAGAGAAGTCGGACAGCAGGAAAGCAGATACTCTCTTCTCCTTTTGCATTCTTGGTATCAGCCAGGTTTAATCTCTGCACACCACCAAAGGCTTCACGCCTCATTCGCTCATTGCTCAGTAGTTCTATTAGCTCTGTCTGTCATCCTGGCTCACTATCTTGTTGAGCAAAATATGATCAGCCTTGTCTTAGACGCACGTGTGTGTAGACATACTAACAACAGCCCACATCAACCCCTCTCCTTCCATCCCACGCCCCAGAACAATGTGAACAACCGCCACCACGTGACCCCCGCATATTCCCAATCAGAAAAAATCCATTGGCCATTTAAAGAGAAGATCATGATTGTTCCCCCTTTCGCCTGCAGGAAATCCTTTGGTGGAATGGGAGCAGCCACAACCATGTGAGAGAGAAAAGGGGCCTGGCTCAGCCAGCACAGAAGCTTGAGATACACCAGGGCCAAGGGTGGTTGGGCTGGGCATAAGTAATAAGTAATTGTTTTTTTTTTGTTTTGTTTTTTAATTAAATTAATTAGTTAATTAATTAAAGGCTTACAGGGATAGCTAGATCTGCTTGATCATTCATTCATTCTTTCATCAAATATCCATCTCCCTCACCCCTTTTGGGCCATTGCTCAAATGTCACCTTATCGGCAAGGCCTTCATGGACCACCATCTTTAAACTGCAACCCGTCTCCAGCACTGATCTACATTCTTCATCTCCGGTCCTACTTTACTGATTCCCACAGGGCTTACCATCACTGACCTATGATGTTTTTTCCTTAGCTGTGTTGATGGTGTGTCTGCCTCCACTAAAGCATAAACTCCATGAGAGAAGACATTTATGCAGGGACATAGGACAGTGGCCTGCATCCCAACCATCTGAGAATGCCCGGTTTTGTGTATATTCTGAAAAACATACAAGTGTTACTGAAACATTATTATTATATGGTAATACTTGTCTTACTGAAATAAGGTCTGTCACTTCCAGACATTATTATTATGTCTCCCCTAAAAGCATAGCTTATCAGCAACCGGCTCGTCCGTGGTGCTGGACTTGTCCCATTCCTCTTCCCATCTTAGTGTCTATGAATAAGGATTCTGGAGCCAGATTACCTGGGTTGGAATCCCATTTCTGCCACTTACTAGATGTGATCATAGGCAACTTACTTAACTTCTCTGTGCCTTAGTTTCCTCATCTGGAAAACTGGAATAATACTAGGACCAACTGTATAGAGCCGTGATGAAGATCAGATGAGTTACTGCTGGCAATGAATTTAAAACAGTCCCTAGCGTATAATGAGGACTATATAAATGTTTGCTAAATCCCTCTGTTTCCACATGGCTGATTGTTTCTCCCTCCCAAACTGTCTCTAACCCAGGAACTTTCCACCACAGAAGGAGGGAGGTCAAGTGGCTTCTTCTCCATGAGAAGTGTCACATTTAGGACTTCAATGGAGGGGGTGGGCGTGTGAGAAGACTGGATTATACTCCTCAAATATTTGTTGTCTCCCAGTCACAGGATTACATACTGTCATCCATTGTCATTGAACGTAATCCTACACCCTGTGGTAGGAATACACATCCCATTTCAATGACTTTGGACTTGGCTGTGTGAAAAGCTTTGGCCAATGGAATGTGAATGGTTGTGGTTGTTTTTGCTGTGTCCAAACAGAAGCCTGAAACACATGGCACGGTTTGGCTTAGGCTTTCTTATTCTTTTTCTCCACATGCCCTCAGGATGTTCCAGATAGTAGCTGTTCCCTTAGTCTGGGTTCTCGAACAAGAAGACAGGCGGAGCCCATCGGAGTCCAACCAATCCTAGCAGAGCCACTGCCAACGTGGAGCTGATGTGCCATCCTTACACAGAGTGAGCAGAAAGTAAGTGTTGTAAGCCACTGAGGTAGCACTGTTTATCACTGTGGAACTAATACAGGGCAGGAGAGGAGGAGGAGAACGTGTTTTGCAAGACTCTTCTAACAAGATTATTTTCTCACAGAGGGATCTCTGTGGCCATTTTATATGTGGGTGTGAATGTGCTGTTCACCCATACACAAAACAACTTTGCCATAAAAAAATCACTATTATATTGGTAACAACATTGTCTATTATGTATAGTTTAATTTGTAGAAACCTGGGCTTGGGAAATAAGAAGAGAAGTTAGAAATAAAATAAAAAATAAATTATTGGCCTCATGGCATTGCCTCCCTGGCTCCCTGCTTATTTGTCTCAGGAGGAAATGCAGAGCAGGAGTTCTAGAATTTTGGATATGAAGGAACCAAAAGACTTGAAAGATTCTGGTCCAATCTCTCACTTTTCTATATGGGACGACTAAGGCCTGGAAAGATGAAGTGCGCTGGCCAAGGGCCTAATGGGAGAATCTTTAAAACATCGAGAGTGGGCTGTGTGTACATCTGAGAAATTTAATATGTCTAAGAAGAAATTCTCAAGAAAGTATCAAAAGCACTTTTTCCTCCTTATTTCCTGCTTTTTCCTATCATCTTAGAATCCTGGGAGACCATTCACAGGAGTGTTAAAAACTTCTGTTGTCCATCAGAAATTTGGTTCTCCTTTTCTTTCTGGGCACAGAGTTAAGGGTCATTGGATTGACTCCCTTGCAATTAGATGGGATGAGGTGATTGAGTTGTGACGTCTGAAAGTGAGCAAAAATGATATGCTTCTAATCTGGTCCTGGTATTTAAAACTTTTCACACATTTTCATTCTCTTGTTCATTAATTCTTTCTCTCTTATCCAGTACTGGTCAGAGGAAGATGAACTTCAGGACTTGAAGAGCCAAGCATAGCCAATAGATGGAAGGGTCTTGCATCCCCTGCTGATGCCCAATGAACTGTGACATGGGTGACAAGTAAACCCTTGGTTATCAAGCTTCCAAGCTATAGAGAGCCTGGGTATTATAATGGCTGGCACTACTTAGCCTGGCTAATCCAGGGAGAGTCAGTGCAGCTTAGTTTGGATGGTAACTACTGTATTTAACCAATTTAATCAAGACCTTCGAGTAAGTGGGAAATCTCTGCCATGTGGCCTACTGCAACTGTTCCACCTTGACTACCATCATCAAACTCTCAGAGTAACCTGTCTGGCTTCCTCTGCATTTTCCGCCCGCACACACTGTCACATTTATGTATGTTCACGGTGTTCAACAGCACTTGCTGGACGACTGATTGACTGAATAGTTTATAAGACCATATGTAATACATTCTTCTGATTCACAGATCCACTGAAAGAGCACTTGACCTTGAACTCTGAAACCCGTCCTTCGCATTAATCTATAGGCCCTTCCTATTACTGAGGGATAGGAGACCTTACTGATTCTTCCAATAAAGCTGTTCATATATTTTCATTTGAACTCAAGGACAGATGGGTAACAAAACTAACAAAGATGTGGTTGCTGAATAAGTGAGCTTTGAATATTGATGGATTTCTGTATCCCAAAGTAAGACAATGCGCTTAGAAAAATATGCTAAAATATGCTTAATATCTTAAAAAGCAAATGCTATTGTCAATTATAAAAGGATTTCTCCCTGTATTTCTTAATAAGTCTACTGTGCCATTAGCACAACAACAAACAGTAAGTCTAACTCTCATTTGGTTGCTAGGCTTCCGGTACCAAAGTATTTGCTCACAAAAGTGGAGTGCGCCTATGCAAATGTCTGCATACTTGGCTACCACAATCTTGGCCTGGCAGAATCCAGTAAGTCATTGCTGACTCATTGCTTTTCAATAATAACATCACCTCTTTGCACAACATATAATCGATGGTGTGTTTTCCAGACAACCCTGACACCGCCAATGGGAAAAAAAAAGATTCGGAAGTCAATATTCAAAAGGTTAGTCAATTTCTCCCTATCTTTTTAACACTCTTGTTGGAAGATTATCCATAATGACTTTCATTCTTGACCTGGCAGACGTCCTATTGTTGCATTCCCATGCTTCTCAACTCAGCTTTAGAGACAGAAATTAATTTTAATATGACCACAAGAACACTATGATTTGAAAGGGAAATTTGCTGCTTTGCTGATACTCGAAGTTCTGTTAATTGTCAAGTCAAAATATAAATGGCTTGGGATGCTTTCCATGGGTTTGCCTAAGCAGAGGGGTTGACACACACCCGGATTTCTGGCCTGCATTTCTGAATGTCCTTGACTGCCTAAAAGGCCCTATTACAATCCCAGCCTCTTCTTTAAACTCTGTGCACGTGCCAGACGCAGGGAGCCCAAGTGGGCACACTGAGCCAGAATGAGAGGAGAAGCAGGTGACGTTCACTTTAATATCCTATGCAGTTCAGAAGAGGGCTTTCCTGCTTCACAGAAGTTTTCTGAGCACACAGGAGCGCTCAGATGCCTACAGAAGGAAAGATGGGTAAACCTGGTGTGGCAGCCTTCAACAGGCAGCCTCCGTTCTCAGTCCACCCAACTGGAGACCACACGCAGCCCTATGTCCCTTTATGTATTCACAAGCGCGAGGATTTTGTAGGTAGACAAGTAGCCTACTTCACGACAGTCACTTGGCAAAATTCCTTATTAGGCATCTCTGTCTTCCACTCCAAAGTTCCTGGCCCGGTCAATGCCATCTCTCACCCCTTTCATCTTCCTTCCAGACCTCTCTAAAATCCCCTCTGTGGTCCCAAGCAATTCTACTCTCAGTTTCCACTCTCCTGCCTCACGGACCAAAAATGCCAGGCTGATTTCTAGAGAAATTATACCTATCCCAGTGTTCCTCAAAGTATACCCCCAGAGGAGGTCTTAGCCTTCCCAGCATGTGACTTATTAAAGTCTTCACCCCGGGAACCAGCTCCCTTTCTGTGCAGGAGTATAGCTGCTAGTTCAGTGTGATTTCTCCATATCGTTTCAGAAACAGTGAGGATTGGCACATGGCCACCCAACCAAAACTCAGCTGCCTCTTTATGCTCAGCTTCAGCTTTCCTTCCTCCAGGGAGGGACTTCCTTGGATCTCCCCAAATGGAGGATGCCCTGCCTATGGAGCACCCAGGATCTCATAACGAATCCGGACTTAGTCTTTTTCTCCAGGTATCCACCGAGGCTAGAAGCTCACTGATGTCAAGAACTGTGTTTATTTATTTTTCTTCCATATTCCTCATACTTAATGCAAAGCTTAATGCATACAAGGTGCCCAATAAATGGTTTCGAATAAATGGAATTTATCGGGTGTCAGCTGTATTTAGAGGGAAGTTGAGAAGGATCTTATTCTTTAAATCCTGTTAATTATTGGAATATATGGTTGAGAGAGGTAATGCCTTTTCCATCCTGGGTGGTTTAAAAACTGATAATAATGGCAACAAGCATTTTCGTGGGACTTTCAATGTTCAAAGTATTTTCATGTAAAACATTTTATTTTATTCTTTCTCCACCCCTGTAAGATTTCAGAACCATATCACTGGGTTTGCAAACACTTCTGGCTGCTCAAGGGTAGAGGTGGGACTGGCACTTTGTCTCCTGAGTGTAAGTTGGTGCAATCCCTTTGGTAATATATATTAAAAGCCTTGTGAATGTAGATACACTTTGAATTGAAAAATGCACTTCTAGAAATTGGTTCCGAATGAACAGAGGTGTGCAAAAACAATTCCATAGCAAAAAGAAAAAAAAAAAAATCTCCCCAGCACTATTTGTAAAAGGAGAACATTGAAAGAAATCTAAGTATCAAACAATAAAGGATTATTTAACTAGATCATGGTATAGTCATACAGTAAAATATTATCTAATCTTTAAAAAATGTAATAAAAAATTTAATGATATAGAAACCTGTGAAAAGGAAAAAGAAGATTGGGAATGAAAAGTAAGTGTCTTTGACCTCAATTCTAATATCTGTGTCTCTCTATATTTTATGTGCACAGAAGAAAGACTAGCAGATACACACACCAATATATTAGCAGTAGTTATCTCTAGGAGGATGATTTTAAAATAAAAAAAATGATTGCTTTTGAAATAAAATATTACTAAAATACTTACATAAAATAAAAGGTTATCACTTTTCTCACTGAGGGGGAAAAAGTCACAATAAAATTTTTAACACCACAAACCTAGTCTCCGAGTAAAAATCTGTCCTTTCATGGTGTAATTACATGGAGAAGGTCCCCATGTGGGGACTACAGAAACTGCTTATTGTGGCAAAATTGGCAGCCACGGCTGACAGCCACCTTCCCTGTGTTAATCAGCGTGTGGCTAAACTTGAGCCCTGTCTCCCCACCGGGCAGGAAAGCGGGACTCTAATGGTTCTTGATGTCCCACAGCCTGCTCCCTTGTTTTTAAGAATTTCCTCCGCTTCTCTGAATTCCATTACTGTGTCCGCCTGAGAGTTCTTGAAAATAACCAGTTGTAACTAGCCATTATTTGCCATTAAGCTTCTGATAAGTAAAAGGGTAAAAGGCAATTTCATGGAAAAACTCTTTTTTCAGAGCCTCAGAGAAGGGTGGGTCATCTTATTCAAGAGGAGTTTAAGAAGTTCGGTGGGGTTCTCTCTCAGAAGCTGGCCACCTGCTTTCTCCTGGCCCCTCAGGTTCTGTTCATCCGTGGGACGCAGAGCGGGAGGATCTGGAAGTTCAAAGCGTGGTGAGGAGGTGGGACAGCCAGTGGGCTCCAGGGTTAAGGCCCCACCTCCTTGCCTGTTGCCCCAGCTTGAAACCACTACCTGTCCCAAAGCCCCCCCTCTCTTCCCTCACTTTCCTCCATCTCGTACAAGCACATCCTGTCTCTACCGGATTTAATCACCCTTTCTCAGTCGTGTACAATATGTTCTTTCAAACTTGCTTCTTCCTTCAAAACATGTGAACTACTTATACAGCAAAATAATTACTTGTCTCTTTTACTGGCTTATATTTCCTCTTTTCTCTTCTTTTCCCTTTATTCAGCTTCCCTCAGAAGAAGCCCTTTCTTAACAAAAAGCCACTTGTTCAATCAAAGATGTAATGGCCAAGGTCCTTGAGTTAGGCTGGGTCTGGGGGTGGAACGGTAAATACTCCCAGGGCAGTTTCAGTAAGTGAGAATGGGGAGGAGGAAGGAAAACCACGATTCACCCCTCTTTAATGCATTTGCAGAAAAAGGCAGGGTCTACCTAGTTTAGTGGCTGGAACATTCATCCACCCATACATCCATCCACCCATCCACCCATCCACCCATTCATCAATCCATCTTTAACAAATATCCACTGAGCATCTAAAATGCACCAGGCATGGGCAGGGCCCTGAAAATACCGTGTTGTGCTGAAACAACCCCCTTAGTACTAACAGTCTGTAGTGGAGAGAGAAGCTGTAAAACACTTATATGTAAATGACACAAGCATTACGAGGGAGCTCGGCAGGTACCATGCGAGACAATGGTGGGCAGATTTGACCTGGTGGAGGAGCTGGGTGGCTTCCCTGGGGAGGGAACTCACAGCCGTGGGTATAACTGGGCAGGGCAGACACTGCTTGCGTTTTCCCCCTTGCTTTTGTTCATAGAGCTCAGTTTCGTCAGCTAGCAGCTGTCCAGTCCCAGAGGATGGGAAGGTATCATCAGTCTAAGGGAATCCTATAATCTCATTTTCCATGTATCTTAGTTTAGGAGTGGTTTTCCCACCCAGTTCTAGCCGCTGAGCCAGAGCAGAAGTCTTCTAGGATCTCCTGGAAAAGATTTTCCTCCCTGGTAAAAAGAGAGAGCAGGGAGGAGAAGCTTCCCCCAACGGTAAGAGTGGGTTCATGGGGATATTGTCAAACCTGGAATCGGTTTTCTCAGGAATTCTTGGTGAGGGTTACATGCCCACTGTTTCACCTACTTTTGACTGGGCATCTGGTCTTGGGGGGGATTTCACCAAAGTCTACATGGACAGTTCAGTAGTCTAATTGATGATATGGGTATGTTTTAACTCTGTGGCTTAGAAGTAGAGCTAGGTGGACCTTGAGAAGTATCTGGATGTTGCTGTAAGAGGGAAGCAATGAAGTGGTATGTTGTCACTAGGGGTATTGCTTTATTGGGCACGTTTATTTTATTATTTATTTTATTTTATTTTATTTATTTTATATGTTCAGTTAGCCACTATATAGTACATCATTAGTTTTTGATGTAGTGTTCAATGATTCATTAAGTGTGTATAACATCCAGGGCTCATCACAATATTGGGCACATTTAAAGTAATCATTTAATTTTGTCACTGTCCTCACTGTTGCTATATCTATTTGATTATCCTTTTGATTTTTGCTTTCTAGTTCTCTGGACAATGGCTAACTTAGTACTAGAGCTTCCCAGAAGCAAAAGTCCAATAATCACCCTGCATATCTGTTTATTTATGTACATGCTATGTCAAAGGAAAATACAGAATCTGATCTGCCATTTAGCCATATATGTAAATGGCTCCCATACAGTGAGAAATTCTTTCAAATCTGAGAATAAGTCATATATATTTGGCCCAAACTATTGAAAGTCCAATAAATGGACTAATCTGATCCAGTTTTCTGCATCTTTTTCTAGCAAGCAAAAGCCACTGGCATGTTTCCCCCTGCAGACTTAGAGTTTGGGGACCCAGGAAAACAGTACTTGCCTGTGTCTTGCACAGGAAAACGGATCCAGGAAGTCTGGCGCAGAGGCTGCCATGAACACCATTCCCTTTTTGCCATTTTCTGGATATCGGCATTTGTCTAGAAGGGTCTTCTAAGAAAAGTCATATCAGTGTGCTCGCTCTAGGCTTGAGTTCATTTTGCCCTCTTGCTTGGCAACTTGCATGGGTCACTGGTAATGACGAGTCCACGAGGCTCTGTCATTGGCTTGGGTTGGATACAAACTCGAGTCATGATCCGAGGCCAGGTCAGACCTTTTGGGGCTGACACATGTGGGGATTTGGATAGGTACAAAATAACCTTCACCACTTGAGAGAGGCGACCCGAGCCACAGACGGTGTGGGAGGATAGTTTCTGGAGCTGCTTCTGCCATTTACCAATTGATCAACCGTGGCACATCGCTTTCTCTGAATGTGAATTTCTTCTCATAGAAAGTGACGAGAGGGTACCTCTCTGCCCTGCTTTCCTCAGGCAAGTACTGTGAAGATAAGCTGGATTAATATGGGAAATGCTCCCCACGACGGCAAGCTAGCACTATGCAGGGGTGAACTGCCATTATGAGTAAGGGATGACAATGGCTGCTTGGGTCCACCAGGTCCCCCAGACTCTCTAGAGGTCTAATTCCAGATAGAGAAGTTACTCTTTTTCCCCTGTATGTCTTTTGGTTTGGAAGTCCCAGCTCTAAGTGAACACTTGGAAACTGATGGGATGCCTTATGCTACTGGGATGGTGATTTCCCTCTGGCTGGGCGCCCAGTGACTTCCGTGTGTGAGTGATGCACTGAGCCCTCTCAGCTCAGGATCTGGGATAGGATCTCTTGCTTCCAAAGGAGCCCACAGAATCGAGGGGCCATACAATGGAGGAAATGGGATCCAAAGCTGACCCCAGTCACTCCTTTATTTGCAGGGGTCAACAAAGAGAGATTTGTGGCAGAGTGGATGCATATTTGGTCAGGGTTGGGCCCTTGGCAAAGCATACAAAGTTTGCCTTTTGTCCCCCTCCACCTTCCCTTTGGAATTTTGTTCCTTCTACTCTTCTCTATCCCTCCCTCCCTAACTGGTGATTTTAGGCTTCCTCTCCAAAATCCCCTTTCCAGAACTCCCCATCACCAGTAACAGCCTCAGGCTAGAGGAGTGCTGCCTAATGAAACTTTCTATGATGATGAAAATGTTCTCTATCTGCTCCGTCCAATATGGTAGCCATTAGCCACATGTGAACATTTAAAATGTGGTCAGTGTGACTGAGGAGCTGAATTTTAAAAGTTATCTATTTTTAGTGAACTTACACATAAATTGCCAAATGGGGCTAATGGTTAGTCTATTGGACAGTGTGGGTCTGGAGCTCAAGATTTCCATCATTTCAATCTCTCTGCAGCAACCCAATGAAATTGTCCTACGTCCAAATTCCAAGGCCCTCATCTTAAAGAAGTACCAATAAGCTAATCTGATAAACAGATTCTTATCCATATATTAAGGTCTTATCCCTTTAGGTCAGTGCATAGGTTTTGAGCAATGCCATATGTTAGTCAAGGAAGAGGCTTAAATGGTAGGAGTTTGAAGGACCCTGGGAAGCAAACATGGCGGTGAAAAGATTATAGGCATAGAGTTTTAAACATAGTTCAAAACACACTCTGTGGAGGGCACATTCCACCCTCCCTCCCTATCCCCAGTGCCCTGGGCTGCTTCTAAGCTCCTCTTGCAGTCTTGCAAAAGTTAAGGTTGGAGTCGTGCAGATGGGAGCTTGGGAAAAGGCTGGAGGTGGAGAGTTGGAATAGGCAGAGTCCAGAGGATGCCAAACTCTTGCTAAAGAACCTGGCGTTGCCAGTCAGAGTGGTGTTCAGTTCCACCCTCGGGAGGAGGTGTCAGGGAGAGATTGTTAGGGAGATCATTCTGACAAGACTGAAGGGCTAACAGTTAAGTCAAAGAGACCAGACACCAGATTAAAGGCCACAAAATGGACAGTGGCCCTTTTGGTGAAGTCTTGGCCAAGAACTGCGATTCTAGGCTTAATTTTAATCCTCTCTTTTAGGGAGATTTTCTCCTCTGAGTTCCTTTATGAACACTGCTTTCTGGTTGTTCTTTTCACCCTGAAACGGAGCTGCATTTCTGTTTCTCTTGGACGACCATATGAGTGTTCTTGAATTCTTGCCTGTATTTTCACAGATACTCACGGGCATCAGAGACAGCCTTTCAAACCAAAGACTAGGTTGAGTGAAGGGTGGGGGATAATGGGAGGTGGGTGCAGGGAAGGGAGATGGACCAGGAAAAAGAGGCGCCCCTGGAGATGAGCAGGAGGAGTGTAGACCAATCTCAGCGCTTGGAGATTCACTCTCTCGGGGCCTCGGTCACCACTTGGTAGCACAGGTAGAGCTGGTCCCACAGTCCCACCTGCTCTCCACTCTCCGAGGAATCGGAAAAGGGATTTCCAGTGAAACCACTGCCAAGAATGGGTGTCTGCTTGTTTAAAAATATCAAATTTTATGAAGTAATTGGAGACTGAGTCCCAAATCTTTAGTGCAATAATGTGGTCCATCAAATAAAAACTAGCAGCCCAAATCCCCCTGGTGCCTTGCAAGAGAGTTCAGGCTACACGGTGGTTTTCTGGACCTCTCTGTCCTCATGAATGGAAGGACTACTCACAGTATTCAGTGCTACCCTGTTCTTTGTTTGCATTCCATTCAAACAAATCCTCTGAGGCATTTGGCATCAAGGGGCAGAAATGCAGAGAGACTGGTCGTCTGGGGAGGCTGATTTACCAGTTGTAGTGTCACCAGATACTCCCGGGGAAGGCTGTCTTACGCCACAGGGTCCTGCTGTGCCAGAGCATTTGGACAATGTACATCTGAATTCTATAAATTTCAGTCCATTTGCATGAAAAACAGAAGTTCTTGTTGGGCTGAGGTAACTTAGAGTGGTGGGCCATAGGGCTGATTGTGCCCCCCCACCCCGACCCAGGGGACATTTGGCAATGTCTGGAAACATTATTTTATTATCACTGCTAGGGGGACATTTTGTCCTTCCTGGAACCTTAGGGACATTGCTGATTATTACAAGTAGGGTGGGGTGCTGTCCTGGCATTGAGCGGGCAGAGATCAAGGATGCTGCTAAGATCCCAGGGACGAATAGCCTCCATGAGAAAGAATGATCTGCCCCCAAATGTCAACAGTGCTCAAGCTGAGAACCTCTGGGCCACAGGGAAAGCTCAGGCTTGGTTCTGAACACTGAAGTGCCCTATGAACCTCAGAGGGCTATCAGGTTTTCAATTTTGGAAAACTAGTAAATATCCTGGGTGGCCTTAGGAAATCCTAGGACAATTTTGGCCACAATTTTCTTCTACCAATGACCCAGTCAGTTTCGTATGTTCAAGAATCCTTAACTTCTTCTGAAAGAGAGAGTGCGTTCTCAGGGTTACACAGTCGCATTGGTCTCAGTGGGTCTAGATCCCATTTTACTGTAGTCCATACAGAGGAAAGCCATATGGCTTGGCTTCTCCACCTACAAAGTGGAGTCTTAATACTTCATATGGCTGATTGGTCAGCTGGGTCTGGCATCCTAGGGAGATGGAATAGGGGCATGATATTTAAGTTGGGGCGAAGGGGCAAAATGTGAGTTAAGTATTTCTACTCAATTCCAACGTCAAAATGGCAAGAGAGAGTTTTTTGTTTTTGTTTTTGTTTTTTTTTTGATAACATGGGTGGATTTATTACTTAAGACTGGAGTGCAAACTTAAAAATAAGAACAAACCAAGCTTTTCATTAAGAATAAACACAAAAATCGAAGTAACAATCCCGTGATCATGCATTTTAACAGAAAGTAAAAATATGAATGCCTTCTAATTTGTAACTACATTTGAAAATTAAGGTATTCCTCTGGAGTTCCAAATACCACACAATCATTAACCTGTTCTCATCTTGTCACCTCAGAGACTTTTGTCATGTGCTCTCAGGAAAACAGAGGATACTGTAAGTGGGGAGAGGCAACCAATAGCTTGTGAGATCCTAGCCAGCAGATTGGGCCTGGGACTCAGTGGGCCGTGAGGCCATGAAATGATTTTGCTTGCCAATGGTAGAAGGAGAAGACCCAGGGCCTGTTCTTGAGTCTTTCCATGAGGTCTGTCAGTGGGTTGGGAGGATGGAGACACAAAGCAGTGATGATATTAGGGGGGTGAGGGGGGCAAAGAAAGCTATGGCAAGAATTTATGTAGAGCTGCTTGGGAAAATAAAAATGAACAGTATTTCTTTTCCTGATTTTGAAAGTAACACAACATTGTTGAAAATCTCTCAAGTACAGAAAAATCATAAGAAGAAAATAAAAATCTCTCATAATTGTACCACTAAGAGATACCAGCTATTAATAGTTTTTGTATTTCCTTTTAGAAAAACAGAAGTTTTTTTCTGAGCAGGACAGGCTGGGGAGATTGAAAAGGCCTTTGAGAAAGAACAGCAGAATGAGACACCGTGGACATTGACCAGTTTGGAATTATTTTCTCTGTGAGCCAAGCTAGGCGAGTCCCCGCCCTTGCCTAGTCGAAATGGACAGCAGGACAGATGGGCGGTGCGACAGAGGGACATGTGATCAAGTTCCCCTTACCTTCAGGGTTCATGTGGAAAGCTTCCGCAGTGCTTACCTCCATGAATAGAAGGGTTCTTTAGCTGAAAGAGAAAATGACTAATTTTAGCTGACAGATGACAAAGAGGAGAGATCATTTCTGACTCACTTCACAGCACCACGTGACTGCAATCACTGCCCTTCAGTGATAGGCATTCGATAGCCCTCGTTTTTTGGAATTAGTTTCTTGGCAACTTTATTATGCAGTAATTTCAAACTTACAGAAAAGTTGCAAAAATTGTAAAAAAATAAAATCCCATAAAGGTATCATTAGATACCCTAATAGTTAATCTTTTACCATATTTAATTTATCATTTTCTCTTCTCTGTATACACAAATTATTATTTTTCTGTATCATTTGAGAATAAGTTGCAATCACGGTGCCTCTTAACCCCTAAGTATTTCAGTATGTGTTCCTAAGACTAAGGGCGTTCTCTTACCTCGACACAGTGTGATGATTAAAACCAGAAAGTTAACACTGATACAGCACTACTCTCTAACCTGTAGATTTTACTCAAATTTTGTCAGTCATTGTAATTGGGATTAGATTTGACCAAATTTGGTCCTAGAGACCTTGAGTGAAGTTTATTGACAAATCCCGTCATAGCTGTGGATGAATTTGGGCATTTGGCCACTGTCACCGGAAGCTCGGGTTTGATGCTTTCTCATGGGTTCACATGAGCTTTGGCAGAAGAATGCTTTTCCAAGTGTGACTAACTTTTGGTGAGGAGAAGTTTGTTCACTGGGCTGTCGGGTGTGGGCTTGTGTCACTTGGGCTGTGCCCATCAGAAATCACGGTTCCCACTTTGCTCCTTCCAGCGTATCTGGCCCCGGGTTTTGTATAGGACATTCTAAACTCTGGGAACTGACTGGTTTGAGTCTGCGAGGCACAAGGTGACAATTGCCAGTAGTACGGCTCTGAGTTAGAACAAAAATGATCTCAGGACTCGAATACAAAATTGGCCCATCTACGTCTACACTTACTTTTTAAAATTTGCTTTGATATAGGGACAGCAATTCTTAATTCAGTGCCCAATTTTGCCTTGCGCGTTCCATGCTAAAACAATCTAGCTAGAGTAGCAGACCAATCAATGCCTTCAAGTAAGTTGTGTGTCTTCAAAATTCAGAATCCTTAGGAATATCCCATGTGGAATCAAGTGCTGAAAACTCCCTGTGCTGACTCAACTGATGGAGGTGAGAGTGACAAGCGGGCCACTGAGGATCTCTCTCACACACCCCACTATCTCAGCGTTACCGTTACTGGCAAAATGAACGGAGAGCCCAGACATCTTTGCAATAAAAGCCTATGATGTGTTGATGGCCATTTGGACATGAAACAGCTAGCCCCAGGGCACTTGATAATGAGGTGTCTGGCAAATCCAGAGCCCGTAACACAAATGTCTGGGGCAGCTTTCTCAAAAGCCACCAGTTTCTCTCCATACGGTAGAGTGATGCTGAATGTTTTGTTTTTAAGACTCCGAACATTCTAAAATGTGTTTTAGATTCTGACTTAAATCAGGACTGAAAGCCTTCTCTTTGATAACGTCCTAGCTCTGTTCAGAAGAATCCAGACTCTTTTTACATTCTTGCAGGAAACCCCGAGGTGTCAGCTGAGGCTAGGGAAGGGTGCAGAGGGCATGGAGCACAGGACAAGGCCTCCACTGGGGTAGAAAGTTTGCAATGCCAAGCGGTAGCAGTGATGGCTCTGGGGCAAGAGGCTATAAAGGAGATCATGGCCCCGACACTCATTTCTGCAGTTCAACAAACATTAACTGAAAGACGGGCCTTGGGCTCACTTCATTCATCCCTCCGTTTATTCATTCAGCATTTATTAAGTGCCTGGCACATCATTTAGATCTGTCATTCTCTGCCCCAACTTCTGCACCTCCTCTCAGTCCTGCCCTGTGCCTTGTGGAGGTGACTTCAGTGGCTCTTGCCCTTCAGCTTCAGCTTGGGCTCCACCCACAGGAGGCAGAGGGTGGGAGTGGAGTGCATCAGGGTAATATTTCCCTCCCTCCCTGACTTCCTTGTGGCTTGGTTCAGGCCATGGTTGTGTTTCTACCACCATAGTCCCAGCTGGGCAGCTCTTCTTCCATGGCTCCAGCTATCACTGAGTCCCAGCAAAATCTCTCCCCCCCATCCCCATCTATGGAGAAAGGGTGGTGACAAATTCCCTTGTTAGTTCTCTCAACCTTGCCCACAGGTATGCCAATGGGCTCTTGATTATATTCTTTTAAAAAATCCTAGCCTGGGGGCGCCTGGGTGGCTCAGTCGTTAAGGGTCTGCCTTCAGCTCAGGGTGTGATCCTGGCGTTCTGGGATCGAGCCCCACATAAGGCTCCTATGCTGGGAGCCTGCTTCTTCTCCTATTCCCCCTGCTTGTGTTCCCTCTCTCTCTGGCTATCTCTCTCTGTCAAATAATCAATAAAATCTTCAAAAAAAAAAAAAATCCTAGCCTAAGCATATCATCTTCTTCCTATCTGACACTGACCAGTGCAGCCCTTTAATATATGCTCAATTGTTTTCAGATTGCTCTGGACAGGGTGGAAAGATGTAAAGTTTTGGACATAGTTTCTAACACTAAGCTACAGCAGTGCAGGGTGGGGAGGTAGAATTTAACAGAAGCTCCTGGGGAAAATAATCTCAGAGATATAGTCCTTTATACAATCTAGGATTACATGTCACTCAAAGACCAAGATAATCTCTGGCCACATCACTAAAAGTATGGTGTCCAGGGCAAGGGAGGTGATATTGTGTCTTCATTCTGCCTTCATTAGCTCCCACCAACAGTTCTAGGCCCAGTTCTGGGCTTCCCACTTTAAGTGGAGATATATTAATCGTAAGTGTTTCAAGGTCTTCCATATATAGCACAGGTCAAAAACTTTTTATTCAAGGGCCAAATAATAAATATCTTTGACTTCGTAGGGCATAAATTCTTTGTTGCAACTAGTCTGTTATTGTGCAAAAGCAGCCACAGACAATAGGTAAATGAGTAGGCTTGGCTGTGTTCCAACAAACTTTATTTACAGAAATAAATGGGTACCTGCATTTGGCCTGCAGGTCTTACTTAGCTGACTTCTGATATATAGGGGAAAAAAAAAATCTTTTTTTTTTTTTCTTCCTGGATGTGTCCAGAAGGTAGAAGTTGGATCAATGTGTAGAAATCACACGTATTGCATGGTGCACTGGGTGTTATACGCAAGTAATGAATCATGGAACTTTACATCACAAACTAGGGATGTACTGTATGGTGACTAACGTAATATAATAAAAAATATTATTTAAAAAAATAAAGTTAGGAAATTGAAAGGCAAAAAAAAAAAAAAAGAAAAGGAATCACAGAAAGGTAGATTTGTGCTAATTTTAAGGAAAGCCTTTCTAATGGTGACTACCATTCCCAAGTAGAATGAGATGTTTCATGAGGTAGTGAGTGGGCTGCTCATTGTAAGGGTTTAAAAGAAAGGCTAAGCATTGGAGAATAATTTTCAGCAAAGCCCAAGAAGTAAGTCAGATGATGTGGGAGGCAATAGCACCTGGTGTTCATATATACTCAGCATAGTAGTGCCCACATAGTAGCTCCTCCAGATTTTATGTCCCTGGAGGAAGAGACTCGGTCATTTCTACCCTTGCATCTTGCCCACTCTTGAAATCCTAGTACAGTGTTTTAAACAAGGCAGGTATGACTGATACATGTTTTGTCAACTTGGCTCTGTAAGTAAAATCCTGCAGACAGATGAATGAAACTAATTTGTCTTTAGTACAGTCATCCCTATGAGTCATATTAAATTAGTTCAGTTATCTTTAATAAGCTTCAACATTTGAGGATTTTCACTGAAAAGAAAAGATGTAACAGTCAACATTTATCGAGTTCTGAAAATATGCCAGCTAAGAACAAAACTGTGCTAAGAACTTTAATAGGCATTCTCTTATTTAATTATCCCCCCAAACCTATGAGCGAGGTACCATTACCATCCCTATTTTACTGATAAAGAAATTGAAATTCAGAGAAGTCTCATAGCTAGGAAGCGGCATCGCTGAAACAGGAATCTCTTTGATGCCTAAGGCTGTGGTCCAACCACAACTCCATCCTGCTTCATTCATTCATTCATCAATTCATTATTTAACAAACATTGATTGGTTGCCTGCTGTTTGCCAAGTACTTTTTCTTAGGTTCTGAAGACTGAGCTGTGAATATAAACAGATCAAGTCCATGCTCTGAAGGAATTTATATTCTGGCTGGGAATATAGCAGGGGTAGATGTAGTATTAAATGGGAAGATATTAAATGGTAATTCATCAGAAGACACAGAGATTAAAAAGATAATAAATAAGTCTTGTCCATACCAGAACTTCAGGGATAATCCCCTATTGGTGAATTTACCACAGCTCTTTCTTATTTACTGACATTAACCCAAGTTCAGTCTTTAGTCTTGATAAATTGTCAGATACACTCAGGGATTAAGAAGGAAGCTTCAAGCATTCAGGAAAATAATGCAGATCTATATGGCAATGTGTACATGTATGTGTGATATATGTATAAAGTCCCCAAAGGGAAAATAACCCAATAAAGTAAACAAGAATCATACTTCATGGGCAGGTCAAATCTGAGCACCATTAAAATGGGAGACCAGAGGCAACAGATGGAAAGGGGTGGAAAGAGCTAGTTCAGTTAACAAAAAAATAAAGAAGAAAAATAATACAGTTAAAAAATGGGCAGAAGACATGAATAGGTATTTTCCCAAAGAAGACATACAGATGGCCAACAGACCCATGAAAAGAGCATCACTCATCATTGGGGAAATACAAATCAAAACTGCAATGAGATATCACCTCGCACCTGTCAGAATGGCTAAAATTAACAACACAGGAAATAACAGGTATTGGCAAGGATGTGGAGATAAAGGAACTTTTTTATATTGTTGGTGGGAATGCAAACTGGTACAGCCATGCTGGAGAACAGTATGGAGATTCCTCATAAAGTTAAAAACAGAACTACGCTACAATCCAGCAATTGCATTTCTAGGTATTTACCCAAAGAATACAAAAATACTAATTCGAAGGGATACATGCACCCCAATGTTTACAGCAGCATTATCTACAAAAGCTAAATTATGGAAAGAGCTGAAATGTCCATTGACTGATGAATGGATAAAGAAAATGTGGTGTATATATATATAATGGATATGACTCAGCTATAACAAATAATGAAATTTTACCATTTTCAATGCAACAGTGTGGATGGAGCTAGAGTATATTACTCTAAGCAAAATAAGTCAGTCAAAGAAAGACAAATACCATATGATCTCACTCATGTGTATCATTTAAGAAACAAATGAAGATAGGAGGGAAAAAGAGAGAGAGGCAAACCATTAAACAGACTCTTAACTACAGAGAACAAACTGATGGCTACCAGAGGGGAGGTGAGTGGGGGGATGGGTGAAATGGGTGACGGGGAATAAGGAATGCACTTGTGATGAGCAAGGGGTGTTATATGTAAATGTTGAATCACTATATTGTACAACTGAAGCTAATACTACACTGTATGTTAACTAACTGTAATTTCAATAAAAAGTTGGAAGAAAAAATAAAGAAGAAAAATACCTTTTTTTTCTCTTCTCCGAAACACAGAAATATGAAGAACCTAAGTCTACCCTCCAGCCCCAAGTCTCAAAAATCAATATTTCTCACAAATGCTACAACCCAGAGAGTGTCTGACCTACATATTAGGCAGAAGCAGACACACCAATATGGGTCAAGGGAGAGGGCCTTGTTTAGGGGGCACAGAGCTGCCAGGATGCCTGGGAGTTCAGGGAACCAAGGGAAATTCCAAAACTTTGATTGAGATTGAAGGAGAGGGAGCAAGAGTGTGAAGGGTAAAATAGGGTAAAGCCAAACAACTTGTCAGGTCCAAGAGGCAAGGCCTGATTGGGAACGGGGGACAGAGCCCAAAGGTCAGGGGCTAAGTAAACACGAGCCCAGAGGAGGAAGTTAGAGAATCTGGGACTTGTGTCTTTTTGAGTTCCAACAACCAGGGGCAGGCATGGATGGCCTAGTTAAAGGCACAGGACACACTGTCTCATAGAATCTTCACAAGTTCATCTGGGGCACTGAACTGCTTAACAGAGACCTAATAAGAAAATGATTAAAAACAGAAGTGACATTTGGAGGGAAACTATAAAATGTCATCATAGTAAAGGAGTATGAGTCATTCATTGATTCATTTACTCATATGTTTCTTCAGCCATTAGTTATTGAGCACCTAATATGTGTTGGGTACTATTTAGGGTCTGTGCGTGGGTCCTTTTATTGATTTCATTGTTCCATAGAGAGGCAGTAGGAGGGGTAAAGGCCTGTGAGCTGGAAAATCGGGCTTCCATTTCCAGCTCTGCTTCTGGCTGGTGCTGTGGTCCTTGGACATGTCACTTTTCCTCTCAGTTTAATGTCCTAGTATAAAACAAGAATCCAGGAACACGTGATGCTTGAGATCTTTTAGGAGTTTAACATTAAGGTATTTGGTAGCTTTATAGTAATGGCAATTTATAACGAATACTCACTTATATTCTATCACACTCCCACCCCCATCAGGTAAATAGTAATATTTGTTATAAAGCTTTAAAGGTGAAAATTTGTCAGGGTTTGAACCAAGTTCCTCTTCTCTTTTCACTGGAACGCTCTGCCTTCTGTGTCTGAGTTCATGTTTAATTTCCTGAAGAATTGTAAGAGAGCTGGGTGCAAATATCAGAGGAAAAGGAAGAGAAATAGAAGACAAGGAAAAGTTGAGAGTAAAAAGGAAGATGCGCCAACTCTCAGGGGCTTTGTTCATTGGCTCTGAAATCATTCAGGGCTTCTGTGAGCACCGAGAAAGTATATCCAAAGGCACAAGAAAAGACATCCTCTAACTGGAGGAAATCACAAGGAAGCATATTCGAGTTTAATAAAAGAGTAGTAACGTGTCTTGTGGGACAGTCCATGTGCCCATCACTGGGGAGAACCACAATGAATAGGTCACGTTAGAAGACAGAAGGCCTGGGGCGCCTGGGTGGCACAGCGGTTAAGCGTCTGCCTTCGGCTCAGGGCGTGATCCCGGCGTTATGGGATCGAGCCCCACATCAGGCTCTTCCACTATGAGCCTGCTTCTTCCTCTCCCACTCCCCCTGCTTGTGTTCCCTCTCTCGCTGGCTGTCTCTATCCTGTCGAATAAATAAATAAAATCTTTAAAAAAAAAAAAGAAGACAGAAGGCCTGACCTCAAGAGGACAAATAACTATTTAATGATTATTGTGTCCCAGTCATGACCCGAACTATCTGGTAAGAGACAAGCTCCCTGAGCAGAGACCATATGGAACACTAGAAGGGTTTCGTACTTGGATCAGGGCTGGAAGATCAGTAAGGGGACTGATTCCAACTCTGAAATGTTGTGATTCTTAGAGACCATAGGCTTACAATTTAAGCTGTAGTCCATGATCCCTAAACTCCAGAATTTAGATATTCCTGAAATCATCTGCTAGGAAAATTCAAGGTCCCTTTCCAGCTACTGATATCCAGGCCAAATTCCTCAATACGTATTTTTCCAAGAAGTTCCTTGTATGGGTCCTTGTCAGGATATCCACCCTGACCCCCTAGTCTTGGCATTTCTACTCTCTTGTTCTTGACAAATATCCAGGATGGGAACTCTCTGGAGGCCAGAGCTGAAGCCAAAGTTGGACCAACATACTGAAACTCTAGTCCTACCAGTCAGTAGACTAACTGGGGGACCCTTACATTTGTCCACTGTTCTTGTTTTCCAAAGTGTTTCCCATCTGCTAGCTCTACCAGAAACATAAAGGTCTACTGGTATTCTCGGAGGGTAATAACTTTAACAAGAGAAGGGATGGAGAAGGCTTTGTAACAGTGAAGCACTGTGAAAGGTGAGAACTTTTATGACTGTGACAACCTGCCCAAGGTCACAGTACAGCAGAACCATATCTAAAGCAGGTTACTTCAAATCCTTCTGGGAGTGAGTGTAAAGTAAATAAAGGGTATTACTGATAATTTAAAAAGAACCAAAGTCCAGGTCTCCTGGATTGACTAGCAGGGAAGGGTAGAATTTAGAGCTGGATTTTTTTTTTTTTAAGATTTTTTAAAATTTATTTATTCGGCAGAGATAGAGACAGCCAGCGAGAGAGGGAACACAAACAGGGGGAGTGGGAGAGGAAGAGGCAGGCCCCCAGCGGAGGAGCCTGATGTGGGGCTCGATCCCATAATGCCGGGATCACGTCCTGAGCCGAAGGCAGATGCTTAACTGCTGTGCCACCCAGGTGCCCCTAGAGCTGGATTTTATAAGCATGACAACATCAAATTGAGATCACTGAAAAGCAGAGTAGTTGTTCCAGTCTAGCGAAGAACCTCGGCATAAATGTGTCTGCACAAACTGGCCAACAATCATCTCGATTGGGGCGACTGCAGGCTGGAGGCAGGGACAAGGCCGCCACCACCAGTGGACCTGAGCAAAATGGCTTCCTGCTTAGCTCAGCTCAGAGACTGCAAGTGTAAATCCACCTTCCTGAAGAAGCTCATAGTATCTACAAGCTAGGGTTACACTCCTAACTAAGAGGACAATAAAAAACAACCTGCAACTAATGAAAAGACATTATCCAGAATTTTCAAGGAATTGGCTTAAAAACACAATCCCCAATTGATTGCAATATTAAGAACATTTAAAAAATGTTACCTCCGTCCTGATCTCTAAATCCCCATAAGCAGGCTTATGAAAAGGTTCTTTACGCCCATGAAGCCATTAATACTATAACTGGGGAGAGAACATACTCTTTTAATTAAAATAGCAGATTGTTATGATTGTGGTAATAGGAATCGAGAACACCTTTTTACCTAGAAATGTAAGAGAATAAATATTTCCTGGTTTTAGTATCCAAGGTTTAGGATTATTTAGGCTTAGGACCCAAAATTGTTTCTATTTTATACTGTATGATCGGGGAGATTGTTCAGAGAGGAATGTTAGGAGGAAAATCTGTATTACCTTTCCTATGACTTCAGCCAGTGGGGGACCATCAAAATGCTATTTATCTCTGGTCCCTGAGCTGTTTTCTCCCTCACTCTTGGAGCAGCAGAGCTAATGACCCTCACGGAGTAGCGTGTGTCAATGCTGACACTTGTGTTTTTCAATCTAGTTGTTTGTTTGACTATCAGATGTTGCTTTTTTTTAGGGGTAGTTGAACTTGGCGAAATGATAGGCTGTGCTTCTGTTTACTCTTCTGCTCCCAAGACTAATTTAAAAGTGCTGATGGTGGGTTAGTGGTGATGGTAATGGGGACATCCAAAACCATTAATTTGAGACCTGAAATGTCAACATGGGCACAAGACACCAATTCCCCAGCTGACAGAAATGAGTCAACATATCATCTAGAGCTCGAGGGTGCCCTGTGCAGCTTCTCCTAGCCCATAAGCCAAGGGGCCTGGATACCCAGACAGAAGAGGACATAGCAGCTAGCTAGATGGTTTGCTTTACTTTGAGGTTCCTTCAGCCCTGCATTGGTTCCAACAGCTTCATCCCTGGCTTTTACTTCTGTTTTTTTCCTCATGGGTTTTGGTGACATTTTCCAAAGTAGTCCTAAGTCTTATTGCATCGATCATTCATTATGAAAACAAGTTAGTGTTTCAGTGCTGTTACAGTGACATCCCAGCATGCAGCATATTGGCCAGCATGACACACTGCATGTAGGCGGGACCGTCCTATGGATACGCACACAATTCAGAACCAGATTGAAAGGCATACAAATGTGACTTAGGCCACCTTCTAGCCATGTGACCTTAAGGAGGACAGAAATTCCTCAAATCTCCATTTCTTCATCTGGGAAGTGGCCATACCGTTAGCTACCTCTTTAGATTGTTGTGGAGATTTGATGCGCAGTCTGCAGAAAATAGCAAGTAATTAATACACGCTAACGATATTAACGGTGAACACGGATGGCACATTTAGTATGTGCCAGGAATTATGGAAACCCTCAAACATCTCTGGGAAATAAGAACTATCATTATCTTCACTTTGCTGATGAGAACGAGACAGGTTAAATATTTGCCCAACATCTAAAAGCTAGGAAATGGCCATGCCAGAATTCCAGAGCCTTCAGTCTGGCCACTACTCCCCATGTAAGGAGAACGGACAGTAAGGGTTTCACAACCTCAGGTGAGAACTGCCTGAATATGGACCCCAGGGCACCATTTAAGACCTGAGGAACCTCTTTGCTCCCCACCCCTCCTCTTTTCCGTGTCTCCTCATTCATACCTGAGCCAGAAGCAGGAAAAGAGACTGACAGCCTAGACAGGTGGGTACAGCTAGCAGACCCCTAGCAGACTGGCTATGGTGCTCGGTCTCACACTCAGCTGTGAACTCGTAGGCAGAGGCTACGTTCTGTGTCGGTATCATCCACAAGATTCCACACACTCTCAAGTTATGTTATTAGAAGGGAGCGGTGAGTACTTTTAGATACAGATCCACTCTATCAAGAGAATTAAAAAACACAAATAAAAACATCATGATCTTATTATGCTATTCTCATTAGGCCATCCTGCAGACATCCACTGTCCACAAACTTAAATAGAAATTATTCTTTGCTATCGATACTAAATTCCCTTAAGTCCAAAATACTAAGATCAGGGACTGTTTAATGAGCTAATAGCTACAGCTAAAAAGGTGCCCGATGGAGATTACAGAGATTGTGACAATTTGTCTTTTAATTAAAATACCCAGTGTGTTGTCCATCGATTGATGAATGGATACATAAAATGTCATACATCCTTATCATGGAATATTGTTCAGCAATATGAAGGGAATGACATACTGACACCAGCTACAACATGGACAAAACTCAAGAACGCTATCCGAGCGGAAGAAACCAGCCCACAAAAGACCTCGTAGAGTAGGATTCTATTTTTATGAATTGTCCAGAAAAGGCAAATCTACGGAGACACAAAGTAGATTCGTGGTTGTCAGGGGCTGTGGGGGAGGAGGGAAAGGAGACAGGGAATTTACTGCTAATGTGTAATCAGTTCCTTTTTGAGGTGATGAAATGCTTTCAAATCAAATTTTGAAAATGGTTGCAGAACTCTGTAAATACACTAGAAACCACTGAACCGTACCTTTCAACAGGTGAACTTTATGGTGAGTACATTATATCCCAATAAAGTTGTTCAAAAGAAACGTTAGTGTGTTATTTCCCCCACTTCTTTGCAAAAATGATGATAGTCTTCTATGGTCAGCAGCCCTCATTATTAGTAATAGTCTTTTTTGGAGAATAGTGATGAGCATGAAGCTTTTATTCCCCTTTCCCCCTCCCACCTCCACAAAGTCTTAATAATTCAGCTTGTCCTCATTTGTAGCTTGTCTGTCAAGTATTTGACTGCTAGGAAGCACAGTTCCAGAGATAATTGACCCTCCATTTATGCAGTACAATTTTTAGGACAAACCTCCAAATCTGCTTCTCTCTCTGCCCCCTACCCTGGTTGTCTTACTTTTCCTTCCAAAACCTCACTGCTGAGGACTGTTCCAAATCAGAGCTGACCCAGAGCAAGACCTCTGTGGCTTCAGACTGAAAAGGGAACCAGAGCCATCATTAATAAATACAAAGCAGGATAGATAAAAACTGACGGGGAAAAAAAAAGATGGTGGCACATTCTCTCCTTCCTGGATGATGTCGGTGGCAATGCAGGCAGCTTTAATTTCAAGAGTGGGTATCACAACAGAAGTTAGACTAGAACAGGGACATCAATAGAGAGAACTCAGAAAAATTATGGTTGGCGTTTAGGCATCGAGGGAAAAAACTTTTCATTTTGGTGGCTGGGATTTTTTCCACATACTGTTCAAGGCACTAAATCAATGGTAGAACTGTGTCCTTTGGATCAAAATCCCAATCCAGTTTCTAGAGATTGAGAGTCGTGTTTTCCCCTCAGCTTTCCTGCGTGCTGAGCTGAGCTGCTTGGACTCGAGCCACCGTGGAGCTGTGCCACCCGGACAAGGCCCTGACTCTGTTCCGTGTCTCCGGTTCAACAAGGACAGGGAGGATTTATGCAAAGGTCAAGTGATCATCCATGGCAAATGTGGAGCTGGGGCTTAATGGCTTTTAAGATAAGTTGGGGTTTAAGTGGTTTTAAGTTGGGGCTTAACTGGATTTAAGGAGGCCCTGAAATCTGGAAGGGTTTCAGAACCTTGGCTACATCCAGCTCATCATTCAGAGACCACTACCTCATATGAATCTTGATCATTTTACCCAAGATTAATGTCTTCTTTCCCCTTTCACACCGACTTCCTCTTCTTGTTTCTTCCTCTTCCTTTACCTTCCACCCTCTGCCAGTGGCAGAGGGGTTTACCTCCTTTCCACTTGCCCAGATGGCAGGTATTGTGCTGAGCAGGGGGGTGGGAGTGGGCACAGGGCTTTGATTCTGCAAATCCACTTTCACTGTCCACTCCTCTCCCTGAGGACCTGATCCTCACAGAGAGATAGATAGAGAAAGAGAGAGAAAGAAGAGAACCAGGAAATCTACCCAGAATCCAAGAAGCCCAGTGACTTACTCTGGCCATCTGCAACCAGGCAGTTTGGATGCTTGCTTCAGAATGCAGGGGGTGAAGGCAGACCTTGCCTGGTAGGATTTGTTCATGGATCTCAACGTCCTCAATGACCAGCCTGTGCGATTCTGTTAAGCACCCCCCGTTGGATGATGACCCTTTGGCAAGCTGACTCTGCAGGCAGATTAGTATTTGCCTTGTGATATACAAGGCCCCAGGTGCCCCCCACCCCCACCTAAAAAACCCCAATAATTGGATAACTTGCTCGTGGTAGTGGTTGGATTTGTATGGTTTGACTTATTTGGTTTACAGCTCATGTGCAACAGAATTAAAATGGCTCCATTCAAAGCAGCTGTATTTCAGCAAAGCAGAATGAATGAGCCAGGAGAGGGGGAAGAACTGAGAGGGGTGAGGGCCGGCACGGCAGGGTGAGCTGCAGGTGGTGAGCCATGAACCCTGAGCAGCCCTTCCCACCGCAAGCCTGGCTCCCCCCAGCCATCACTGCATCGGCAGCACCTGGCTTCACCTGGGTTCTGCGGATCATGTCACACAGGATGGCACGTGGGTTTCTGAGGGAGCTGTTCTCTCAATCCTTCTCGTCAAAAATCACCTTCCAGACAGAAATGGAATTTTAGCTCTAAAACTGTGTAAAGTCAGGAGCCTAGCCACCACAGAGGGTAAAGATGGAAACCTTCTCACAGTGTCATTTGTTTGGACGATATTATGAGGTGAACTGTATCCCGAACAAAGGAGACGGTAAAGTCACCCCTCAGAATGTGACCTTATTTGGAAATAGGGTCATTGGAGATGTATTAGTTAAGATGAGGTCATACTGGTAACAATAGGCCCTTAACCAACGATGACTGGTGTTTCCATAAGAAGTAGAGAGAGACATGCATACACATGTACCAAGAGAGACGGAGAGGGGGATGGCGGGGCTTGTAAGCCAAGGAAGGCCAGGCATTGTGGCCATCACCAGGTGCTCGCAAGGGGCAAGGAAGGATTCTTCTCAGACCCGGAGTCTGAGAGGCAACCTGGTCCTGCTGAAACCTTGATTAAAGGTTTCTATCTTACAGAAGTGTGAGAAAACAAATGTTGTTTTAAGCTATCCAGCTGTGGCACTGTGTCATGGAAACCCCAAGAAATTAATACAGATGGTTTGTACCTGAGCGGGCTGGTGTGTGACCAATTCATACTTCTTTCATGAGGCAATTTAAAACCTGATAGCATTTTTAGTTAGTAAAAGTAGTTAGAGTGGCTAGGATTTGGTCAGCCTGACTGAGACGGATGCAGCACATGTTTATTCTTGTGAAGCATCCATGCTTCTTCCACCGGGAAAGTTGCTCATGTCCTGTAAGAAGCCAGGGATGGTGTTCTGAGCTCACTGCTCGGAGATCTTGTGAAGTTTTATTCCAGGGGAGCTCTAGCCACTGGAAGGAGCTGTAAGAATGGTTACGGAGATTCGGGTAATGGACAAATGCAAAACCCGCATGGGCAAGCATATTTATACTTGCGGTACTTCCCCAGCAGCAGCGGAAGGAGGCGCGGAGGAGAAGTAGTCATAGAACCTCACCCTTTAACCTTCATTCTGCCTTTGACGTTGCCATTAGTCTGCATCCCCAGCAAAGTCACTAAAACCTCTCAGGGCTTCCATTTTCCCTCTCAGGGGACACTGCTTTCACTTTACCAACCTATCCATATAATATGGAGGAAGGAAAAGGTAAATTAACTCAACCTCCACACCCCAGATCTGTAGAAAAGGCTTTGTGCAGCCTCTAAGGCTTTTGGTCCCTTGGCTCTATGCCCAGAACACTCGAGACCCTGACATCTGCTCACACCAGGCTCCTGACTCCTTTTTCTAGAATGCAGACTCCATATTCAGAAAAGGTGCCGACCCAAAAGGCAGCTTGTAAGATCTGGATAGATTACTGGATACACTGTTTTATTATTATTTTTTTAAAAAGCAAATCCCAGACATCAGGTTACTTTTTCCCTACCCATTTCAGTATGTGTATTGGGCAATCACGACCAATTATTTGGCATCATCTAATACAGATGTGGTTGTATTTCTGCAGTTCAAAATAGGAAAGAAACTAATGAATTAGTCTGTAAATTCTTGAGTTGGAAGGAACCTCTGAAATGCAGCTGCTATCAATACCCACTCAAGACAGAAGGCTACTTGTCCTGTTTTGATGTATAATATAGAATGTTAGCACATAATAAGGGACTTTGGTGATCACTCGGCTCAACTTTTCATTTGACAGATGGGAACAGAGAAGCCCTGAAAAGTCATGCAACATGCGTGGTTATATGGCAAGTTAGAGACCAAGGTAGGACTGTGACCCAATCTCTGATCCCCATCCCACAGCACACACTTCCTCCAGGAACGGAGATGCCACAGGCTTTCTTAGTAAGCAAATCTATTATTTAATTCTGAACTTACTGCCTCTGGCTCACTAAACTTCCAGTTAACTGCATTTTAATCTTGTTTATTCTGTGGCAATAGAGTCCAACTAGCCTGAATTTTCTTTCTTTTTTCTTTTCTTTTTTTTTTAAGATTTATTTTATTTATTTGAGAGAGAGAGAGAGAGATAAAAAAAAGAGCATGCCTGTGAGCGAGCAAGCAAGCACAGGGAGAGCAGGAGAGGGAGAGAGAATCTCAAGCCGACTTCACACTGAGTGCGGAGCCCCATGTGGGGCTCGATCTCACAACCCAGAGAAATCAAGAGTCGGATATTTACTGGACTGAGCCACCCAGGAACCCCCTGAATTTTCTGTTTACTAATCCGGCATGCCTTCGGGGACCATCACTAAGTTGTGTGTTAGGCTTTTCCTGAAGACTGAGCAGCCCTGAGTCGGATCCTTTGCTCACAGGGCTTGCTTTTTCTCCTTATACGCTGTACACCAGCAGATGAGGGGCTCTGGGCTACTGAAGCACAAAGCGATAGAAGCACCAAAAGGTCTTGCTCCAATGAGCTCACACTCTTTTGCCAAATAGTTACGAGAATATGCCATCGAAACAGAATGTGCTCAGACATAGGCCCCATAGTCCTTCAACTATCTTTACGAAAAACCACAAAACCCTTCACATTTGAAGATGGAAAAGAAGCTGGGGAGCTGAGACAGAGCTGGAACTGGGCGAGCTCTGGAAATGTTTACTGAGATGATGAGGTGCTGCTGGAGGGGCCCTGCTGGGTGCTTTCTCCTTGGATTCGCCCACAAAGATCTGACACCATGCAGAGTTTATTGCTCGCAACTGACTCTGGAGAACAAGGTGGTGAATAAGTCAGAAAATCCCCAGGGTCCAAAGTTGTATCTGGATAAATTAAAACACCAGGTTACAAAGTTGAAGATTAAACTGACAACCAAAAATCAGTGGATAAATCAATTATTTTGACCACAGGGTGCCAAAATGCCAGTCTGACTGCTGTTTTCACTGAAGGAAGCAACTATCCTTCTGGTGGCCTCCTGGCAATAAATTACAGCACAACCTCAATTAACTGGGGTTTAATTCAATTAACTGGGAAAAAAATGTGCTTTCTGTCACATTCTACTTTTTGATGAAAAGTAAAGTGGCAAGACAGCAGCCAGCCAGGGTCAGGGATTTATTAATACAGCCATTAAGGCAGTGGTTCCTAAAATCTGCTGCACGTGGGAAGCACCAGGAAACCTTAAAACATACTGATACCCGGCTCCCTTGCCACCGAACATTCTGACTTAATGGAGGGGCCCCCTGAACATTAGAATTCCAATGTGTGACGAAGCTTGCGAACCACTGTTCTTTTTTTTTTTTTTTTTAAGATTTTATTTATTTATTCGACAGAGAGAGAGACAGCCAGCAAGAGAGGGAACACAAGCAGGGGGAGTGGGAGAGGAAGAAGCAGGCTCATAGCAGAGGAGCCTGATGTGGGGCTCGATCCCATAAAGCCGGGATCACGCCCTGAGCCGAAGGCAGACGCTTAACCGCTGTGCCACCCAGGCGCCCCACGAACCACTGTTCTAAGGTATTTCTTGAGGCTGGGGTGATGCGTCCTAGTCACCTAACCCATGTATATAACCTTGGGTCAAGGAACATTTTTTTTTTTTAATTTTCTCTTTCTTATGATATTCTTTTTAAAAAAATTTATTTAAATTCAATTAGCCAACATATAGTACATCATTTTTCCCCCTTTGAATCTATCAATCCCAAGAAGAATAATCCATTTAAGCCTACATAAAGACAAATATAATTTAATGTGCTTTAGAGTTTTGTGCTATTTTTCCTTAGCGTTCTCTTCTGTTGCTTTTAAAATTAAGAATCAGGAAACAAATACTTGTCTACTATTTGGTCAGAAGAACAAACTAATTCTATCCGAGTGAAATCAGCGAAGGAAAAGTAAAAGACAGGAGAGAGGGCCAGAGAGAGAAGACGCATATGGAGGATGAGAGACACAGAGGGCAAATCAAAGCTCAGAGCTGCTTGCTGTCTGGGCCCCTCGGTTTCCTCAGCACACAGGTGCAGCATTCCTGGCTGTCTTGTCCTACAAGCCTCTGTGCAGAGTTTTTGGGTGGACTGGCTTCTGGTGAGAAAGGAGGGGCGTAAAGGCAATGAGAGGGAGTAATAGTTGCCACACTTCGGCTGCTCTGTTCCGTGTTATCGGTTCATTTCTGTTTCTGGTTCTGTCCTGATTATGTCGAGCCCTTGAGCCCTAACCCTTCTTCCTCGTCCTGGATCACCCTTCCCACTCGACTCCATGAACCCTCATCACAGGCTTCTGAATCTCGGCTTGTTCTCGCTGTACCCTGCCTTCTGCTTCAGAGGGACGCTATGCTCTGTCTGCTTTCCAGATGGCCTGTGGCTCCTCGAGCCAGAACTCAACCCCCAGATTTTCTTTTTTTTTTTGTTTTTTCTTATTTTATTTTTTAAGATTTTATTTATTTGAGAGAGAAAGAATGTGAGCGGGAGCACGAGCAGGGGTAGCAGCAGAGGGAGAGGGAGAAGCAGACTCCCCACTAAGCAGGGAGCCCCACACGGGCTCAATCCCAGGATCCTGGGCAGAAGGCAGACGCTTCACTGACTGAGCCATCCAGGCGACACACACAAGGAAAGTTTAATATCAAACATTATCATTATAACAGGGGAGTGACCCTAAAGAATTCTCTAGGGCCTGGGAACAATACCTAAGGAAGGAACAAACTTGGAACAGAGGCCCCTGCGTAAGGCTGGGATTTACACCTTGTTGGAGGTACAGTGTCAGGCCTCTGGATGGGAAAGAAGTTCCCCGGGTTGCTCCAGTACCAGGCAAGCTGGAGACAGCCCTCCGGGTTTTGGCTGGATGATGCTGGCCGATGAGCACACAACAGAGCCAAGGGTGGGGGGCCACCCACCAGTGGGGCAACACGAGGGCTACACTGAGCGGTCCACAGGGAGGTAAGCACCTGGCCAGGGTCAGGGATGGGACTGCAAACACACAGGTGGGTGGAGAGCAGCACCAGCAGATTCTCCTCACGTCTATGGCTGTGACCATGTGACAGGAGCAAGAAAGAAACCAAACAGCAGCACTCCAGTACGAGAAGGAGAAGCCCCTCCTCCTGAAAAGCCTTCCCATCCCCAGTGCTCTCTGCTGACAAAGTCGCATTCATCCTTCCTGCAGAAGGGAGGCGCCTGCAAGGGTCTCCTCCCATCATTACAGAAGCAGGCGACGAAGGGAGGATCTAGGACTGAGAGGCAATTCACTGATAACTGAATCCCCTCTCCTGCTTGAACTCGACCTTCATTCCTCCCTCCTTTCCCTGCTCCCCGTCTCCCCTCCGCTGTGGCCGGAGTCCAGCCACATACATGACACACAACTGCAGCTCTAGGTTTCTGAGTCCAAGAACCGATCACCTAAGTGGGGAAGTTCCAGGGGAAAGGGAGGGAGGGGGCCCAACACACCCACTTACAGAACCTCATACAGTGAGACTCAATCCAGTGGTAAAAATGCACTCATGATCTTAATTCTCTCTCCCCCTTCCTTCTGCCCTGTCCTGTATCACAGATCCCACAGTTCTAAAAACCTGAAGACGTCTTCCCCATTCCTTCTGATCTGCCCCAGCAATGACCAGACTTTAGTCTAGAGTTGCCATTCTATTACCCAGCTCCCAGATGGCCTGGGGGAGTGTCATCAGCTTAACAAGACAGACTCCCCAATACTGGCTGCCTGTTTTTGCAGCTCCCAGAGGCCGGGGCAGGGGGGTTGCTGGCTCAGAATCTGCATTTGAACTTGCCCCCATGAAAATCCCTGATTAAACCTTACAGGAATTGCTTGTGGGAGGTAATCACTGAGAAGAGCTTGCAGAGTATTTCTGTGACAAGTCTTTTCTGTTAAACCATGTTCACTTTCAACTACAAATAAACACTTTCCAATTTCTGAGTCCATCAGCAATACGGTTTTCTAGAGACGGAAACCACGGTCTTGGACAGCTCAACCCCCAGATTTTCTCACCATCTTTGTTAGATGCGGCAATCGTGGTGCCTGCCCCAACCCGTGCCCATTCTGAGGGAGCCTGCCCTGGACGGCCGTACTTTGTACTGGACATTGCCCCCCACTGGCCTTCTCCATGTGCCTGCGGTCTGGCCAGGGTCCCAGGGCTCCTATTACATGGGACTGTCAGGGGCCTAGGAGGGTGGCTGGTGTGAAGAGCTCTTCCTGAAGACGGGAGAGCAGTGAGAATCAGACTCCCCATCTTGGGAATTTGAAGTGGAAAATATGACAAGGAAAAGAAAGGAGCAGGAAGAATAGAAGTTGAGAAGCTGTAAAGTAGAAAGACAGCAGAGTAGCTGTGATTCTAGAGTGAACTGAAACCATCGGCAAACTGAAACGCTGAATGAGCAGAACTCTGAGGTAGAGAAATAATACACAGAGTGAAGAGAGAAGAAAACCTTCAGAGAATTTGATGAAAGCCATGCAGCACCCTTTCCCAAATGCTGCCCCCCCAAAAGAGAAATAAACAAACATGACAACAATATATATGTCATATAGATATATTTTGTAAATATTTTTGGGAGTCGATGGACTCTTTAAGGTCCTTGAACCTCCTTAGGGTTCATGGAAGCCAGTTTAAGAGCTTGCAGGGTACAAGGGAAAGAAGTTAGTTGGTTGTGGGAAGAGAGGCAAGTAGATCAGGAGGACGACCTCCAGGGCAGTTTGGTGTTATTTGTCTCAACTTGGCACTCCGGACACTCCGGCTGGATTTTCTGTTGCTGTGTTATTTGTCTCAACTTGGCACTACGGACACTCCGGCTGGATTTTCTGTTGCTGTGTTATTTGTCTCAACTTGGCACTACGGACACTCTGGCTGGATTCTCTGTTGCTGTGGGGCTGTCCTGTGCTTCGCAGGATGTTTTTCAGCATCCCCGGACTTGACTTACTAGATGCCAGGACTGACTGCCTAGTTATGACCATAAAAAATGTCTCCAGATATTGCCAAATACCCTTGGGAGGCAGAAGCGCCCCTGGTTGAAAACCACGGCCTTAGAAGGTCACTGATTCATGGGAAAGGCAGCATCAGGGTGAAGAGCTTTGAACACTAATTGGAGAGATCCTTGGGACTCGACTTGGATCTCATTTCCAGTCCTTGAAAGACTCAGTTCTTACTAGACTCCTGTCTCTGCGGCTGACAGGCCCACCCTGTTCCTTGCTGGCTTCCACTGTAATGGCCAGACCACATGAGTCTCTTCTTCACCGTGGTTCTCCAACTTCAGTGTACATCAGAATCACCTAGAAGCCTTGTTAAAACACAGATTGCTAATCTGCACCCTACGGTTTCTGATTCATAGATTTGGGGTAGGCCCTGAGATTTTACATTTCTATCAATTTCTCAGATGATATGGATGCTGCTGGTCCAAAGTCAATGCTTTGAAAACTACTGCCTTCCAGAGGGGGAGAAAACACCTGCCTAAAAGTCCTCCTTGAGCTCTGAGAGCAGAGGCAGTTGGAAGGAAGGTGACAGACTGAAAAGAGAAAGTGAGATCCCATCAATGGCTGTGAATCAGTGTTGTTCATTACCCTGTGAGTGCTGACGCAGGGCACGGTCTGCAAGCATTTACTGCCAATGCGAACTTACTGTGAGGCACACTTACCACTTTTAAAAAAAATCCTCATCATGACTTGGAGATAACAATAGCTATTACCGTCCTCATTGTACTCATAAAGAAAATGAGGCTGGCAGGTTAGCGATTGGTCTAAAGACACACAGGTTTTAAGGGACTGGGCTGTAATTTGAACCCAGACCTGTTAAATAAAAAGTCTGAGCTTCTGCCACTTCGTGAGACTTTTTCAAAGGAGCGTAACTTACTTTTCTTTAGGGAAAATCTATAGGGAATCTCAAACCATAGATAAGAATAGATGAGAGAAGATAAGAAAGTGCTCGGGACCAGTCCCATCCATTCAGGCTCTTGTTTGCACCTTAAGGCCCCTTTGGAGGCATCAGCACAGGGGTCCAGGACTCTTAAAAATCCAGGAAGAAAACCCTTGTCTCACACACGTCTGTCTTCCCATTGGTCCATGTATTTTAAAACCATCTCCCTCATCAAGGATGTAGGTGTCTGATTCACCTACACATTTGAGTGCATGTCATGAAAGGCTATTCTCTGACTTCAAGAAACTCCTATTTATGCTCCTTAAATAACAAGGCAAGACAAGAAAAGAGACACAGAAACAATTACTGAATTGTATCAGCTCCTTTAATGGAAGGACATATTCCTTTTTAGCAGGAGCCAACCGGTGGAAAACATTTTAAAATATTAAAGTGTTAAAATATTAAAATGTTTAATTCCGTTTTGTAAATGAAAATACTTGCACACACACACACACACACACACACACACACACACACACACACACACTTACAGAGAGCTCCTTGACCATGCTCTCCACCCGCAAGTCCTAGGTAGGTGCCATGATTCTAGACTGTATCATCCTACACTTTGTTCATTATAATGCTCGCTACATTGTACATTCATTTTCTCTTTGGTGGTCCCTGTCCCCCCCACCCCACGAGGACAGGGATGGTGACCACCTGTGTGATTGGGCACTATTTAGCACTTTATGGCTACACAATAACAATTCATAGCCCGTACTTCAACTTAGAAAAATAGGCAATTCTCTAATGTTGAGTGTTTACATTGGATGTGTGCTTCAGTACAAGCGACTTTTGGAAGCTTATACCAACATGTGGGCATCTCTTCAGAAATGAACATGCTGGCAAAAAAAAAAAAAAAAAAGAAAGAAAGAAAGAAAGAAAGAAAAAAGGAAGAAGATCTAGAAATACAGACCTGTTTCATAGAGATTAGCATATACAGTTTCAGGAATAGGGCTGCTAGAAGTCTAGATTGAACTGGGCATCACAGAATTGGGGATTTCTGAAATACAGTTTTCAGGTGAGTTTATACATGGCTATACCAAGTATACCTGGGGTTTTAGTGGAAATCATCAAGCAATTTGGGAGGGGATGCAGAAGTTACATTGGATCCTTAGAAAATAAGGAGAAGAGAATGGTGGTATTACCTCTAATGGCATGTCTTACAGCCTAGACAAGGGAGAAAGTTGTAGAATTATCTAGTACATTTAATAGTGAGCACATTTGGGTAATTAAAGAGCAGTCTAGATTTCCAGTATTGGCGGGGCCATTCCTGACAGCACCAATTGTTTGCCCAACACTTCTCAATGAAGTTTAAGAGGCAATTACTTGGAAGTCTTCTTTAGATTCTGAATGCTAAGCAAGGAATATCTGTAAAATTTGACTCCAAAGCAAGCTGTAAATTTTTTGGAGCAGGACATGTGTTTATTTGTGCAAACTGGGAATAGACAGGCAGTTTTCAGCAATGGGTCTGTTATGGTAGTGGAGTTGCAGAATGTTAAATCGCAAAGTTGGTTTAGGGTAGTGTTTACAACCCAAATTGTCTGGTTTTGAATACTGATGCCACCACTTACTTGCTGTGCGGCATCAAGTGAGTCACTTAACTTCTCTGTGTCTAAGTTTCTTCATCTATAAGCCAGAGTGATAATAGTTTCCACCACATAAGGTTAGGGTGAGCACTAAGTGCTTTAAAGGGTGCCTGGGACATAATTTCACTCAATAAATACCAACTATCCTCATTAGGTGCATTTTAGCAGAATTTCTGTAAATGATTTGTTTAATCGCACAGGGCTAAAGACAACAGAATAAAAAAGACAACAGATGTGATGATCATTCAAATTGCTGATTTATCAGGGTTTGGTCACTTTTTCTGTAAAGAGCCAGATAGCAAATATTTTCAGTGTTGCAGAAAAACATAGTGCCTTTGTTGCCATTATAAAGGTCTGTTGTTGTGGTATAAAAACAGCCACAGACACTGTGAAAAAGAATAGGCATGGCTGTGTTGTAAAAACACTTCACTTATCAAAGCAGAACTAAAATTTTATTTATAAATACAGATGGTAGGTGGGATTTGCCAACCTCTGATTAAGATAATTGTATGTTGCTTTTGTCCAGGCAGAGCCACCTCTTGGAAACAAGAGGCAAATATTCTGTTTTCTGCCTGAAATTCTTTTCCTCCCCTGTTTACAAGATTGGCCCCACCTAATCATAAATTACCCTTTTACACAGACACACACACACACCACAAGTTCTACTATCTGGTATATTTGATTGTCTATTTATTTATTTTCACTCTACTCTGAGCCAAATGTAACCTCAAGCAGGGTAGGACTCTTCATTCCCAGGGCCTACCGCAGCAACTGATAGATCCACAGTAGTAAGTCAATAAATAGTTGTTAAATGAGTAAGTGGAAGAATTACCGACCACAAGGACTAAAACATTCTGATAGTTTAAATACACATAAATAAAGCTCTACTCTCAGTGAAACATACTTATGTGTTCACTTCTAAGAAAACTGATCTATGCATCTGCTTTCAAAATGCCAAGTCTATAGATGGGGCTTTCTCTCCCAAATCCATGGGCCCAACCATGCTGTTGTTCTAGCTTGTCAAGTTACTCAAGGCTGGCCATTGAAATATGTGTTCTGGAGAGCTTTTGAGTTCTCTCATTCATTATTAGGACACTTTTATTTAAAATATACATTTCGGGGCACCTGGGTGGCTCAGTCGTTAAGTGTCTGCCTTTGGTTCAGGTCATGATCCTGGGGTCTCGGGATTGAGCCCCGCATTGGGCTCCCTGCTCAGTGGGGAGCCTGCTTCTCCCTCTCCCTCTGCCCCTTCCCCTGCTTGTGTTCTCTCTCTCTGTCAAATAGACAAAATCTTAAAAATAAAATAAAATATACATTTCATGTTCTCTTTTGTCTTTTTATGATGCCGCAGATTTTGGAAAAGTTTGGGAAAAAACCCCCAACAGTGCCTGATTCAGATGCTTTCATCTTTTCCACTGTTCTATTAAACATAGCATAGGTTTAGCATAATGCCAGGCATATAGTAGGTGCTTAAAATATATTTGTAAATCAGCAAATGAATGGGTCTTCATTGAGTTATTCTAGAACATTCTACAGTAAGAGTATGAACAGAAGGGGCTGTTCTGTCTAAAACCACTGGCCAAATGAAGAATGTACTATATGTGTTGTGTGGGCACAAGCAAGGATGAACAGGAGGAATGCAAGATCAAATTTTGAGGTAATTTCGCCCTTGATTTTTGCAGCATTTATAAAAGACAAGAGTTCCAGGAATAAAAAAAGAGCAATGGGAACACTGTGTCTCTCAAATTATCATATGCATATTATTTACCAGCATGGTGTGGCAAAGTAATGAATATAATAGGAGAACAGTGCTCATCCCCTCTGTATTCGTGTTAAAATATCAGCCCCGGCAAATCACCCAGGAACGATTAAGATGGGCTGTGGGAAGCTAGTTCACACATCAGCCTGATCCAGCAGGTACCGAAAATTGATTTCATAAACGTTATGTGTTAACAGAGTACAGACTCATTCTGACTGCACAGAAGTGCCTACCTGTTTTGGTTTTTTTTCCTAACACATATTGCGGGAGCATTCAGTTGCCCTGTGGGTGATTTTTGAAAAAACAAAATAAAGACAAGAAGAGAAATGTTGCTCTTCAGGGTCTGCAATTCCATTTGATGAAATCATGGCAAGAAAAGTTGACAACACCTAATTTATGTCAACTACACAGTAAATGACTGCCTTCCTTCCTGTTAAGGGAACAAGTCTCCACTCGACGAAGTTCTTAGAACTTTCCGGTTGGAGGAATCTTTGAGGGTTTCCCATTTTTACCAAACGCACCCTGTAGGAGCCTTTTTTTTTTTTTTTAAGATTTTTATTTATTTATTTGACAGAGATAGAGACAGGCAGCGAGAGAGGGAACACAAGCAGGGGGAGCGGGAGAGGAAGAAGCAGGCTCATAGCGGAGGAGCCTGATGTGGGGCTCGATCCCATAATGCCAGGATCACGCCCTGAGCCAAAGGCAGACGCTTAACCGCTGTGCCACCCAGGCGTCCCAGGGGTCTTACTTCTATATCTCCAAAACATTGCTGAGTGCCTGGCTCATGGCAGGTTCACAACAAATGTTTGCTGACTGAATGAAACAATAAACAAAAGCTTAATACTACATGAAACAAAACTCACCTTTCTTTACTTAGAAGCATGTGCTTTATAAGACGTGTAAAAGATAAAAGAAAGAGCCTACATTTCTTTTTATCAATGACTAAGGCAATTGGAGTTAAGATAGGAGAGTAAACAGGTAAGCACCCCCCAATACAGAATACTTGACATATTTTTTAAAAAATTATTTTATTGTGTAAGAACACTTCATATGAGATCTACCCTCTTAAAAATTTCCAAGCATACAGGATATTATAGTTGACCACAAGCACAATGCTGTAGGGCAGACCCGTAGAAGTTATTAATCTTGTTTAACTAAAACTTTATGCCCATTGATTATTAACTCCTCAATCCTCCTCTTCCCAGGCCCTGGCAACCATCATACCATATTTTGATTCTATGAATTTGACTATTTTAGATAAACAGAATCATGCAACATGTGTCTTTCTGTGACTGTCTTATATCACTTAGCATAATGTCTTTAAGGCTTATCAATGTCACATATTGCAGAATTTCCTTTTTTTAAAAGGCTGAATAGTATTCCATTCTATGTATATACTACATTTTTTATCCACTCATCTGTTAATAGACATTTAGGTTGTTTGCATATCTTGGTTATTGTGAATGGGGCTGCAATAAAATGGAAGTGCCGATATCTCTTTAAGATCCTGATTTCCATTCTTTTGGACATATACCCAGAAGTGGGATTGCTGAATCATATAGTGTTCTATTCTTAATTTTTTTGAGAAATCTCTTTACTATTTTCCACAGCAGCTGCACCATTTTGCATTCCCACCAACAGCATGCAAGTGTCCCAGTTTCTCTACATCCTCTATAAGACTTTTTTGGGGGTTTGTTTTTGTTTTTGTGTTTTGATAATAACCGTGCTGACAGGTGTGAAGTGCTATCTCATTGTAGTTTTGATTTACATTTCTCCAACTACTAATGACGATGAGCATTTTTTCATATCTTTTGGCAATTTGTATGTCTTCATTTGGAGAAATGTCTATTGAAATCCTTAGCCCATTTTTAAATTTGGGTTATTAGTTTTTTGTTTCTTTTGGAGTTTTTTTGGTATCAAGTTGTTGGATTTCTATCCAAATTTTGGATATTAATTTCTTATCAGATATATGGTTTCAAATATTTTCTCCCATTCCATAGGTTGCTCTGTCATTCTCTTTATTGATTCCTTTGTTGTACAGAAGAGTTTAGCTTGATGTAGCCTCATTTGTTTATTTTTACTTTTGTTACCTGTGCTCTTGGTGTCATATCCATGAAATCACTGACAAGACCAACGTCATGAGGCTTTTCATATGTGTTCTACTAGTTTCATAGTCTCTAAGCTATTTTGAGTTGATTTTTGTGTTTGTTGTAAGATAAGAGTCCAATTTTGTTCTTTCACATGTGGATATCCAGTTGTTCCAGGGGTATCCGCTGAAGACACTATCCTTTGCCCCACTGCATATTCTTAGAACCCTTCTGAAGATTCGTTGACCATATATACTTGGATTTATTTCTGGCTTCTCTATTCAGGACTATTTGTCAATATGCCTCTTTATGCCAGTATCATACTGTTTTGATTATTGTGACCTTTGTAATGTATTATGAAATCAGGAAGTGTGATGCATTCAGCTTGTTTTTCTTTCTCAAGATTAATTTCATTATTCATGGTCTTTTGTGGTTCCATAGGAATTGTAGAACTGTTTTTGTTATTTCTCTAAAAAATGTTATTGGAATTTTGATAGGGATTGCATTGAATCTGTAGATTGCTTCTGGCAGTATGGACATTTTAACAATATTAAATCTTCTAATCCATGAAAATGGGGGATCTTTCCTTTTTTTTTGTGAGTTCTTTGCTTTCTTTCATCAATGTTTTGTAGTTTTTAGTATACAACTTTTCACCTCCTTGGTTAAGTTTCTTCCTAAGTAGTTTATTCTTTTTGTTGCTGTTGTAAATGGGATTGTTTTCCTAATTTCCTTTTCAGATAGTCTGTTGTTTGTGTATAGAAATGCAACTGATTTTTTATGTTTATTTTGTATCTTGCAACTGTACTGAATTCATTTATTAGTTCTAACAGTATTTTTATGGACTCTTTAGAATTTCCTATATGTAAGATTGTGTCATCTGCAAAAAGGGACATTTCTACTTCTTTCTTTCCAATTTAGATGTCTTTTATTACTTTTCCTTGCCTAACTGTTCTGCCTAGGACTTCTACTACTATGTTGAATAGAAGTGGTGAGAGTGGGCATCCTTGTCTTTCTCCTGATCTTGGAGTAAAAGATTTCTTTTTTTCTTTTCTTTTTTTTTTTAACCTTTGAATATGATGTTAGCCATGAGTGTTTTACATACAGCTTTTATTATTTGAGGTTTCCCTTCTATTCCTGGTTTCTTGAGAGTTTTTATCATGAGAGGATTCTGAATTTTGTCAAATGCTTTTTCTGCATGTATTGAGATAATCATGTGATTTTCATCCTTTATTCTGTTAATGTGATATGTCACATTAATTAATTTGCATATATCGAGCCATCTATGCATTCCAGCAATAAATCCCACTTGGTCATGGTGTATGACCCTTTTAATGTGTTACTGGATTTGGTTTGCTAGTATTCGGTTGAAGATTTTTCCATCTGCATTCATCAGGGATATTGACCTGTAGTATTTTTTTCTTGTAGTGTCTTTGGTAATGCTAGCCTCGTAACATGAGTTTGGAAGTGTTCTTTTCTCTTTAATGTTTTAGAAGAGTGTGAAAAAAATTGGGATTAATTCTTTAAATGTTTCATAGAATTCACCAGTGAAGCCATCTGATCCTGGACTTTTTTTCGTTGGGTAGTTTTTGATTACTGATTTAATATCCATGCTAGTTATATGTGTATTAAGTCTTTCTTTTTCTTTATAATATTGTTTTGGTAGATTAACAAGGCAGGGAACAACAAATGTTGGTGAGGATGTGGAGAAACATTACACTGTTGATGGGAATGCAAGGTGGAAAACAGTATGGAAGGTCCCTCAAGAAGTTAAAAATAGAGCTACCCTATGACCCAACAATAGTACTACTGGGTATTTATCCCAATGATACAGATGTAGTGAAACGAAGGGGCACCTGTATCCCAATGTTCATAGTAGCAATGTCCACAATAGCCTAGCTGTGGAAGGAACCAAGATGTCCTTTGACAGATGGATAGATAAAGAAAATGTGGTTTATATATACAATGGGATATTACTCAGCCATCAGAAAGGATGAATATCTACCATTTATATTGATATGGATGGAACTGGGGGGTATTATGCTAAATGAAATAAGTCAACCAGAGAAAGACAATTATAATATGGTTTCACTTATATGTGGAACATAAGAAAGAGTGCACAGGATCATAAGGGAAGGTAGGGAAAACTGAATGGGAAGAAATCAGAGAGGGAGACAAACATGAGAGACTCTTGACTCTGGGAAACAAACTGAGGGTTGCGGAAGGGGGAGGTGGGTAAGGGGATGGGTTGGCTGAGTGATGGGCATTAAGGAGAGCACATGATGTGGTGAGCAGTGGGTGTTATATGCAACTGATGAATCATTGAACACTACACCAGAAACTAATGATGTAGCATAGGTTGGCTATTGAATTTAAATAAAAAAATAACTAGAAAAATATAGTCTTGGTAGATTGTATGGTTTTAGGAATTTATCAATTTCTTCTAGATTACTGAGTAGTTTGGTATATAATTGCTCATAATAGTCTCTTATGGTCCTTTATATTTCTGTGGTATCACTTGTAATGTCTCTTTATTTTATTTATTTGAGTCTTCTCTCTTTTTTCTTAATTAGTCTATGTACGGGTTTGTCAATTCTGTTTATCTTTTCCAAAAATCAATTCTCAGTTTCATTAATTTTTTCTATTATTTTTCTATTTTACATTTCATTTATTTCTACTCTAATCTTCGTTATTTCTTTCCTTCTCACATTGTTGAATACAGCAAAGATTAAGTTCCTCCCATAAAGGCCTTTATTTTCATAAGAAGAAACACTTTAACAGAGGCTTCCTTTAAGCACCACTGTATTCATATATGGGTGGCAACATTATTTCTGATTGAGGGTTGGGGAACACCTCAATGTCTTCCCCCATGTGTGTGCCATTATAACTCTTCCTAAGAATATGAAATCAGGCACACATGCCCAGGGTGGGGTACACACATGTTGTCAATGGTTTAAGAATGTGAAATTTAATTCTTCTTTCTGTGGGAAAGGATGGAGACCCCGGGTATATAGGCTTAGAGTGATGAAAGGCAGCCTCAGAGCTTCTCTGAGAGCAATGCTTCTCACAGAACAACTATTTAATTAACCAGGCAATCAAGTCTGCTTTGTTTGCAGATCTAAGTCATGCCCTTACTTAGTGCCCCAAAACCTGTCTGAAGCATAACTTCTTTCATTCTTTTGGAAAGGAGTTGGAGAAAAAGAAAAGAAGAGGAAAATGGAGACATCCAACTGGTCTGGGAGCAGGAAAGAACCCCCAATCACATCACCACACACACACACACTACTCCTATCTCTAAAGTTCTGGGGACCCAGAATGGGATTGGATGTTGGGGAGAAGAGTAGGATAGTGATGCCAGCCCCTCTTTCCAACATTACTCCATCTGTCAAGCCACTAAAAGTCAGTCTCTTTTGTCTATACATCACTGTATACATCACTATACATCACTGATTCTTCATATAGTTTTTGGTTTCACAACTTCTTATATTAACCTGCCTAGAAAGCACAGCCACAACTGGGAAAGGTTTACAATTGTTCCAGCTCCCAGCAGACTCACTTTTCTGCTGCCAGTTCCTGCACTGCTCGCTTTGCCTGAGATTTACTCCTTGCTCTAGTGGCACTGCTTCCAACTGTGCCTGAGTGACATTGTTGCTTCATTTCTCTCCTCATTTCTGGAAGCATGAAATGTTTTCTCAGATTTATGAGAGTCTTGTTATCATTCCCATTTCAGGAATTATTAAACCAAAGTTTTAAAAAGATTTCTTTCTTGTGTTGAAATGAAATGAAGAAGATAGTTCAACCATTTTTCACTCAAAGTAGATGTTGACAATCAGAATCTATGTCTTGGGAGGTAGAGTTTAACTGAGGCTGAATGGTAATGGGACTCATGATAACTAAAGCTGTGACTGTATGATTGCTGAGGGTTAGCTGGGAAAAATACTTTTGTAGAAATCAGGGCCGGGGAGGCTGGGTGGCTCAGTTGGTTAAGCGCCTGACTTTTGATTTCAGCTCAGGCCGTGATCTCAGGGTCCTGGGATCAATCCACAAGTTGGGCTCCGTGCTCAGTGGGAAGTCTGTTTCAGGATTCTTTCTCTCCCTCTGTCCCTCCCCACCCCTCTGCTCTCTCCCTCTCTCTTCCTCTAAAATAAATAAATAAATCTTTTAAAAAAATCAGGGTCAGAAATAAAAGATAAATTCCAAATCAGAAGAGGCAAACTTAAAACTTTAACAATTTAGAAGAATCAGAACATAGAAGTCATTCAAAGCACTATTGACTTCTTGAAAAAAAGGCTTATTTTATACTTGGACAAACATATTTTAACTCTAAAAAGAACAGACATGGGACTCAAAGGCACAACATAAGGAATACAGTCAATGATATTGTAATAGTGGTGTATGGGGAGAGCTGGTAACTACACTTGTAGTGAGCATAGTATAATGTATAAACTTGTCAAATCCCTACTATGCTGCACACCTGAAAATAATGTATCATTGTGTGTCAACAACACTAAAAAAAAAAAAAAAAGAGAGAGAGAGAAAATAAAATGTGGCAAAAAAGAGAAACAAAACCCAAAGATTTGTCAAATATATATGGGCACTTCTTATGGAGGCAACTGGATAAAAAATTGTTGCAAGTGAGACATGTGAATGCATTTACTATGGTAGAATTGGAAGAAAATTGCTTTTTAAAAACTTCTTGAGAGGAAGGAGAGGAAGATGGTGGTGTAGTAAGAAGATGCTAGGCTCATTTTGTCCCATGAATGCAGCTAGATAACTATCAAATCATTCTAAACAGATCATGGCTGCTGTGGAGGGGAGAAAACTATGGTAGTGGAAAAGTGCGTGTGTGTGTGACAGAGAGACAGAGAGAGAGAGAGAGAGAGAGAGAGAGAGAGGAGCACACAGGGGAATGCACAAGGAGAACGTTTCCCCAAAGCCATTGGCTTGGAAAACAAGAGGGCTAAACTGTGTGAGTTCTTGCAAGCAGTAGGGCTTAAAACCTGGAGTTTTAAAGGTCATCTCCTTGGCTGGGATAGAGCCCAGAGGGCATTGTACACTGCTCCTGGAGAGAAGTCAGGCAAACAACTGGGATGAATAGTGTGGAAATGGAGATCTGGGGAATGCCTGGGGCACACAGTGGGGAGACTTCTCTTCTCAGAGTGTGACCCTGACAGGCAGCATTGGTGGAGATGCCTCTCTGAGAACAAGGAGCTGGCTGGCACCATTTCCCTTCCTGACAAGTCATCATAAACAGAGAACCACCTGTGGGAAGCAGCACAGCGCTGACACTAGCTGCCTAACTTGTTTACACCAAGCCCTACCTCCATGCAGTCTAGCAAGACTACCCTTCTCAGTCATGCTTGCCTCAGTCCTAGTGTGGCAGTCCCCCCCCACCCCAGAAGACCAGCACAAACCTCTGCCCACACCACGTTTCCCAACCGGAGGGAAAGGGCCTCAGTTCTGGTGGAGTTGGTGTCAGGTCTCATTTCACAAGCAGACCAGAGCACACCTAGATAAAACTCGCCACATTCAGGCCAGAGACCAAACACTGTCCAAGCAGGTGAGGAGAGCCTCCGCAGATGACTCGCCTGATGGATAGAGCAGCCAGAACACAACAGCAGAGCACACAGCACACACTGGAGACAGTTTCTGAAGCAACAGGCCCTGGACACCACATGAACTCTTCTTCATAAAGCCATTGCTTTCAGGAGCAGAAGACATGGCTTTTCTAACACACAGAAGAAGGCAGAGATTTAAACAAAATGCTAACGCAGAAGAATTTATCCCAAATGAAAGAACAAGATAAGGCCATGGCCAGATATCTAAGTGAAACTGATATAGGTAACATGGTTGATAGAGAATTTAAAGCAAAAATCATAAGGATACTCACTGGGCTTGAGAAAAGAATAGAAGACATCGGGGAGATCCTAACCACAGAGATAAAAGAGTTAAAAAAGAATCGATCACAGACGAAAAGTGCAATAAATGACATTGGAAACAGGCTTGATGCAATGAACAGCAGGCTGGAAGAAGTGGAGGAACGAATTAGTCACCTAAAAGACAAAATAATGGAAAATAATAAAGTTGAACAAAAGAGAGAAAGAATTATGGAACACAAGAATAGACTTGGGGAACTCAGTGACTCCATCAGACAATAACATTTGCATTACAGGAGTCCCAGAAGAAGAGAGAGAAAGGGGGGCAGAAAATCTATTTGAAGAAATAATAGCTAAAAACTCCCTTAATCTGGGGAAGGAAACAGACATCCAGATCCAGGAGGCACAGAGAACTTCCATCAAAATCAACACAAGCAGGCCAATACAAAGACATATTGTAATTAAATTTGCAGAACATAGTGACGAAGAAAATATCATAAAAGAAGCAAGACAAAAGAAGTCCTTAACTCACACAGGAAGACCCACAAAGCTAGCTGGAGATTTCTCAACAGAGACTTGGCAAGTCAGAAGGGAGTGGCATGATATATTCAAAGTGCTAAATGAGAAAAATCTGCAGCCAAGAATACTCTATCCAGCAAGGCCGTCATTCAGAATAGAAGGAGTGATAAAGAGTTTCCCAGACAAACAAAAACTAAAGAAGTTCATGACCACTAAACCAGCCCTGCAAGAAATATTAAAGGGGACTCTTTGAATGCAAAGGGGAGACCAAAAGTGATCAAGACAAGAAAAGATAACAGAAGATCTCCAGAAACCATAATAAAAAGATAAAATGATAATAAAATGGCAATAAAAATATATTTATCAATAATTACTTTGAATGTAAGTGGGTTAAATGCTCCCATGAAAAGATATAGGATGTCAGAACGGATAAAAAAGCAAGACCCATCTATATGCTGCTTCAAAGAGACTCATTTTAGACCTAAAGACGTGCAGATTGAAAGTGGGGGTGTAGAAACGTTAGATGAATAGATATCAAAAGAAAGCTGGAGTAGCAATACTTATATTGGACAAACTAGCCTTTCAAACAAAGACTGTAAAAAGAGACAAAGAAGGGCATTATATAATCATAAAGGGGACAATCCAAAAAGAAGATGTAACAATTGTAAATATTTATGCATCCAACATGGGAGCACCCAAATATATAAAACAATTAATAACAAACATAAAAGAACTAATTGATAATAACACAATAATAGTAGGGGCCTTTAACACCCCACTTACATCAATGGACAGATCACCTAAACAGAAAATCAGCAAAGAAACAATGGCTTTGAATGACACACTGGACCAGATGGACTTAACAGATATAGTTAGAACATTCCATCCTAAAACAACAGAATACACATTCTTTTCAAGTGCACCTGGAACATTCTCCAAAATAGATCACATATTAGGTCACAAAACAGGCCTCAACAAATACAAAAAGAATGAAATTATACCATGGGCCTTTTCTGGCCGCAGTGCTATGAAGCCAGAAGTCAAGCACAAGAAAAAATCTGAGAAAACTACGAATATATTTAAGTTAAAAAATGTGGTACTGAACAATGACGAGGTCAACCAGGAAATCCAAGAAGAAATAAAAAAAATATATGGGAACAAATGAAAACGAAAACAACTGTCCAAAATCTTTGGGATGCAGCAAAAGCAATCCTAAGAGGGAAGTATATAGCAATACAGGTCTACCTCAAGAAGCAAGAAAAATCTCAAAAAAAGCAACCTAACCTTATACCTATAGGAGCTAGAAAAAAGAACAACAAATGAAGCATAAAGCCAGTAGAAGGGAGGAAATCATAAAGATCACAGCAGAAATAAATGATATAGAAACTACAAAAACAATAGAACAGATCAATGAGACCAGGAGCTAGTTCTTTGGAAAAAGTAGTAAACTTGATAAACCTCTAGCCAGGCTTACCAAAAAGGAAAAGAGAAAGGACCCAAATAAATAAAATCACAAATGAGAGAGGAGAAGTAACAACCAACACCACAGAAATACAAACAATTATAAGAGAATATTATTAAAAACTATATGCCAACAAATTGGACAATCTGGAAGAAATAGATAAATTCATGGAAATATATAAACTACCAACACTGAAATGGGAAGAAATACAAAACTTGAACAGACAAATAACCAGCATAGAAACTGAATTAATAATTAAAAAAACTCCCAACAAACAAAAGTTCAGGGCCAGATGGTTTCATAGGCAAGTTTTACCAAACATTTGAAGAGTTGATAACTATTCTTCTCAACCTATTCCAAAAAATCAAAAAGGAAGGAAAACTTCCAAATTCATCCTACGAGACCAGAATTACCCTGATACCAAAACCAGAAAAAGTCTCCACTAAAAAAGAGAACTACAGGGGCGCCTGGGTGGCGCAGTCGTTAAGTGTCTGCCTTCGGCTCAGGGCGTGATCCTGGCGTTATGGGATCGAGCCCCACATCAGGCTCCTCCTATGAGCCTGCTTCTTCCTCTCCCACTCCCCCTGCTTGTGTTCCCTCTCTCGCTGGCTGTCTCTATCTCTGTCAAATAAATAAAATAAAATCTTTAAAAAAAAAAGAACTACAGGCCAATATTTCTGATGAACATGGATGCAAAAATTCTCAATAAAATACTGGCTAACCAAATCCACCAATACATTAAAAGAATCATTTACCACCATCACGTGGGATTTACTCCTGGGTTGCAAGGGTGGTTCAGTATTCAAAAATCAATCAACGTGATACACCACATTAATAAAAGAAAGGATAAGAACCATATGATCATTTCAATAGATGCAGGAAAAGCATTTGACAGAGTACAACATCCATTCATGATAAAAGCCCTCAACAAAGTTGGTTTCGAGGGAACAGACCTCAACATAATAAAGTCCATACCTGAAAAACCCACAGCTAACATCATCCTTAATGGGGGAAAACTGAGAGTTTTTCCTCTATGGTCAGGAACAAGACAGGAATATCCACTCTCGCCACTGTTATTTAACATAGTACTGGAAGTTCTAGCCACAGCGATCAAACAACAAAAAGAAGTAAAAGACATCCAAATTGGCAAGGAAGAATGTAAACTTCTACTCTTTGCAGCTTGATACTCTATATATAGAAAACCCAAAAGACTCCACCAAAAAATTGCTAGAGTTGATACACAAATTCTGTAAAGTTGCAGGATACAAAATCAACGTACAGAAATCTGTTGCATTTCTATACAGCAATAATGAAGCAGCAGAAAGAGAAATCAAGGAATTGATCCCATTTACAATTGTATCAAAACCCATAAGATATCTAGGAACAAATCTAACCAAAGAGGTAAAAGATCTGTACTCTGAAGACTATAGAACTCTTATGAAAGAAATTGAAGATGACACAAAGAAATGGAAAGACATTCCATGCTCATGGATCGGATGGACAAATATTGTTAAAATGTCTATATTATCCAAAACAATCCAGACATTTAATGTAATCCCTATCAAAATGCCAACAGCATTTTTCACAGAACTAGAGCAAACAATCCTAAAATTTGTGTGAACCACAAAAGACCCCAAATAGCCAAAGAAATTTTGAAAAAGCAAAGCAAAGCTGGAGGCATCACAATTCTGGACTTTAAGTTATATTATAAAGTGGTAGTCATCAAGATGGTATGGTACTGGCACAAAATAGACACATCGATCAACAGACAGTCCAGAAATGAACCTACAAGTATATCGTCAATTAATCTTTGACGAAGCAGGAAGGTATATGCAATGGGAAAAAAGACAATCTCCTCAATAAATGGTGCTGGGAAAACTGGACAGCAACATGCAAAAGAATGAAACTGGACTGCTTGCTTACACCAAACACAAAAATAAATTCAAAACGGATGAAACACCTGTGAAATCTGAAATCATAAAAATCTTAGAGGAGAACATAGGCAGTAGCCTCTTTGACATTGGCTGCAGCAACTTCCTTCTAGATATGGGCGATGGAAACAAAACCAAAAATAAACCCCTGGGACTTCATTAAAATAAAAATCTTCTGCACAGCAAAGGAAATGATCGACAAAACTAAAAGGCAACCTACAGAATAGGGAGAAGATATTTGCAAATGATGTATCTGATAAATGGTTAGTATCCAAAATATATAAAGAACTATAATATAAAACTCAACACCAAAAGATGAATAATCCAATTAAAAAATGGGTAGAAGACATGAATAGACATTTTTCCAAAGATGATATATAGATCCTAACAGACACATGAAAAGATGCTCAACATCATTCATTATCAGGGAAATGCAAATCAAAATTACAATGAAATAATGAGATATCACCTCACACTTGTCAGAATGGCTAAAATCAACAACACAAGAACCAATACGTCTTGGTGGGGATGTGGAGAAAGGGGAACCCTCTTGCATTGCTGGTGGGAATGCAAACTGGTGCAGCCACTCTGGAAAACAGTATGGAGTGTCCCCATAAAGTTAAAAATAGAGCTACCCTACAACCCAGTAATTGCACTACTAGGTATTTACCCAAAGGATACAAAAGTAGTGATCTGAAGGGGCACTTGCACCCCAGTGTTTATAGCAGCATTATCAGCAATAGCCAAACTATGAAAATACATACAATGGAATATTACTCAGCCATAAAAAATGAAATCTTGCTACTTGCAACGATGTGGATGGAACTAGAGAATATTATGCTAAGTGAGATAAGTCAGTCAGAGAAAGACAAATACTGTATGATTTCACTCATATGTAGAATTTAAGAAACAAAACAAACAAGCAAAGGGGGAAAAAGAGAGAGGAGAGAGAGAAACAAAAAAGAAACAGATTCTTAACTATGGAGAAAAAACTGATGGTAACCAGGGGGAGGTGGGTGGGGAGGGATGGGTGAAATAGGTGACGGGAATTAAGGAGTGCGTCTGTGATGAGCACAAGGCGATGTATGTAAGTGCTAAATTACTATATTGTACACTTGAAACTAACATAACACTAACTGGAATTAAAATAAAAACTTAAAAAAACAAAAACATGATACTAAAAAATAAAACCTCATGAGAAAAATATGGAAAATACATTTATGTTTATAATACAGATAAGTAAACAACACAGAATCAATCATAGGTTTACTTTTTCCACTCATTTTTAAAGGTATAAACTTGGAAAGGTGTCTTGACTAAATTCTCTAAGTATATGGCACTAACTTAAGTTGAAAAATTTTATAACCCATTCTCTTAAATATTTCAAGCTGTTTTTTTCCTTAATAGCAATTATTTTGACCTTAATTATTTAGAAAATTGTTTTAATTTGAACTTCACTTTGTGTAATCAATTAGATGCTGATCAACTGTCCTATACACACTAATAATATTTCAACCATTCAACTTAGGTTGAATTTCCAGGGTATAGGTTCTTGCTGTTGTTGCTGTTGTTTTATTATGTCAGTCACCATACAGTACGCCCTTAGTTTTTGATGTAGTGTCCATGATTCATTGTTTGTGTATAACACCCAGTGCTCCACGCAATGCGTACCCTCCTTACTACCCATCACTGGGCTAGCCCATCCCCCCACCCCCCTCCCCTCTAAAACCCTCAGTTTGTTTCCCGGAGTCCCTGTTGTTGTCATTGTGTTTATTTGTTTAGAATTAGTGAAACCTTCTGTGATGCCAGTAAAGGGAGTAGAGGTTTGGCTCTAGACTCTCCTGAAGAAAAGAAAAAAAAAAAAAAGAAAAAAGAAAAAAGAAAAGCTCAATGTTATGTGGGGTAGATAGTCACTGCTTACTGCAAAACAGAACGTAAAGTCGGGAGGGGCAAGGATGGGAGACAGTGGGCTTGATGCTGGACAGATCTGGAGGGGAAGTCCAGCTTCAGCGCTGATTGGTCATGTCAATCTGGACAAAGCTTAATTTTTTATGAAGTTGGGTTTTTCATTTGTAAGAGAAGGCTGGTAACGTTCACCTGATGGGGCCGTTGCTGGGACTAAATAAGGCACTATAGGTAAGCACAGGCATATGGTGCGTGTCCAGTAAATACCAGCCCCTTTCCTTCTCTCAGAGAAGTAAGAGGTTTTAGAAGCCACTTAGCTCCAACCTTGATTTTAAAAGAGGAAATTCCCTAAATTAACAGTTTAGAGGAATTTGATATTGCCAGCAAGGGGGTCCCTAGTTTCACATTCAAAATACCATTATTTGTACTTCAGCCTGGAAAAGAAATAAATGATAGGTAGCACGTATGTTTGGGGATTTAAGAAGTACACATGCATGTAGAATTTTAAAGATGCAAGTCATACACATAAAATATAAACATACATACAGAGTTTTCTTTCATTTTCAAGGACTGGTAAGCCTTCAAAAGTTTAGAAGAACGCCAGAAGATGAACTTGAGAAGTACAACTCCGGGCTCTGAAATAGTGCTTCGGACTCCAAAGCACCAAATTGGTGAAGTTGGTGATATTTATCTACTGTGATGTAACTCAAATTCTTGGAATTCAAAATGTTGTGCTGCTTAGTAACTTTCCTTTTAGTATAATCATCTTCCAGCTTAGTTTACATCTGACTGACCTTGAAAGACCTGAGATTTCATTAAAAGGTAAAGTTATCATCTGAGTACCTATTGACAGTTTTGCTTGTGGTTTTGATAATATCTCTGTTTGTTCCTTTTGGCTCAGCCAAATACGGTATGTGAGATCTGAGGGCTGACTGGTTGACCTAGTTTGCAAGCCCTCACAAAGCCATATAGCTGAAACAAACTAAAACCTACAATATTAACCTATAAATTCTAGTTTTTGCCTGCAGGCACATAAGATACTGGGATAAGCTAGCAGACCACTAAGTTTCTTAAACACGCACATAAGATACTGGGATAAGCTAAAAGATACTGGGATAAGCTAGCAGACCACTAAGTTTCTTAAACACGCACATAAGATACTGGGATAAGCTAGCAGACCACTAAGTTTCTTAAGCAATTTCTCACAGAGGCTCTTGTCACTGGGGGTGCACTTCAAAAGTTAGGGGTCTCTCTGAAGAGCTTTGTCAATCCTGATTTTTAATTTTGCCGGCTATACATTTACTTAAACACATCCTGAAGATATTTTTAGTGTGTACCTCCAACGATTTCCATTGTTTACATTTCCTATCATTGGCTTATAAGTAAGAACTTGCCCTAAGTTATTCATAATTTAGAAAATTCCAGTGGGACATTTGGTGCAATGGATAAACCAAGGTTAAGAGTGATTTTCTCCACACCCAAGGTCACTTAGGAAGACAGCTACCCAGGCAAAACCACAATATCATTATTTCAGTCATAGGGCTCATTTCTTCCTCTTCATTCTTTCTCACCAGGGAGTAAGGATTGTCCTATGGTTTTCCATTAGAAACACAATTTTCTAATTGAAGACTGAAACACAAACTGGCCCCAAACAGAGCTCCTGCTGTTTTTCGTTCCTTTCATTGTTGAAATGTAGTTACAAGCTCTGCTTTTGGAAAATGGGAGACTTCTGTCCAGACTTATCCACAGTTTGCCGCCTTGATATCTAAATTTCCTCTTAAAACAACAGCACATGGAATTGGGCTGTAGAATCAGGCTGTCAGACTAATGATGCATGATTACTCTAAACTGGATTAAAGCCATTTAATTTATCACACCGTTTATTGCCATGGCAGTGTCCAATTTAATAGCCACCATCTGCATTTTCTGGAAATAACAGCTGCATCCCCAATAGTCTGTCAGGAAATTATTGCTGCAAAAGGGAAGATAGATGACGAATATTGAAGAAAAAGGGTTTTGACCGTAATAGTGTAAAAAAATGATAAAATCACTATCTTGGGAGATAAGGAGAGAAAAAAGTCTTATTTCATATTCCTTGGAGGGGACAGGACAGTGTAGGATCTGTCCATTGCCCCTCACCCCCCCCCACCACACACAAAGGAATCAATGACCAAGCAACTGAAATTTTGATTGGTTTTCTGGAGTAAAATCAGATGCTTTTTGAAGGTAGCTGAATCCTTTCTGGGAACTAGCTACTGATGTGTTGCACATAGTAGGCATCAAATACATATTTGTTAGATGGATGAAGGAATGAATGAACTAATTTGACAAAGTACAGAAACCAGCACTGATGGGAATGACAGGATTTCACCACTCAGGCAAGATGTCTGAAGCTGGGATAGATATTGTTGCCCTTTGCAGAAGATATGAACAGACACTTTTCCAATGATGACATACAAATGGCTAACAGACACATGAAAAAATGTTCAAAATCATTAGCCATCAGGGAAATTCAAATCAAAACCACACTAAGATACCACCTTACGCCAGTTAGAATGGCAAAAATTGACAAGGCAAGAAACAACAATTGCTGGAGAGGATGTGGAGAAAGGGGATCCCTCCTACATTGTTGGTGGGAATGCAAGTTGGTACAGCCACTCTGGAAAACAGTGTGGAGGTCCCTTAAAAAGTTAAAAACTGAGTTACCCTATGACCCAGCCATTGCACTACTGGGTATTTACCCCAAAGATACAGACGTAGTGAAGAGAAGGGCCATATGCACCCCAATGTTCATAGCAGCATTGTCCACAATAGCTAAATCGTGGAAGGAACCGAGATGCCCTTCAACAGATGACTGGATTAAGAAGTTGTGGTCCATATATACAATGGAACATTACTCAGCTATCAGAAAGAACGAGTTCTCAACATTTGCTGCAACATGGACGGCACTGGAGGAGATAATGCTAAGTGAAATAAGTCAAGCAGAGAAAGACAACTATCATATGATTTCTCTCATCTATGGAACATAAGAACTAGGAAGATCGGTAGGGGAAGAAAGGGATAAAGAAAGGGGGGGTTAATCAGAAGGGGGAATGAAGCATGAGAGACTATGGACTCTGAGAAACAAACTGAGGGCTTCAGAGGGGAGGAGGGTGGGGGAATGGGATAGACTGGTGATGGGCAGTAAGGAGGGCACGTATTGCATGGTGCACTGGGTGTTATACGCAACTAATGAATCATCAAACTTTACATCAAAAACCAGGGATGTACTGTATGGTGACTAACATGATATAATAAAAAAACATTTAAAAAAAGATATTTTTGCCCTTTGCCAGAATTTCTAACTCTATTTTCTTGGTGGGCACACAGGAAGACCACACATTTGTATGCTCCGTTAAATGTAGGCATGGCTATGTGAGCCATGAAACATGAGTAGGAGTGACTCATGTTCCTTCCAGGTGGTCTATCGAAGAGCTGGGATGGGATCTTCCATGTGGCTCTTCCCCTGCAGCCGTGCCTGTGGAGTCACGTGTGATGTGGAGAAGCTGCGAGATGGAAGCAGCCGCCTGGACTGCTAGGCCAACAATTACTCTGGAGAATTGCCTGGATCCACAGCAGACTTTGAGCAGGGAACAAGCCCTTGTTGTTGCAAGCCGGCGCGTGGCAGATGGTATATTCCAAAGACGATCACGGTGGCCCATAATACTGCCCATGCAGCATGCTCTTCTTCAGTGTGAGTTTACCATTCTCCCAGCAGGAGGTAGACTCCATGTCTCCTCCCCTTTGAGCTGAGAGTCTGAAGTGATGTTTCACGACTGTGGAAACCGGGTCAGAAGAGCCCAGAAAGCTGCTCTTGCAGCTTTGATTCTCTTGGAACTGGCTCTCTGCACGCTCCCTCTCCGAATCCAGCCACCACAGACCCCAAGCCTCACGGAGAGGTTCACGCTCAGGTGCTCTTGTTACAAGTCCCAGAGTCCCAGCTAGTCTGTGTGATCCCAGCCGGGCACCCAACACGTGAGTGAAGAAGCTTCCAGATGATTTCAGCCCCCAAGCTCTTTGAATGCTCCCAGTGGAGACCCAAATATCAGGCAGCAGACACAAGACATCACCGTTATGCTGTGTCAGATTTCCTGACGTGCAGAATTTGTAAGCATAAAAATATGATTGTTATTTTACACCACTAGGTTGGGACAGTTTGTCATAAAGCAACTGGTCACTGGAACATACCGATGGAGTTTTTTGCCACACTGTAATTCAGCCCATTTTAACACAAAGGTGTTTGTTCGTTTGTTTGTTTGAAAGTCAAAAAACATAAATAACAAAGTAAGATAAAAAATAACATTTTCAGTTTTAGGTAGTAGCTCCCTATATGATACCAGCATATGATACAGGCTTCATCTGTGTGATCCATTCTCCTTAACGACAAACCACATTCCCAGTACCTCATTCACGTATACAAGGTTTAATAAACAATTTACTGATGCACAGCCATTTTTATTGTTTCACCCAGGTGAGATTTATTCTGTAAATAACTGTATCCTTTTGTACTTCAAGAAAATAAATGGTACATTGGAAAATATTTACACACGATAACATGCTGTGCAGAAAACTGGGAAGCTCAAATTTTGGAACGATGATACTTAAGGACTCCCGGCATCTAAGCCATTACTATAGCAGATGTAAGCTTCAGATAGCTGCCATGTAAGTAGGGACACTTCTTAGTAAATGTTGCTCCTCCCCTTCGAATTATCCGCACACAAAAAAATTTAGCAAAACTACCAGAACAACTTAGGAATTTATATCACATTATATTTAGAAGCACGGATGCCAGGAATGGAAAAGCATAGAATAAAATTCCAATATCGCACATAACAATAGTAGTGATTAGCTTAATTGGAAGGTTTTACAGCTCTAGGGACAAATGGACATCATGAATCCACACTAATGCAAGTATTGTCTGAGTAAGGTCTATTTTACAGCTTCTAAATTAAACATTTTAGGCCAATTTTCATTATTTACAATGGATTGGGAGCGAGGTATCCCAGAGAAAATATAAAATTTATATTGTTAGTTTGCATCGAAGGCAAAATAAATATTCCAACAAGGAAGAAAACCAAAGCAGAACAAGGAACCAACTATACACTGAAGACAATGATGTATATTATGATTTCCTGTCATTCGCATCTCACTCACAGCAGTAAGATCGACAGAATGGGGAGAAGTATATGAAGGCCCACTAGGGTGATGTGCACATTTGCCAAGTTATCAGACAATCAAACAGAGGCAAGCTAGGGTATGGAAAAGGGCATAAAACTTGCTATTGGCAAGACCTGGAATTAAATCACAGCTCCTCTGTTAACTTGCTATTTGACTTGGAGCTAATAACTTTCTTAGGTCTCAGTTTCCTTATCTTTAATATGGGGAGAATAATATCCATCATGCAGGATTATTTCGAGGAGGGGTAATCATGTGTATAAAATGCCTAGTATATTGTGGGCACTTAATACAGGGTGGCTGTCATATTTTAATAAGAAAGATAATTAGCAGAAATCTCTCCAACAAAAGCCACACGCATTAACCCTTGGAATTCGTGGTTTCTCGGTAATCTGCCGAGAGAACTGTGATTTAGATGTAGGCAAAGGCTTTGGAATGTTCTCTAGTTTTGCCCTTCCTTTTGCTCCTGGGGCCAAGTCACCGGAGATTCCGCTCTCAAAAATTATGTAATGACCAGTCTCAAATCTGCCCGTTCAGGTCTATGGGCCAGAGATTTAGAACCCCAGTTATGAAGCTTTATTCTACACAAAAGGCATATGCAGAACTAACCAGTAAGCCCTAACTTCCTTCTGGGCTTTCATCATCAACACTGAAATGATCATTTTTATATAACAAACAAATGAAGGAAATGATTTGCCAGCCAATTATTCACACATACAGCCAGTGTTGCATTCTAAGAAATTCTTTCATTTGTTCAGGGTGGGTTGCTGCTTTTGTGATTGTCTTTCCCCCTCCCATTTCTCCCTCATGTCTCTGCCAGCTGCCCCTCATCCTTCTACCCCATTATACACACACACACACACACACACACACACACACACACACACACACACCCATCATTATTTCTGCAAGGCTACAGGAAGCCAGCTGCCCTGTCCCTGTCCTGAGGATGACAACCGCCCATTAGGTTAAGTCTGAAGCAGTAGCCAAATCCCAGGTGTCATCCCAGGTTGCTTCACTTTTACAGCAAAGCCTGCCAGTGAGGTTCCTTGCCTCCAGAGAGAGCCCTGCTGATAGATTTCAAAATCAATCACACAGGGTTGACAACTCCCTTAATTGGTTTTGATAATAATTTCCTCAGATGCCAGAGGATTTGTTGACACTTTCAAATAACTGCAGTTCACCAAAATTGGATTGTAAAGTTCAGGATTAAATAAAATACACATGAATATATTTACTACGCCAACTGGAAGGAACAGTTTCCAGGAAGAAGACTCCTAGAACTACTGATCTCTTAAGCTGGAAGACCTCTTTGAAGTAAAGGCGTCCAACTTCTTGGTCTGCATTTGAGGAAGCAAAGATTCTGAGAGCTAGAACTGGAATTTCAAATAATTTAAGGTGTAGAAATTCTAGGAGGCTATGAAAATAATGCCTCAACTGTTGTAGTGCCCAAATATTTCATGAGACATTTTTTTTAAGATTTTTTTAATTTATTTATTCGACAGGGTAGAGACAGCCAGTGAGAGAAGGAACACAAGCAGGGGGAGTGGGAGAGGAAGAAGCAGGCTCAGAGCGGAGGAGCCTGATGTGGGGCTCGATCCCATAACGCCGGGATCAGGCCCTGAGCTGAAGGCAGACGCTTAACCGCTGTGCCACCCGGGCGCCCCTCATGAGACATTTTTAAACTTTACAGTTACTTAGTCTTACATGGTCATTCCTATATTACTTTACTTATTTACTTATGTACGTATTTATTCTTTGCCACGATCACAAGGGAGTCAAGGTTGTGTCCTTCAAGTATAAAGTCAATATTACTACCAGCAGGGATGCTTTTTGAGCTGTTTTCTCAACAGGAGTGATGGATTTACACTTTCTTGTCTGATCCATATTGCAATCAATTCCACTCACTTGTGAAGCTGAGGTGAAGTGTGGCCAAGATACAGAGTGAAGCTAATTCGTGAACACACACAAAAAGAGCACCTCATTAATTTCAGAATATAACCAAATGAGCTAACTAGTTTTACTTCTTCAATCACATAAATCATAGCTAAAAAAAACCACCCCATCATCAACTGTTCCTAGCAAGGAAGAACAATGAACAAGAGTATAAATCATAATACGGGTAAGACCAAATATTTGTTTAAACTTCTGCTTAAATGGAGGCTATTAGTATTTAATGACACCTGGGATTTGGATGCTGTTTCAGAGCTGACGAAACAGGCAACCGTCATCTGCATTTTTAAGATGTGGGAACTGAGGCCTGAAAAAATTAAAGGTCTTGCTGGAGATCCCAAAGCTAACAAGGGGCGTGCCCAGGACTGACGACAGGACCAAGTGCTCATTCTATGGTACTACAGTAATTTTAGGGGCTGCCTTTTTGATTAAAGGCACAAAATGAAGTTCAAACAAAAAAATACTTATGATTTTGCAAACAAGTTCTGTCCAGCTGTGAATACCAGTGTACAAAAAAAAAAAAAAATACGCATGTACCCAGTTCTACACATTGCTTGCATAGGCAGAACAATACAAGCTTATCTCCCTTCTTATTTAAAACCTTTTGCTTTTATTGCATTTCAAATCATCCAGAGACTTTTTATTGGCTGCTGCCAGTAATATGGTTTATAATTATGTTCACTCCTATGTAACGGATAAACAAAGTAAATAAAACTTTTGACTTTATCTCTCCAGTTACTCAAGCCAAAAAGCCCTGGAGTCATCCTTGACTCTTCTCTCTTTCCCCTCCACATCCAACCCACTAGAAAATCCTGTTAACTCTTACCTTTAAATGAGATTTAAAAACAAAACTTCCTCTCACTTTCTTCACTGCGGCCACTTTGGTTAAAGTGATTACCATTTGCCTGGATGATTGCCTTAGCCTTCTGGCTGGTCTCCCTACTCCTGTCTTCACCCCTTGCAGTCTATTTCCAGCCCAGCCAGTATGATTCTTTTATTTTTTAAAAATTATTTATTTATTTTTATTATGTTCAGTTAGCCACTACATAATACATCACTAGTTTTTGATGTAGTGTTCAATGATTCGTTAGTTGCGTATAACACCCAGTGCTCATCATAACACGTGCCTTCCTTAATACCTATCACCTGGTTGTCCCATCCTCCCACCCCCCTCCCTTCTGTAACCCTCAGTTTGTTTCCCAGAGTCCAGAGTCTGGAGGACTCTAGGAGAAGGGTGGGAAAACTGAATGGGAAGAAATCAGAGAGGGAGTATGATTCTTTTAAAACATAAGTTAGATCCAGAAGACATGAACAGACACTTCTCCAAAGAAGACATCCAAATGGCCAACAGATGCATGAAAAAATGCTCCACATCACTTGTCATGAAGGAAATACAAATCAAAACCACAATGAGATACCACCTCACACCAGTCAGAATGGCTAAAATTAATAAGACAGGAAACAGCAAATGTTGGCGAGGATGCGGAGAAAGGGGAGCCCTCTTACACTGTTGGTGGGAATGCAAGCTGGTGCAGCCACTCTGGAAAACAGTATGGAGGTTCCTCAAGAAGTTAAAAATAGAGCTACCCTATGACCTAGCAGTTGCACTACTAGGTATTTACCCCAAAGATACAGATGTAGTGAAAAGAAGGGGCACATACACCCCAATGCTCATAGCAGCAATGTCCACAACAGCCAAACCATGGAAGGAGCCGACATGTCCTCTGACAGATGAATGGATAAAGAAGATGTGATACACACACACACACACACACACACACACACACACACACACTGGAATATTACTCAGCCACCAGAAAGGATGAATACTTACCATTTACATCGACGTGGATGGAACTGCAGGGTATTATGTTAAGTGAAATACGTCAATCGGAGAAAGATAATTATCATGGTTTCACTCATATATGGAACATAAGAAACAGTACAGAGGATCATAAGGGAAGGGAGGGAAAACTGAATGGGAAGAAATGAGAGAGGAAGACAAACCATGAGAAACTCTTAACTTAATTTGAATTCAATTGAATTTGTTAAAAAAAATAAAACGTAAGTTAGATCCTACTACTTCTCTATTCAAAACTTGCCAGCGGCTTCCCATCTTGCTCAAATGGAAGTCCATAGTCTTATAATGACCTATAGGACTTTTCAGGATCTGGCCTCCAGGTCTCTCTCTGAAATCACCACTCCCCTCACTTGGGCCCCTCCTCGATGCTCCTGGAACACACCACACATGTTCCTACTTCAGGGCTTTGCACTTGTCACTTCTGCTGTCCACAATACTCATTCCTCAAATATCCTCCATGGATTGCTCTCTCCACTTCTTTGGGTCTTTGCTCAAAATTGCCATGTCAGTGGGTTCTTCACTGGTTCTTTCCTTTGATCCAGGCAAGGAGGGCAACTGTCCCAGAACTCCCTCTTTAGAGGGCATGGCTCTTACTCTTCCCTTTCCAGAGAGGCAAGCAGTATGCAGAGCTAAAGTGAGGTGCCTACTGAGAGCCCCCTCCCCGTCCCCACTCCTAGAGAACATTCTGAGGAACCAGAGTTCCCTGCCCCTGTGACCTAACCCCACTTCTTTTTTTTTTTTTTAAAGATTTTATTTATTTATGTGACAGAGAGACAGCCAGCGAGAGAGGGAACACAGCAGGGGAGAGGGAGAGGAAGAAGCAGGCTCCCAGCCGAGGAGCCCGATGTGGGACTCGATCCCGTAACGCCAGGATCACGCCCTGAGCCGAAGGCAGACACTTAACGACTGCGTTACCCAGGCGCCCCCCTAACCCCACTTCTAAGTCCATGCTGCCAGTGGGCACATTCCTAAGCCTGAGAGGAGGGCTGAGAAGCAGCTCTTTATGGGGTACGTGCATGGAACCGGGGCTTTTGGGCTGGGGCAACCACACACATATGTTTGAGAGCCTTTGTGGTATAAGACCTTGTTTTAGGTGAGAAGAGAAGAGGTGGGAATGGGGAGGGACATGGGCTAGAGGCAAAATGCTTCACATTCTAGTGCAGTGCTCTGAGGATTTGAAAACTCCAAATCTGAGCATGGCCTTCCAAGATGTAATGAAGGTATGTGGTCAAGATGGGAAGACAAGTCTATGATTGATTGCATAGTTTATCAAGTATTTAGACATGTAGCAGGCAGTCTTTTACTTATACCCTTCCCCCAAGCCTTGCAAATACTAGAGGCGTGTCTACCCTTCCACGACTGCTCTATTTGCAATTGCTTTTCCATTAGACATTCCATAATACTCCTCCTTTCTTTTTATTTATCTCTTTAGCACTTATCAGCGTCTGCCATACTATTTGTTTAGTTTCTCTCCTACACAGAGAACATAAGGTCCATTGATGGTGTTGTTTGTTGCTATTTCCCTAGCACTAAGAATAACCCCAGCACATGGTAGATAATTCAGTAAACATCTGTTGAATGGATGAGTGGTTGATGGCTATCCTCTAATGAGCACCTAACCATTTTACATGCGTTATGCCATTTAAATTTAACTAACCCTATGGGCTTACTATAAAAAAAACCCCACTATTATTTCCATAATAGTGTGGTCTCAGAGGGTTGGTGTAAAAGAAACAGCATCTAAGGTGGTTTGGATTCAGCTTTCCTCAAAATGTCAACAATATTAATTCCTTTATCCTCTGTAAAGAGAACTTGGTGTAGCTGGGCCGAGGACAATATCTAGGATCTGCAATATGCACTTCTTCCCCAAGTATGGGGGCAGAACTCTCACTGGAAGTCCAAATTTTTATCAGCACAGTATCTTCTTGACTTCCTATGCAAGGCATGGACTTTTGAGGGACCTCATGGACACTCCAGGGAGGCTGAGGTACAGATACTATCATATCCAGTCTGACTAACCACTTTCTGGTTGATGAGATGTCTCATCAGGGGAAGGACTTGTCCTCTTCCCTTAACAGCAGCGCTTGGTGGTTCTTAGGGGTTGCTTGTGCCGCATTCAATATAAGCTCAGAATCTAGATCAGAAAGTTGGGCACAGGATTACTGTATGTCCACACTGGACGGGACCATGGGCCCCATTCATCCAAACACCTCATTTTATTCACGGGGGTGTGGTGTTCCAAAACCCTCCGTCTTCTACTTTGAGCACACATAGCCTCATGTCTTGAAAACCACTGGAAAGCCTGAAGAAGGTAAGGAAAGAACCAAAGGAGGGAAATCCCAATGACTTTATCCTCTTTTTTTCCTAGAGATTATAATTTCTCCTCTTGAAAAGTCATTGTCTTCCTATTTTATCATTGCTTTGGATAAGTTTTGGTAGTTTTTAAGGGTAACCTGAAAAATACTTTTTGTGTGTGTGTTGTATCTAATACCTCCTTCCCAGCTGAGGAATCTGATTAATTTTCCATTAAACATTAATTAAAAATGTATTACTTTCTCGCTGTGTTCTTGCCATGGTATGAAACTTCTTCCACAAGCCATATATTTGCTAGCTTTACACTTTGGGGATTTAGAGAACCCGTGGGTTGTGCCAAAAATGATGATCCTTTCGTCAGAATTAAGGCAGGCTTCTGTAAGGCAGTGATGTCAGTACTGGCATCAAAGTCTCTGTACTATCTAAATCCTCACGATAGCAGAGGAAGATGAACACTTTTATGCCTGTCATCTTTGGCCCACAGAGAGCGGATCACCAGCACCTTGAGCAAAAATCACAGCCCACGGCAATTACTTGCATGTTGCTGTTTATGTGCTGCCCTCCTGAACTAGAGCATGAGAGTAACGAGAGCACCATAGAGCCTTTTTCATGTGTATTACTTCAGCTCATAACTCAGTGCAAGGAAAGAAAGAAGACCAGGGAATGGAGAAAGAATAACGAAATGTCTAGAGATAACTGGTGACTCACCAGGTAGCTTCTGATTTGCTTACTCTTTATGAAAACCATGTTCTTGCTAAATGCAAATGAATAATTTACTAGTGTAGTGGACAGCTTTTTGTTTTGTGTCTGTCCCACATTCTTTCATTGTCAAACCTCCTCCTGCTCACTCCGCATGATTCTAGTAACACTGAATAGGTGATCATCTGGCCTATGCTAGCCAATCAGAGTACTCCTTCCCCCCGGACTCCACGGTAGGTCCAAGGGTGAACATATGACTGAAGCAGCGACAAGGAGAGACAAGTGTCTCTCTTTTCACTGAGACAGAAATAGACGCTAGGAGAGAAGCTCTTTCTTTTTGAGACTGAGTTGCAAGGACCTTATGAGTCTGGAAATGTCAGGGTCCAGCTTTCTCTACACGTTGAGAAAGGCTGTCAGAGGATGAAGCCAACACAGGTGAAAGCAGAGATAAGACAAACAAAGGAAAGGAGAGATGATGTTTGCTTCTTAAATACCAGATGCAATTATGTCTAAAGATCAAGCCATAGTTTTTTCAGACTTTTGAGCTAATGGTATTTATTATTTTTATGTATTTATTTTTGTTCAGACAGTTTGAGTTGGGTTCTACCCCTTGCAACCAAAAGGTCTTGATGACCACAGATATCACAACAGGCAACATTGTACCAGCATTAGTAATTCTCATGAGGTAGTATCCTGTGTGACAAGATTGCAAGAGCAGTATGAGTTAGTGGTCTTCAGGGCCTTGGACCCCATGGTAGGGGTCTGGAGTATAGCTCTGGTGATCCACCTACAGCCCTTCATTTGTGGTGCTTCCAGCCAAAGGTCACCACTATGGCAACTAACTGATGTGATATCCTTTAGCCTTCTCTTGGTTTCTAGAAAACCTTCATGGATCACTCTTTTTGTCTGAGGGCACTCCAGTCAAGAAAGGAAAAAAAAGCAAAAAGCATTATTACCTTAGTTTAGACCTGCTGCCCTCATCCAAGTCAGAAAAACCACAGACCTGAATCTGCTTATTCTCAACCCAGAAAAAACTTGTGTTAACAGAAGACTGTCCACCCTTCTAATGCGAACAGTGTCAGTAGCTTAGAAAGCCCTTGGATTTGAAGAGAATGTTTGGCTGAATGCTAAGTGAGCAAACAAACCAGGTCTGTCCAACGAATGGGCCACTAGAACTCCAACCGATCCAAGGAATGTGGCAGATTTCCTGAGGCAGTTTTATTTACATATAAACCCAACTATTTCCTTTCATTGCAAACAGTTAGTCAGTAATGTTAGTAAGGAGTTTGGGGCATATTCTGTATTTTCCATGAAAGCCATGTTAACAGGCAACATTATATTCTCCTTTGGCTGATGTCATTAAGTACTATCCACACCACCACTCACTGACAATATAACTGGCATTTGTGGCTGAGTCTGTGTTTGTCAGAAGGAATTCTCCCCTCTGTCCTTTTCCAAGTAAGTCCTATGACTTTCGTCATACCTACGATGACTTGTATTAAATAAGGCACTTGATAGATGAAATGTAAAAGTGACCTAACTTCATAGTCTAATGTGACAGCACTTCTGCAGAGGACACATGAGTGAGATTTAAGGTTTTTGGGTGTGGAGTGGAGTCAGAGAGGATGGGTATCATCTAGGATAAAGGATCAATTCTCTCCTGGGCTGAAATGTGTTACTCTACAATAGGGGTAGGCAGCTCCTGCCCCAGGCCAAATCCAACCCACCATGAGCTAAGAATGTTTTTTACATTTTTAAAGATTTTATTTATTTATTTATTTATTTATTTATTTATTTATTTATTTGAGAGAGAGAGTGCGCACATACGCGAGCGTGGGTATAGGCGCTCAGGCACACTCACAGTGTGTGTGGGGGGGTTGTGGGAAGATCAGGGCGGGGGAGGGAGAGGGACAAGCACACTCCACACTGAGTAGAGAGCCAACGCGGGACTCAATCTCACAACCCTGAGATCATGACCTGAGCCAAAATCAAGAGTTGGCCGCCCAACCGACTGAGACATCCAGGTGTCCCTGGTTTTTCCATTTTTAAATAACTGAAAAAAAAATCCAAGTTGAAACAATATTTTGTGACATGTGATAACTGATATTCATATTTCAGTGTTCATTAATAAAGTTTGATTGGCATACAGCCTATCCTTATTGGCATACACCTATTCCATTACATACTGTCTGTGGCTGCTTTCATGCTATAGTAATGGAGTCGGGTGGTTGTGACAAAGACCATGTGGCCTGCAAAGCCAAAAATATTTATCTATTCAGTACCTTACAAAATAGTTTGCTTACCCCTACCTGACAAAGGTCTTTCTTCCAAGGCTATGGATTATGTTGCTCTCCCTTGCCAGCTATCAGACAAGCATAATGATGCAATGAGAGAGCCACTAATTCTCATCCCGGCTTCATGCCCAGCTTCCTGTGTGACCCTGGAAAGTGATTTAACTCCTGTAGGGCCTTGCTCCTCTGCTCTTATCTCCTATTACAGAGCTGATTACAGCTCTAAAATTATTTGATCCCACAGAGGCCTGATGCTGGTTGCAAAGGGGTGAACTAGATGGTTTGGATGCCCCTTTATGAAGACCACAGATTCTGCTTGGAAAGTGACCTCTGCAGGTCAACATTCTACCAACCAATATGGTGCTATTCTTCAGAGGCATTCTGATCCCTAAAGACACAACTCTACCCACATGACTTATTTTCAAAACTGTGGCCGTATTTACAGAAGCAAAGTGCAGTAGAAAATTGAAGGAACTGGCTGAATGGTGTCTAGCTCACTAAATGCTTTGTCCTGAAAATATCTGACTGTGGCATAAGTCATAGAAGATACATTAATTCTGTCTAATTGGCAAGGCTCTCTGCTTCATCAGGTAAGCTTCTTTTCGTTTTCTGAGGGGAACAGTGCTGACGTGGGATTATCTGGATAAAGGCCTCCACTGTCCTCTTGACTTGGCTGATGAAGATCGGGCCAGAGCCTGCACACTTGGCCGTGCAGACAGATCCATGCTGGAAACTCAAACTTCACAGAGGATAATTTTGCAAGCAATAGCATCTTTTCCTTGAGAGCCTTGAAACACTGGTGACCCTTGTCCTATTCCAAAAGTTTTGTGATAAAGGAAAGCTGGAAGTTTTCCAGGTGATACTTTTGCAAAACCAACTTTTTAGGGCTTTAAAGATTTTGAGCTCTTGTGATGGGCCTAGAGGGTATGATGCTAACTGAAATAATTCAGACAGAGAAAGACAAACACCATATGGTTTCACTTAATGTGGAATCTAAAAAACAACAACAAATGAATGAACAAACAAACAAAAAAAGCAGAAGTAGACCCATAAATACGGAGAGCAGTCTGATGATTGCCAGATGGGGGGAGGGAAGGGCAAAACAGGTGAAAGGGAGTGGGAAATACACGTGCTCAGTTATGGAATGAGTAAGTCACCGGGATGAAAGGTACAGCACAGGGAATATAGTCAAAGTAATTGTAATAGCGTTGTATGGTCACAGATGATAACTACACTTATGAGGAGCATAGCATAAGCTATAGTCTTGTCCATTCACTATGTTGTACACCTGGGACTAATGTAACATTGTGCCAACTATACTTCATTAAAAAAAAATAAAACAACAAAATCTCGAGCTGCTGGGTATTTAGCACCTAATCATATTCTTCTGTGAATGTTATACGTGGTCACAATAAATGGCTGTCACTTACCCAGTGAGTCTTATGCATAAAGACAAATTCTGGGCCTTTAATTCTAACATTTGTCTCAAGACCTTTTTTTTTTTTTTTTTTTGGTAAGTAAACATTTATTTATTTATTTAATTTTTAAAATTTTTTAATTTAAATTCCAGTTAGGTTAACATATAGTGTAATATTAGTTTCATGTGTACACCTTAGTGATTCAGCCCTTACAGACAACACCTGATGCTCCCCCAAGTGCACTCCCTAATCCCCATCACCTATTTCACCCATCTCCCCCACTCGCTTCCCCTCTGGCAACCATGAGTTTGTTCTCTATAGTTCAGAGTCTGTTTCTTGGTTTGCCTCTCTCTCTCTTTTTTCCCCCTATGCTCATTTTGTTTGTTTGTTTCTTAAATTCCACATAGGAGTGAAATCATATGGTATTTGCCTTGCTCTGACTTATTTCCTTTAGCATAATACTCTCTAACTCCATCCATGTCATTGCAAATAGCAAGATTTCATTATTTAGAACTGTGTCAAGACCTGCCAGCCTTTTATCCTTGCCAGTAAAAAAAAAGGCTTATTAGTGATTATGGTAAAAGAAGTCCTCTGGCAGGAAATAAAATGTATCTATCTTAGCATCAGTATTTTGTAGACTTCAATCTCCTTTAGCTTTCTGGTAGATTACACAAAAGCTGCAATTCAAGATTAGCTCCAAAAACAAACCACAGAGCTCAAGCAGCCCAAATTCCCTGGACCCACACTTGTCTTTAATCAAAGAAGCTTTTTGGCCTCCAGGGTGCATTTTTCATATTTTTCTTCCATGTTTTAAGGCAGTGTATACAAGGATTTTTCTACTCAAAATACGCAGGAATACAAAAGTAGCATAAAAATGAATTGCACGGGATTCTTATTTTATGAAACTCTGTGAGAAAAGTAAGGATATAATTACATACACAAGCCGTTGAGGGGATTATCGCCTGAGACTGCAGCTGCAGAACACAAGACTTCTCAAATCAAAGAGTCAAAGCTGAGAGAGCTGAATGAGATGAGCTGGTTCAGTGGTTTCATATCGCAGATGAAGAAAGGGAGGCCAAGTGGTGGTGGCGGCAGGGTGACCTGTCCAAGGTGAGCACTGCTTGTAGGACTGGATTCACAGTCTACCTCTCCATACGTTTAGTCTCTGCCATCTTCCAGGCAGTTTCCTCTACCCCATCGCCATTTTGACAGCTCTTAACTGAAATGATGAACTGTTTTTTTTTTTATTGTGGTTTTTTTACTCAAGTATAATTAACATATAGTGTTATGTTAGTTTCAGGTATTCAGTGTAATGCTTCAACAATTCTACACATTTTTCAGTGCTCATCAAGTGTACTCTTAATCCCTTTTATCTTTTCACCCATCCCCCCACCCACTTCTATTTTTAAGAGTTACTGCCATGTGAGTGGGAAGAGGGTACATTGATATATGCCAATGGACACCTGGAATGAACATGCCTATATTTTCTACCAGTGAATCTCTTGAATCAGACTTTCCTCTACAACTGGGAATTCCCTGTTCTTATTTGTACCTCTCAGGCAGCAAAGGCCCGACCCTTCTGGCAAGCCTGCTAGAACGATGCGGGATTTGTTTTGCCTGAACACTGGGACTCAATGTATCCAGATGAACATTACTTCCTGAGGAAGAACGAGGACCCAAGATAATGACCAAGGAAACTGGTATTTAGGCCGCATGAACACGAACATGCCCCGAAGGAGTGAGGACTGTGCCTCCTTTTAGTTCCGTTCAAGGTTGGCACTCTCACAGTCAAATTTGTAAGGTCGAGTCTGAAATGCACCTTCACTACATGAAGCCTGTGTATTCCTGAAACTGTACGTGTAAACTGAATCACACATTTCACAGTAATACAAAAGAAGTTTTATGTTAATTTTCTAATGCTCTTCGAGTGCCAAAATTTCTTAACTTCTCAAACTTCAAGTTTCTCTGGCTCTAGTGTTCCTGTAAAGTTCATTCATTCATTTGCACCTGTGTCAAGTACTTATTGACTGCTTACTATCTAAAAGCATTGTACTGGGGACATGGTGATGAGTAGACAGACTTGGTCACTGCTCAGATACAGCTCAAGTGAATACAGACACTGCATTACCACTTGTCAGGAGGCTCTGACAATTCCTATGCCGCAAATACCTGGCCAGGAGCTCTGCTTATTGAAACTGAGGTCTGAGATAGAGCTAGATGTATTTTGAGCCAAGACAAGAAACAAGTGATAAACAGCTGTTTTATTAAAAAAATAAAAACTGCTGATAAATACAACGATGATAGACAATGGTAAGTTTCAAGGAGAAAGTAAATGTGGTATGGTGCCAATCCATGAAGCTGAGGACAGTTTACTGATGGGTGGTCAGGGAAGGGCTCTCTGAGTATGGACTATATAAGCTGGACATAAGAAATGGAGAAGTCAACTGCTTGAGAGCCACAGAAAAAGCCTCGTAGGCAGAGGAAACAGCAGATACAAAAAACCCTGAACTGTGAGAGCACTTGGGTTGCTTGAGGTACTCAAGAGGCCAGCATGGCTACAGCGTATGGCAAAAGGAATCTTATAGAAGAAGATTGTGGAAGCAGATAGGGACTGAATTCGTCAGGGTCTAGAAGTTTGGTTTCTAGTCAAAGTACATTGAGAAGCTATGAAAGTTTTAATACATGATATAGTTTTTGTCCTGAATCATTTTGGCAACTGTTTGGAAAATGGGAGTGGAGAGACAGGGTGGAAAGAATGATGGAAACAGTGGAATCAGGCTTCTGCAGGAGGCTACTAGAGGACTAAGTCCAGTTCAGAGATGATGACCTTATGACTAGCATGGGAGCAGCAGAACTGGTGAAGAGCGATGGGATTTGAGACAAATCTTTGGGATAAAGATAATAAGACTTGCTAATGCATAGGGGGGTGGAAAATAGTAATCAAGGGTAATTTATAAATTTCTGGTTTGAGTCTAGGTTGAGGACGGTTCACTTACTAGGGAAAGAGAAATAAGGAGTTCATTTTGTACGTTTACATTTGAAATGTCAGTTAATGGATGACCTATGAAACTTTCACAACCCCCATATTTCCTGACTGACTTCTTACTTAAGCAGTTCTACTCAGTGTGAGGACTTAGAGAC